>NC_069793.1:96222406-96536231 GCF_027406575.1 Nycticebus coucang | reverse complement strand
GGAACACATATGCACACACACACGCATACACAAGCACACACATGCACACAGACGTGCACACACACATGCGCACACACACATGCACATGCAGACATGCACACACACGGACACACACAAATGCACACAGACATATGCACACACATGCACACACACAGACATGCGCACACACATGGACACACATACACAAATGCACACAGACATATGCACACACACGGACACACATACACAAATGCACACAGACATATGCATGCACACATGCACACACACACAGACATGCACACACATGGACACACACATACACACACAAATACACACAGACATATGCACACGCACACATGCACACACACGGACACACATACACAAATGCACACAGACATATGCGCACACACACATGCACACACACGGACACACACAAATGCACACAGACATATGCGCGCACACACATGCATACACAGACATGCACACACGGACATACACAAATGCACACAGACATATGCACGTACACATGCACACACACGGACACACATACACAAATGCACACAGACATGCACGCCACATGCACACACACAGACATGCACACACACTGACACACACACACACACACGGACACACACATACACACACAAATGCACACAGACATATGCACACACACGGACACACGCATACACACACAAATGCACACACACGAAAAAACATACACACAAATGCACACAGACATATGCGCACACACACATACACACACAAATGCACACAGACATATGCACACACACATGCACATGCACACATGCACACATGGACACACATACACAAATGCACACAGACATATGCGCACACACACATGCACACACACGGACACACACATACACACAAATGCACACAGACATGTGTACACACACATGCACACACACGGACACACACATACACAAATGCACACAGACATATGCACGCACACATGCACACACACGGACATACACATACACAAATGCACACAGACATATGCACACACGGACACACACTTACACACACAAATGCACACAGACATGCGTACACACACATGCACACACACGGACACACACATACACACACAAATGCACACAGACATATGCATGCACACATACACACACACGGACACACACATACACACACCAATGCACACACACATGCACACATGCACACACACGGACACACACATACACACATGCACACACACGGACACACACATACACAAATGCACACAGACATATGCGCACACATATGTACCCACACATATGCAAATTGAAGGATAACATTCAATCTTTCAGCAAGAAATCCTAAATTACAACTCCACACTAAGGAGTTATTTCTTCTGGAAACTGAATTTTCTTGGCTCTTTTTTCTGTCTTTCAATGGGAAAGCCCAGTGGGAAATCCAAGAAAGACGAAGGTGGTCCCCGAGAGTGCACGGAAAACACCACCGTTGCTCTGAGGGGCTGAGGATGTCACGTCAGGGTGGAGAAGGGTCGCTACGGCTCAGGAGTAGCTTCCTGAGGATGGCTGGCCTTGAAATGGAACAGGAGCGGTCAGGGGTGGAGGGGAAGTCTCCCTAAAAATCATCTGAGGGGTTGAAAGCTAATATTTCAATGTTGTCACATTCCAATGCAGAACATAAACAAACTGCCAGAAGATTTTAAAGAATCCATCAATACTCCGCATCAGGTGGCTTCCCTTTAGAAAAACTACATTATTCAGAGTGAAAAATGAATTAATTAGAATACCCTTAGGACACAGAATCTGCTTAAGTATGTTAGTGGGAAAGTTAATTAATCACTACAGAATAAGATCCACCTGGAGCGAATGTGGGCGCGCTCGGGATTGCGACAGTTTGGGGCTTATTCTTCCCCTCGTCCCTGATGGAACTATTCTCCTGGTGGCATTTTCCATCTGAAACACTTAATGCATTTTGTGCTTTACTGATACCTTTGGTTATTGTTATTAATATATATATGCGTGTGTATTTCTGCAGTGGGTGAGGGACAGAAAGCAGTGAATAAAGTACCACTTTGATTCATTTACATTTAATTTCAGGGAGAAAAAATCTAAGGCATTTTGAGGGATTCTTTTCTCTCTGGAAGAATTGTTAAATACTCAACCTTCATTATTTATTGATAGTCTCTGAATTCTTGATGGATGTTTTAAACTAGGGACCATCCCTTGGACTCTAACAAAGTAATGAGTACAAAGTAGCTTGAAGCTACTGTTAACTATTAGCAGTGCCAACCACCAACTGATTTTAATTAGATTTAACTTTTGCTTTGGATGTAGCACAACTTGGCCATGCTGCCTCAGATTAACAAAAGACCATTAATCATTTTATGTAACAAAAGCACAGTGTGGGCCTGCACTGAAAGCGTGTAATAGAGAGGTTAAATTTGTGTACACTCAAATAAGATTCAACTAACGCATAATTGAGCCCAAGCCAGTGGTGGAGAAAGGTGATATCTCAGGGAGGACCCAGAACCTCCCAGAGCAGGTATTGACATTGGGGCCAAATAATTCTTTGTTTGGGTGGGGGGGCAGCTGTCCTATATGGTAAGATATTTGCAGCATCCCTGGCCTCTAGTCACTACACCCTAGTAGCATGCAGGGCTGCCATTATCACCGTCCTCCCACCACTGCGCAGACCCTCCAGACTCTGCCCCCCAGAGCAGGGAAGGATACTTCCCCAAAGGAATGTACGGCCCTCACCTTTTCTGCACTGTCTGCCCGATTTGGTCCCATTTATGCCACGGCTGACTCACAGTGCCGAGGCCCTTGGATGGACCACCCCACTACCACCACAGATGCCTTCTAATGAAGAGTGAAGTTTGGCACGCACATCCCACTGCTCCCCACTGCATCCCACCGGCAGGACTCTGATGTTTGCCTTCTGCCTTTAAAGTCTCTTCATACCTGGGGGAGATAGCTCCACATTTTCCATGAAGTAGCAGCCAGCGCACAGTAGGCTGTCCTTGTGTGTCTGTTCATTGTCACTCTTCCACTCTAGAATGTCGAGCTCCCTGGGAGAGTATTGGGAGTGGAAGTCCGGGCAGCTTTCCCACCACTGTAGACCTGCCTCCCAGGTCAGGGCCTGACCCAGAGTGGGTAATAAATATCGATTGACCGCCCAAATAAATGAGATGGTGGTCACCAAACCTGACTTAACTCCCTGCCGGTTGTCTTGCCCAGCCTTCCCCAGTGTTTGAAATGACTTTATTTCCCTTGCAGAGATTAGAAGGTCAAGGTCGTTTTCTTCTCTCCTCTGTCTTGTTCTCTAGTCTGCTTTTACCTCTTTGTGGTTTAATTATATGCAACAGTAATATGTCTGGGCTATTTCACTTTGTCTCTCTCTTTTTCTTCCTCTTTCCCCCCTTGCACTCTGATAAGTTTGATTCAATTGCACTGCTTCTCTTTGAACCACTCCTTAAATGACTCGCCCTTAGGACTATTTAATTCTAAGAGACCTTCCTCTGTCGTGTAAACTTTTCTCACCCAATGTCCCATTCTTACTGAGAAGAGCAGAGCTGTGAAAATAAGGTCTTCATTAAAAGATTCCTTAATAGAACTAACTGCCTTCGCTTGATTACATAATCAACAGCTAATGAAATTGTCTTGGTAACAAGAGCTGCCGTGTATTACAGCCTCTCTTGAGACTAAGTGCAAAGACAATTGTGTCATCCTGAGAAGAGGATTGATTGTTCACAGTTTGAATTTGATTGTCCTTAAGGGGAACTAAACAAGAGATCATCTCCAGCTCCTCGAAGTGAATTTTATTCTCTTGGAAAGTTACTGTTTCACTTTCCACACAAGCCAAGCACATAAATATCATGCTTGGTTGCAAGAGAGGCACAGGGTGTATCAAGATTCTTTTTTAGTATCATCAATGATACAGCTTGAGGGACACCTGGATGACCCCTGCGGGCCTCTCAGGGTAGTTGTAGATCAAGGCATTTCATTGCACATTTTCCAAAGCTCTTTTTTTTTTTTTTTTTTTTTACTGCAGGAGGAAACCCCCGAGGTCGGTTTGCCCTGGGCCTGGTGCAGAGTGAGTGGAAGGTCTATGTGAAGAGACCTCTTGATAGAGAAGAACAAAACATGTACTTCCTCAATGTCACTGCCACCGATGGGCTCTTTGTCACACAGGCCATGGTGGAGGTGACGGTCACTGATGTGAATGACAACAGCCCAGTGTGCGATCAGGTGAGATTTGGAGACACCGCTCTGCTTTTTACTCTGCTTCTCTAAAATGAAATCAAAGGGCGGTGCCTGTAGCTCAAGGAGTAGGGTGCCGGTCCCATATACGGGAGGTGGCGGGTTCAAACCCAGCCCCGGCATAAAAACCACCAAAAAAAAAAATAAATAAATAAATAAAATGAAATCAAAACCCATTTCACTTTTCTTTTTAAGGCCAAACTTTTGCTCTTGCCTCCAATTGGCTATAAGAAGGTAGGAGGTGGAGCCTAGGATGAAATAGTCTAAATATGAAAAGATCAGGTGCCGAATTACACCCCTCTGCCTTATCAAAAAACAAATAGGAAACAATCTCTTCAAATGAAATAATTTTTAAGCACTTCTTAAAGAACCCTATCATATATTCTGTCTAAGTCACTGAAAATCATAGAAGAGAAATGGCCCACAATTCAGCATAAGATACTGGTTTGTACAAGTTTGTACAACTGTTTAGCAGCAATGTTGGGGCTGAACACAGGTCTCCAGCCTCTTTATCAAGCAGCGTTTTACTACTGTATAAAACCTAATGCCAATACAAAGTGCCAGTCCTAGATTTTATTTTCATTCTTACTAAAACCAAATCACAATTTATTTTTTTCCTTAGCATGTTAGATAAAGAGACAATATTGGTGCCCTATAGCATAAAAAAGTGTTACAAACTGATTCGATCTCTCCTGCCAATGAAATATTAGTAGTGGCTCTTTAAAGAGTTGAAAATCAGGGGCCAGGAACAGTGGCTCACGCCTGTAATTCTAGCACTCTGGGAGGCCGGGGTGGGTGCATTGCCTGAGCTCAAAGGTTTGAGACCAGCCTGAGCAAAAGTGACATCACATCTCTACTAAAATAAAACAAAACAGCTGAGTGTTATGGCAGGCAGCTGTAGTCCCAACTACTTGGGAAGCTGAGGCAAGAGGATGCCTTCAGCCTAGAAGTTTGAGGTTGCTGTGAGTTATGATGCCATGGCACTGTACCCAGGGTGACGGAGTGAGACTGTCTTAAATGAAAGTAGCTAGGCATCTTACAAGGGTGTATGTGAAACTTAGTCAATGTAGAATGTAAATGTCTTAACACAATAACTAAGAAAATGCCAGGAAGGCTATGTTAATCAGTGTGATGAAAATGTGTCAAACGGTCTATAAAACCAGTGTATGGTGCCCCATGATCACATTAATGTACACAGTTCTGATTTAATAATAAAAATAAAAGTAGCTAGGCATAGTGGTGTAAGCCTGTCGTCCCAGCTCCTGGAGAGGCTGAGACAAGAAGATTTCCCAAGCCCAAGAATTTGAGGTTGCTATGAGCTATGGTGATGTGACAGCACTCTACCAAAACCGACAGAGTGAGGCTCTGTCAGAAAAAGCAATCAATCAATCATAATAAAAAACAGTTGAAAAGCAGTCCTAGGACTTACTGGGACTCAATAGTGTACCATGGTCAATGTGTGGTGAGTGTCGGGGTTCCAGAGGGTGAGATATTTATCTGTTTTCTTCACCACTGTACATTTAGCACCTAGAGTGGTACCCGGCACGTAGTAGGTGCTTAGTGAATGTTTGTTAAATGAACGAGAGTGACAGAGCAGCAGATATGAAATATCTCATAACATATTATAATATGGTTCTGAGGTAAAGGGAAAAAGTTGCAGAAACAAGGCTCTAGAAATGAATTTTTTTCATTAAGTCTTTTGTACATAGATCAGAAATGAATTTTTAAATAAATCACACACAATGCTAACTATGGCAATTGTCCCATGAAGACTAAGAATGTAGTTACCTTTATTTACCTTTGCCCAGGTTGCATATACAGCGTTATTTCCTGAAGACATTCCACCAAATAAAATCATCCTGAAGGTTGGCGCTAAAGATGCCGATATCGGATCCAATGCAGATATCCAATACTCTCTCGACGGATCTGGAAGCAATGAATTCTTTCTAGACCCAGAAAGTGGTAAGGTGAAATTTGTTCTTTGAGTAAACGTCATCATTAATCCCTGAAAGAAGTTAAACTCTCGTCTGGTCTTATCACTAGCAGATAGTAGACTTGATAGTGTGGGGTGGAGATGAACCGACAATAGACGGATTAATAGGAGAAAAGGCACACAAATTTACTTAGGTGCACACGGGCGCTGGAGTTCTGAAAATATGAAACTCAAAGCAGTGCCAGACGGAAGCTTTAATACCCTCTTCATAGGGGAAAGAGAAGTGGGAGAAAATATGTAATTTTAGATGACTAGCAAATTATTTTGCGGGGGAATGGATGGACCTGCGAAACAAACATTATCTTGTAAATAATTCTCTTAGAAAACTCAGTGAGGCCAGCAAATTGTGGGAAGGTGAGGAACTGACTCCTCGGAGAACAAAGGCCAGTCACGCAGGTGAAGTCTCACAGATGATCTCTTGCAGCCATCCTCAGAAGAACAGATGGAAAGTCTTTGGGGGTGTTCTGATGCCTTCTGGTTTTCTTCCTCTTCTCCAGAGGTTATTCCTTCCTGGTTATTTGATGAAATTCCTGGGGAAAGGGGTCTTAAGACAATTGGACTTCTTTTGGAAAGAAATTTTCTTTCCAGGTGAAATAAGGAAATTCCAGGGAGAGTGCACTTCCCTGCACTTGGAGCAGCAGAGGAAAAAAAAAAAGAAGTTAAAAATTTCTTGATTCTAAAGTATCTCCTAAGGCAGTCGTTCTCAACCTTCCTAATGCTGCAACCCTTTTGTAGCAAGGAAAATAATTTTATGGTGGGGGGTCACCAGAACAGTGCCATGAGGCACTGTATTAAAGGGTCGGGTCATTAGGAAAGTTGAGGACCAATGTTCTAAGGCGTTCCAAATTCTTTTAATTCAAAGTATTTGGCATGCCAAACCACTTCAACAATAGGATGGATGCTCAGTATCTCGGCTCTATCTAAGAAATAGTAGGAGCATATGGTGTCCAAATGCGGTTGCTCTGGACCACACAGACTTTATTTGGTTTATAAAACCTGCCTGGACTTTCCCTAGCAGACATTTCTATTTGCTTCTGGTTCTCACATCTCTGCGTTAAGGCACATGCTTGTAAGAGGCATAAATCAAGTGATAGCACAAACGCAGGTTGCCGTGCAAACCAGACTGCAATGCAAAGGGAAGAAAGCTTTTCATTTCCAGGTCCCTTTTGGGTCCTTTTCTAATTCTCGCCAACACAGTTGTCTGCTTTTTATTGGACATTCATGCTATGTACCCTCAGATTTGCTTGCTAATTTAGGTAAAATTTACTAGGTGAAAGGTTATACAAGCTAAAGGCAGATGCCTGCGTGAAAGGCCAAAGATAACGGAAAAGTCATTTTCTGAGGAGGCAACTATTTTAGGGTTGCGAATCGAATGATCCATCCAATGGCGATTTTTAAATGAAGTGTAAAGATGGATTAGCTTGCACATTTCCAGCTGTATTGGTCCCAGCGAACGGTGACTAACTAGCCACAGGGGAGCAACCCTCTTAGCTCCCTGGGCCTGGTGATGATTTCCTCTGTAGGTAACATTGAGGGGTAGATGGTAGACATAAAAAAACCTCATGGAACATTTGTAGTAAATTCCAAGATTAAAAAAATAATAATAATGATCATCATGTCCATGGGATATTCTTCCCCAGTAGGGAAAACAGACAAGTAACCCAATAATGATAATAAAAGTGAGAATGGAATGAGTATCCAGGAAAAATATCAGGGGAGCTGTATCTAGATACAGAGGAAGAAGTGACTAAGATTCTGGAGAGAGGGAAAGGGAAGCTGTGTTCAGGAAGAGCTTGCATTTGAGCTGAGCAGGAGTCCAGTAGCGACAGGAGGACATGGGGACAGTGTGACCCCAAGACACTGCACACTCAGGAAATGTTACGTGCCGGAGTGGCAAGAAGACAGCGTCAGGTCAGATCACGGCGAGTCTTGAGTGTCCAGCTGCAAAGCCACTGGCTGCTTTTTGAAGACGAGAGGGAAGAGGACCCAGCCAGTGTTTGAGAAGTGGCTTGATGCGGCCGGGCCACTGTAGGAGGAACTGCCTTAAAATATAGCTATCGCCATCTGGAGAATGTCTACTAAGTGTGTTTACGTGTGATAATATTTCATGAGTCATGCTTTTTGCCAAGTAGCATTTATCCAGGTTTGTCAACGTACTTGTTATCATTATCTATTGAAACTTAAACAAAACAAAACAAAAAACTCCACGGGAGCCGTCATCCAGCACCAGAACAACAGTTCCAGTAGTTAAAGTACAGACGTGGCAGCCCTCCACGCTGGCTGCCAAGTAACTGCTCCTCCAAGCTCCTCCCGCTGTCCCCACCTGACCTTCCCCCAGTCCCCACAGGCCCTTCCATAATTCCAGAAGGAAAGGGTCAGCCCTGGTACAGCCGTGGTCCTTCAAATGCTACTCTGCTAAAGCCACCCTCTGTTTCGATTGCCTGTTATCCCCTAAAAGATGGAATAAAAAATAAGCATCTGGAAGCAAAGAGACTGTCCTTGTGAGTCTACAAGTTGCTGAGGAGTGTTGACAGTATTGACCATCAGAGATCCAGAGGTACTGGTCCATTCCCTATGCTTTTTCTGGAGATACAGCAGGGAGCCAGAGACCAATCTCCAGAGGGGATCTCGAGAGGTTTAGAGAGATAGGAGGCTCTTCATGTAGCTTAAAGAAAGGACCTCTGATACCAGAAGGTCCTCAGAGGGACTGATTGATCTGAAGGTCATGAAGCTGGTTTGTTGCTGCATCCAGAATCCCATATATTTTTCCTGATGCTTACAAATAATTGAATGTTCTGTATCTTTTAAAAGTATGGGGTACTTGGACCAAGGGCCATTGGTCCTTTCTGTATTGGGAATTCTTTATGTAGTTGATCCTCTGCTCTTTAAAGGAAGACAACTTTTGAAAAGCCAGACCCATCATGCTGCTGTTTACTTTCCCAGGTGAGTTAAAAACCTTAGCTCTGTTGGACCGTGAGCGGGTCCCCGTGTACAACCTGATCGCCAGAGCCACGGATGGGGGCGGGAGGTTCTGCCAGTCTGACATCCGCCTGACGCTGGAGGATGTGAACGATAACCCCCCCATGTTTTCTTCTGACCACTACAACGCCTGTGTCTATGAGAACACGGCCACAAAGGCTCTGCTGACAAGAGTTCAAGCCGTGGACCCTGATGTTGGTAAGTCCCTTGCACTGGCCGGGCCTCTCCCTGTTCAGAGAGTGGACATAATTCCCTTCCCTTCACGTTAGGAGAACCTTCATCAGCAGGCTGGGTGCCTTACTTCATCTGCATGAGAAAACTCTGCACGTAATCCTCCCCCCTCTTTCTACGGTTTGAAGAAGAGGTGCTATGAATTCCTGGTACCTTTTAGCAGAGGGTTTGGGGTTGGTTTGGTTACGTTTTTTATGAGTTTTCTTTTTTTGATGTTTTGAATACACTGATAGCTTCCTCGCTTGCCTATTCCTCCAACAGGTGGGTAAAATGCTGTGTTGTGAGGCAGCGAAGTTTCGTTTCCATTTCTTTGAAGAATTACATCACATGCTTTGGCTGAAATAGGACAATCTCGATTTATTGGAGTGCCCCCTAGTGCAATGACCAGTTAGCAAATGTGCTACCAGTCCAATGTGGATTTTTTAAAGTGCCATTTTCCAGTGTATTTTTGTCACACAGAAGCTGGCATTAGTAGGAGACAGAGGAAGGGTGGGTGAGATAAGGGATTAGAATTGGAAGTTGCTAATAAAGTTTGTGTTCAGATCTACTTTACATGATGAGATGGTGAGTTAGAAAAGACTGGAGTTAATTGCTAGGTAGACCTTCTGAGAATGTGTAAGTTATTGAGGTGACTACGTGATGGAATGTACGTGTGAAAGGGCAGGTAGACGGCCTCTTGGATGTGCATTTTATGAGCTGTAAATCAGAGGACTAACTAGGGAATGATGGGGTGTGTCTGCTATGCTAAACAGGCCTTCATGTAATTCAGTGTCTTATTGCTTAACTCTGAATTGAAAGAAAAATTATTGGACTAATGGAAAAGTAAATACATGATAATTAGTTGAAAACAAACCTAGAGCCCAGGGTCTCTGCGTATTTCCCCTTAGAGAAATTAGTGGCTACACTTTGAATTATTGCTCTTAGCTCATTAGCATAATTTTCGAGGCTGAATACCAACCCTTTTAAAGTCTGTATGTTACAGAGCTTTGTGAAAAATGGGAAACAGGAAAAGACTCTGTTATTGACATATAATTATATAACACCTACAAATACTCTTTTTTAAAGGAGGATTAGGAAACATTCTCTGGGCTTTTATTAGCAGATGACTTTTAGGGGAAAGAGGACAGAATTAATGCAAATGAATCTTTTAATCATTTTAAACTTGATTTTGAGGATGTATAATTAGACCACAGATGAAATTTTAAAAGCTAAAATGTTGGAATTTTCCTACTCACTCTCTTCACAAAGGAACTGGCTGCACTCAAACTACTGGAGATTGAACGTGAAAGTCTGATCAGTGCACGTGGCCTTGTTTCCGTTGGGGTGCGGGTGGGCTGGAGTGTCATGCACCTGCAGCTGTTCTGCGAGTTAGTGAAGAACATGAACTTAGCTGCGTCCTTTCACTTCCTCTGAGCCAGATAGACAGGCTAGGAATTGCAGAAGGAAAGTCTCGACTCTCGGGGGCAGGCGTGGTAGCTCACACCTGTAATCTTAGCACTATGGGAGGTCAAGGTAGGTATGTTGCCTGGGCTCACAGGTTCAAGACCAGCCTGTGCAAGTGCAAGACCTCGTCTTAAAAAAAAAAAAAAAGCTGGATGTTGTGGCAGGTGCCTGTAGTTCCAGCTACTTGGGAGACTGAGGCAAGACAATTGCTTGAGCCCAAGATTTAGAGGTTTCTGTGAGCTCTGACACCACAGCACTCTACTGAGGGTGACAAAGTGAGACTCTGTCTCAAAAAAAAAAAAAAAAAAGAAAGTCTCGACTCCGGGTGTGTAAAAAAGCAGACATGATAAAGACTTTAAAGCAGTGGTCCCCAGCATTTTTGGGGTCCATTTTTCCACCGATTGGGGAGGTGGGGGGACAGATGGGACAGGAGGGGGATTCAGGGCAAGCTAGCTATGGGGATGGCAGCTGTAAATACAGATGAAGTGTCACTTGCTCACCTGCCAGTCCCCTCCTCCTGTGCGGCCACATTCCTAATGGGCCTGAACTTTTTTGGCAGGAGGGACTGGTTTCACAGAAGATCATTTTTCCAGGGATGGGAGTGTGGGGAAGGGGTGAGAGGTGGGGGCATGTGACAGAAGGCAGAGCTCAGGCAGGTAGTGATGCTGGGACCTAGTTTCTAAGAAGCCATTGACCCAGTACCGGTCCACGGTCCAGGGATTGGGGACCACAGCAAAAGACCCAAAGCAGAATGAAGACCTTGCCAGCACCGTGATTAGCTTTTTGTGACAATGAGTAAAAGGTTTGTGTTTAATAAAGCATCAGATAGAGACAGAGACCACAGATACTGCTGACACCTGGGTATAAACTATATTCACCAGGCTGTGGTATCAGCCTCCGAAAAACTCTAGCATAAGACTCCAGATTCTGGTTCAATTTCTTAGTTTTAATAGAAGGTCTCCTTTAGCTTTAAAAAAAGTAATGGCGGGTGCCTGTAGTCCCAGCTGCTCGGGAGGCTGAGGCAAGAGAATCGCGTAAGCCCAAGAGTTAGAGGTTGCTGTGAGCCGTGTGATGCCACGGCACTCTACCCGAGGGCGGTACAGTGAGACTCTGTCTCTACAAAAAAAAAAAAAAAAGTAAAAAAAAAAAGTAAAAGAAAAGAAAAGAAGTAAGGTAGGTGGAAAAGAACAAATCAACACTCCAACACTCATTAACAGTATAAGCTATGCCCCTGGCACCATGCAGGGGGAGAGGTGGAGATAGGTCTTGGTCAGAGCTGGAGGGGGATTTCAGTAGCTGTACTGTTAAACCCAAGCCAAGATCAAACCCCTGGCTGTCAGTGCTGGGTGGCTTATGAAATTGGAATTCGTGACCTGATCAGGACACTTCCCGTCTTTAGTGTGACCATTTTCCATCTCTCGTAAGAGATGTGAGCCTGTGCACTGTGATCACTACGTTGCTGAGTGAGGAATTCGTCCTGGGGCCAAAGCAAACCTCGAGCCAGAAGCTGAGTTTATAAAGGAATGGCTGTCAAGCTGAGTCTAGCCTTCCAGGATCTTTCGTTTGGCTTACACAGTGTTCAAAGTAGCATAAAAATGTTTTCAACATTTGGAAGTCATATTTTTATTTGAAGTGTAGATTTTCAGTATTTTTTGAAAACAGCAAACTCAGAAGCCACAACCGTTCCAGGCACACGGGTCCCTCCGTGGCAGCTGGTCCTTGACATGGGCCACAGCTTTCCCCTCCCCCTTTCCAGCCACTTCACTTGTTTAGTTACCTCCCAACTTGTTTGCAACCCCTTCCATGATGTTACAAGGAGATGAGTGATTTTTTTTTTTAAATTTTCATTTTGATAATTATAGGTTCATAGGAGTTGCAAAGTAGTTTACAGAGAGGTCAACTGCTCTTTTCACCCAGCCCTTTTGCCAGTGGCAACATCTTGCCTAACAGTAGTGCACCATCAAAACAAGGAAATGAAGGAAATGGACGCACCGGCCATAGAGCTTATTCAGATTTCAGTGTGTGTGAGTGTGTGTGTGTTGTTTTTTCTTTTTGCTCTTGTACTTCAGAATTTATTTTTTTCTTATTTTTTTATTAAATCATGACCGTGTACATTAAAATTGTAGCATATGTATACCATGGAATATTATGCAGCCTTAATAAAAGATGTGTGTGTTTCTATGCAATGTTATCACCTGTGCGGCTTCATGTAACCACCACCACCTTCCTCCACCACAAGGCTTCCTCCTGCTGCCCTTTAGAGCCACCCTCACCTCCCCCTCCACCTCTGTCCCCACTCATAACCCACAGCGATCACGAGCCTCCATATCTATAATTTTCTTATTTCAAAAATGCTATTTAAATGAAATCATATAGTTTGTAGCCTTTTGAGATTGGGATTTTTTTCACTCAGCATAATTCCCTTGAGATTCATCTGAGTTGCTTAATTGATTTTTGATCCTAGTGAAGAAAATTGGGTTCCTTTTGTATAAATGGCAGGGATATTTGGTTCATGAAACTTCTTATGGTAAGCATATTCTGTTACCTAAAGTTGTGAATTATTTTACCAGTGCAACAATCTGAATGTTTGTGCCCCTCTAGAATTTATGCATTAGAATCTAATCTCCCATGTGTCTACATTAAGAGGTATAGGCTTTGGAGGCCATTAGGTCAGGTGGGCAGAGCCCTCACGAATGGGATTAGCGCCCTTTGAAAAGAGCCTTGAGGGAGTCAGTTTGCTCCCTCTGCTGTGTGAAGACATACAGAAGGCCCTCTCTACGAGGAACGCGCCCCCACGTACCTCAGATCTGCTAGCACCTTGATCTTGGATTTCTCAGCTTCTAAAACCATGAGCTATAAATTTCTGTTGTTTACAAATTGTCCATTCTCAGCATCTTAACCACAGCATCCTAAATGGACTGAGACAACCAGCCTTTGACTATATTATGCACTAGGTCACTACAAACTGCAGAGAAAAGACAAAAGTATATTAATCCGAGACCTGATCCTGGAGTTGAATGAGCTCAAAGCCTTTACTATGACATACTAAACTTTCATAGCCTAATTTTAAAGTATATTATTGCTTTTAGCCAAACAACTCTTTCCTAATTATTCGTAATGAACCAACAGAGTAACTGCCTAGGTCAAAATAAAATAAAAAAAGAGGAAGGCAAAATAATTTTAACACCCTTGTGAGTTCTAAGATATACTGTGGTAACTATCCAGATTTTAGCATGAAGTTTTTAGTTTTCCTGTCAAGTGGAAATATCTTCAGTCCCATAAACTGGTGACATGATGTCATGACCCGACAGTCATAAACATTTAATCTTTTCAGTAAAGAGGAGAAACACTTTGTTGAATTACCTCTGTAGGGTTAATAGGCTACTATTTAGCCTACCTCTCAGAGGTTTCCAGTTTTGAGGATTTTTAAACTAGAAAATGGAATTTGCAATGATAAGGATCAAAGCTCAACACCTGTAACCATTTTAGGCAAAGCAACATGAAATAAAATGTAAATTTGCACTAGAAAATAAACCACAGCCCATGATTTATTAAGAGGACAATTTCCACATATTTGAGATGTGAGAAGACATGTTTTTTTCTCTTATGGATCAGGGACGTAAGGAAGGGAAATGTTGTAATGAGCCACTCACTCCTTTCCTATAAAATATTTCCTGAAAGGGTGGATTTTTTTTTTCCAGTGATTTCAGGGACTTGGAGGCTCAGAACATGCATTACCATTATTTTCCATTCCATTTAATAAATATTAAATGAGCTGGTGGGTAACAGGCACTACAGAAGGAGCAGCGAGGTTCTCAGAGATGAGGAGTGCACAGTGACAGGCCTCAGGCAACAGTAAAAGGGAAGGATGGGGCACTCACCCTTAATAAAAGGCAGCCCTCCCAGAACGCACAGGACACCTGCAGGAGGAATGCGCTCAGGAAGACGGGGATAAAGATAGAAAAGCCTGGGCCCAGCTGAATAGTCAGTGGAACGTCATGTAATCGAGGACGTAGCAGAGATGGATGAGATAGGGAAAGGAGATGGGGCCTGACTGTGGTTGTTCATGAAGGCCAAGGATTGTGTACTTGACAGGCAGGAAAAAAAAAACACCAAACACTTTCGAGAAAAGAAATAACCAATTCTGGTTTGGGGGGATGCTGATCTGAAAAGAGCTTCTAAAATGCATTGAAATGAGGCAAACCAGGAGATAAGGAAGCTGCTAGGAAGATATTGAGAAGGTGGTGGCTCTGGGATTGAAGAAGATAAGATTGAGATTTCAGACTTGAAATCTGTAGATTTTGGCCCCTAACTGGCCAGAAGGCCAGGTAGACTGGCTAGTCAAGATTTCAAACTAGGGGGCCAGGTGAAGGTTCTGCACAAACAGAAATAGCATAGGTCTAAAGTTGGATCAGGTGTAGAGAGAAAGATGAAAACTTGGGGACACGTTGGAAATTAAAGGAAGAAGTCAGGAGCAAAGATGAGTTTGATGCTCGCGACAAAATGGAAAGGGGTCTTGCCTTCTAGAGGTTTATGGTCCTAGCAGGAAACAGGCATGCTCAAAGGAGCATTCCAAGAAAAATATGAGAAATGTGGCAATGGAATCACATCTGTGAAAGTAGTAACTTTGTCAAGATCAGCCATATAGCACGAGTAAAATACTACACAGGTCCCTATGGGGCCAGTAAAATGACAGCAATGAATTTTTAACTGGGGCAACTCAGAAAGGACTCCCAAAGTGGTATTAGCATTGAAGTTGGCTCTTAAGGGTTGAGGATTGAATGTGGATAGACAGAGAAGGTAAAGATGGAGGACAGAGAGAAGAGGATCATCTTAGCTAGGATAGGCTTATTTAGGCTGGAGTAATTTTTTTAAAAGTCTCAGTGGCCTCATGCAGCAAAAGTTTAACACGTGCCCAGTCGAAGTGCCTGTCAGTGGGAGTCCATCCAGTGACTCAGACATTGGGTCCCTCCATTCTGTCATCACCACATTCTTGGCATTTACCTTCCAAGGTTACCGAGCCGAGGAAAAGAGGGATGAAGGTAGCATGCCAGCTCTTAACTGCCTCAGCTGGGAGAGACCACCATACTCTGCTGCTGCCCCTGTGCAGGGATGGCACAGGCCAGCCCACCTGCACGCTGGGGAGGCCATGGGGGATTTGGTGAGCACTCATGGTCTCTGCTGCAGTGATGAAAGTGGGAAAGGGCAGCTGCCCCAGCAGGTCCCAAAGAAGTGGGAGAGGATGACCCTCTCTCACTAAGATGAGTAGATGAGCCTCAGCAGCATGAGGGACCACTGTCCCTTAGAAAGGAAAGAAAAGAGCTGGAACCCAAAGGGAGGTGCAGAGGAAAACCCCACGTGAAGCATACACCTGCCCTCATGAGATGGCACTCCCGGCCTCCTCTGGGGATCAGACCACAGGGATGCTCTAAGTGTCCCTAAGGAGCACATCTCTCAGTAACTAGATTGATCAAGAGCCCACAGGGGAAAGACCTAGGGCTGTGCACCCCTGTACCTAAGTGGCCTGTAAGGAACCCAGCCACACAGTGGGTAAATCAGGCGATGGAGTGAGTGGCGCTTCACCCATACTTGCAGCCCCAGGTCACATCGTCACCTACTGTCAGTGTTAAATTCTCACGAGAGCGTGAACCCTCTCTATAAACTGCACGTCTTTGGTGTTTCCCTGAATGGAGTTAAGGCACATTCTTCTTAATAAAGTATCACAAGAGTGGGAGAAAAATTATCCAGTGTACTCAATACTAATATGAAACCAATATACAAACAACTACACACCCACAGGGAAGAAAAATATAAATATAGTCTAGTGAGGGGGAGGAGAGATGAGGAGGAGGATTGGCGGGATCTCACCTCATGTGCACAATCTGAGGGTGTTCACACGCCCTGGGTGAACTTGAACTTTACCTTAGTAATAAAAACAATGTACCCTAATCACTTGTACCCACATATCAATCTGAAATTTAAAAAAACTAACTGCTCATGCAAGAAATGTGGGTGGCGTGCCCCTACTGAGAATCTAGTGGTCTGAGGTGGTGACCTAGCACAGATCCTCATCAGCAGAGACTCGTATCAAAACCATCTCTTACCTCACCCTGACCCATGGAAATATTGTCTTCCCTGAAACTGGTCCCCAAAGCCAAAAAAGCTGGGGACACTGCCCTAGAGGATTAGTGCCCTTGTGACCTTGAGCAAGTCTTTGGCCTCCCCTTAGCCTCAGTAAGACTAGTAATGTCCCCTTTGCCAACTTCAAAGCATCAGTATTGGGCTCTCCCAAAAGCACTTGGAGTTAGTCAGACCACATCTTCCCTCACTAGAGTTAGATCTCCCTGCTCTGAGCTCCAGAGACACCTGATGATTTTCCCGGCCTGGAATTATTTGCATGCCTCTTCTCCACTAGTCTTGAAGCCTTGCAGGCAAGCTCAGTGACTAATAAGAACTTTAAGTGATAATAATCATATTACAGCTAATAATGTCTACTTTTGGAGTGTCTATTCCATGCCAGGCACTATGCCAAGTGCTTTAGATTACATTATTTCCATTTCTCATAACAGCCCTTCAAGTTAGCATGTTTTTTTTATTCTTCTGACAGGTTAAGTAACTTGCCATGAGCCACAATTTAGTCTCAGGATATAAACATAATGAAAGTAGTGATGGGAGGGTTAGTTAACAAATAGCCAATGAATACTGATGCTGTAGTCTAGGCCAGTTATTCTCAAAAAGTGATCCCGGGACCCATGGCCTCAGCATGAGCTTGTAGGAAATGCAGACTCTGAAGGAGAGACTCTAGACCCATGGTTCTCAAACTTTAGTGAGTATCATAATCACCTCAAGGTCTTGTTTGAACAGAGATTGTTGTACTCCTTTCAGAGGCTCTGACTCAGTAGAAGTGGGGGAAGACCTGCCAATTTGCATCTCCATCTAGTTCCCAGGTGATGCTGAGGCTGCTGTTCGCAGAACCACACTCTGAGAACCATTTACTTAAGGCTTCTTAATTCTATGGAGCCACACATGTATTGAGAATTTGGTGACATCTATGGATCACCTTTCAGAACAATGTTTTACAACTCATAAAATAAAATAAAAATGTTATGAGTAAAATAGATTTGTCCAAGTAATTTTCAAGTTGTTACATGATGATATGAATTCCTTCTTTAATATATTAACTAACAAGATCTAGCACAGTAGGGCCAATAATGTCCATAGACTGGACTAGTGGTAAGCAGAGCTGAGTGCTTAGTGGTAAGCAAAACTACCATAAAATAGTATGAAAATACCTGTGATTCCTACTGGTTACAATTTCACAGGTTTTATTTACCCCCACAGCCTGTATTATAACGCCTATATTTATAATGGAATGCCATGCTGGGCGACGCCTGTAGCTCAAGGAGTAGGGCGCCGGTCCCATATGCCAGAGGTGGCGGGTTCAAACCCAGCCCCAGCCAAAAAACCAAAAAAAAAAAGAAAAAAAAATGGAATGCCATGCTAAATCCAGTTAGAAGTTGACGAAAATAGATGCCAGTTATTTCCCTCTGTGGGAACAGCCTCTACGATGATGCCCAATGGTCCCCACCTCCTAGTGTTCACACCACTCCCCTTGAGAGTGGGCTGGACTAACTGACTTGCTTTTTGTTTGTTTTGTGATTCTTAAGTTATAATTATTATAGGTATGTAGTGTGGTATATCTTTATTGGGCACATGTGATGTCCTGATACAGGCGTACGATGTGAATTAATCAAATCAGGGTAATTGAGGTATCCATCACCTTGAGCGTTAAGCATTTCTTTGTGTTAGGAACATTTCAGTTCCACTGTTTTGGTTATTTTAAAGTATACGATAACTTACTGAGAAGACTGCGACTTGTATCTTGGGCATGCTTTCTGCATTGGTCTGCCAAGATTACAGTAACCAAAGTACTACAAACGACAGTCTTCACCAACAGAAAGTTATTTCTTCGCAGTCCTAGAGTCTGGAAATCTAAGGTCCAGCATCAATCGTGTTCTATGAAGGGCTCTCTTTCTGGTTTATAGACAACTGCCTCTCCCTGTGTGCTCACATGGCCTTTCCTAGGTGCACCTGGGTGGGGAGAAAGGAGAGAGAAGAGAGAGAGAGAGATGTCTCTCCTACCCTTCTTATAAGACCAAAATCCTATCTCATTAGAATTCTACCCTTATTTAACTTTAATTATCTCCTAAAAAGCCCTATCTCCAAATACAGTCTCATTGGAAATTAGGACTTCAGCATATGAATTTCAGGGGGACACAATTCAGCTCATAACATTCTTTCTCACTCTCTCAGATCACTTGCCCACAGAGGGGACCACAGCTGTGGTATTATAAGGCAGCCCTGTAAGAGCCCCACAGGGCAAGGGACCAAGTCTGCTGACAACTACACAAGTGAGTTTGAAAATGGACCTGTACTCCCCACTTCCATTCTGGCCTTCAGATGAGACCATAGCCCTGCCAGACAGCAGGCCTGCAACCTTATGACAAACTTTGAGCCAGAGACAGCCAGCTAAAGAATACCTGGAGTTCCACCCCATAGGAACCATGGAATAATAAATTTTTGTTGTTTTATGCTAAGTTCTGGGTCAATTTGGCATAGAGCAATAGAACAGTAATAGAACTACTAAGCAGTGGTCCTCAACCTTCCTAATGCCACAATGTATTTTGATTGTTATAAAGGGGTCACAACCCACAGGTTAAGAACCACTGCACTAATGCAAGTTCATGGGCATCCTGAATTCTATCCATGTATCCTTGAGAATCCCCAACGATAGCTAACATCCTTCCACAGACTCCACTCTGAGGACTACGGGCTCTCATACGGATGAATGGCAATCAAAACAGGGCCCATCCTTGGGGAAGGGCAGGTCGGATGTGTGGGGAGCACAGCTGCTCTGATGATGTGGGCAGGGCAGGAGTGATGACCTGCAGCCGTTGGTGGCTCCTTGCTTCTGTTTTCAGAGATTCACACCCCCTGTGAGGCACTACGGCCTGGTTCCTATGGATATAGAGTCCTAGGAGATCTTAGGATACTATCACTGGAAAGACTCTAAGACAAAACCCAGTTAGAACCCTAAAAAGGAAACTGAGACCCAGGGGCAGAGAGACTTCACCAGGATGAGCTAGATCTGAAAGGAAGGGGGGTCATCACCATAAGTCAAATGCTTTTTCCTGTATTCTCATAATTTCTACTAGAAAATGTTTCAGGAAGGATTGATTCAATTCTGCTTTCAGCCTGTTTTCTCTTACATGTAGTATATTCTATATTTTTCCTAATGCTTTAGAAATTGGTACTTCTCAGCTACATAGGCCAGTGATTTAATGTTTATTTTTCCCTTCCCCAAAGCTATGTTATTCTCTGAAGTGTTAAATCTTTTAAGGCAGCTGAGGGACTATTAAAATGTCAGTAAAAATTAAATAATCCTCCCTAAAGACTAAGAGACATGAGTCATTCTCTGGAGGACGTTGTGGTCAAAGCCCTTTGTCTGTTGAAGATATCAAAAAAATTAATCTTCTCTTTGAAGTCTTTCCCCAGAGGGCTCAACAAACTTACACATGTAATCTAACTAGGGAAAGGACATATCTCGATATTCTTACCTACAGATGGAGAAACTGAGGTTCAAAAAGGTTAAGTGGCTTTTCCCAAAGTGGATAGTGACCTGAACCAAAGGCTCTGGAGCCCTATAAACCCCTCCTTGAATTGTTGGCCCTCACCAGTGCCAGGACACATTCTGCAGAGATGCAGTCAGATGGCAGGACCATGACACCTGTGTCACATTTGCCTATCACGTTGGGAAGTGACATCATATGCAGCTTTGGGACCAGGCCTGATGATATCTCCCAGGTCCGGCCAGGCATGGTGGCTCACGCCTATATTCCTAGCACTCTGGGAGGCTGAGGCAGTGGGTCACAAGCTCAGGAGTTCATGACCAACCTGAGCAAAAGTGAAATCCCCCTCTACTAAAAATAGAAAAAAATAGCTGGGTCGTAGCGGGGAACCTGTAGTCCCAGTTACTCAGGTGGCTAAGGCAAAGGGATGGTTTGAGCCCAGGAGTTTGAGGTTGTTGTAAGCTGTGATGCCAGAACACTCTACCCTAGGACCAGAGTCTCACTCTGTTGCCAAAAAAAAAAAAAAAGAAAAGAAATAATCCAATTTCCAGCCCTGACTAGCTTGTCTCACTTGAAAGGTGTTCTCCAACCCCTCTGAACCTCCATTTCCTCTCTGGAAGCTGGTTATCAGACTTGGCTGTGTGTCAGAATCCTCAGGGGAGCTCTTACAAATAAACAGGCTAAACAAACAGGCAAGGGTTCCATCTCTAAAATCTGATTCAGAAAGTCTGGGATAGGGCTGGACTTTCTTATTCCTAATTGACTAAGAAGGGTCTTTTTTGCTATTTAGGAGTCTTTGCATTTGACACATATAAGTTGTTATTATTATCCTTTTTAAAATCCATTTTCTTCCATGAACAGCTAATTCCTTCCAGAAGGGGAATCTTTTTTTTTTTTTTTTTGGGGGGGGTACAATGTGCTGGTTTATTTTTTTTTTTTCCATTCTTGACCAAACCATTCAATTTTCAACTTTAATGTACAACACGAAGTCTGTAGTCTTGAAATTCTCACCTGGCTCTTGCAAAGAGTCGAGTCTACACTTTTAGTCTTCATCATCAGGAAGGATACCTAATTCTTCATCTGTCCACTGGGAAGGATCTGGATATGGAAAGTGACCCAACACAGCTTCTGAGTCATGCCAAAAGCGCCAGAGAATCCAGAACCACATGGTTGCGCTGAAGGTCTCACCCAGGACCACCTGGTACCTGGTCAGCTGAGGAAACTGTCTATACCGGGGCTCAATATGCACACCACCTCCAGCATGGTGGACTCCGCCTCCTCCACCCGCTGGCACACGGCAGCCTCTGAAAAGGCGGCCTCCAACGCTAATGAACAGTGCCAGGAAAGCCACAGCCGACGTGCTCGCCAGTGTCCCGATGACCACAATGTGCTGGTTTTATATACAATTTGAAATATTTTCATCAAACTAGTTAACATAGCCTTCATGGCACTTTCTTAGTTATTATGTTAAGACATTTATATTCTACACTTAGTAAATTTCACATGTACCCTTGTAAGATGCACCATAGGTGTGGTCCCACCAATCCCCCTCCCTTACCCCCTCCCCCTTTCCCCCCTCTCCCATTTCCCCATATTATTGGGCTATAATTGTGTTATAGCTTTCTTTTTTTTTTTTTTGTTGGGGATTCATTGAGGGTACAATAAGCCAGGTTACACTGATTGCAATTGTTAGGTAAAGTCCCTCTTGCAATCATGTCTTGCCCCCATAAAGTGGGACACACACCAAGGCCCCACCCCTCTCCCTCCTTCCCTCTCTCTGCTTTTCCTTCCCCCCCATAACCATAATTATCATTAATTGTCCTCATATCAAAATTGAGTACATAGGATTCATGCTTCTCCATTCTTGTGATGCTTTACTAAGAATAATGTCTTCCACTTCCATCTAGGTTAATACGAAGGATGTAAAGTCTCCATTTTTTTTTAATAGCTGAATAGTATTCCATGGTATACATATACCACAGCTTGTTAATCCATTCCTGGGTTGGTGGGCATTTAGGCTGTTTCCACATTTTGGCGATTGTAAATTGAGCTGCAATAAACAGTCTAGTACAAGTGTCCTTATGATAAAAGGATTTTTTTCCTTCTGGGTAGATGCCCAGTAATAAGGTTGCAGGATCAAATGGGAGGTCTAGCTTGAGTGCTTTGAGGTTTCTCCATACTTCCTTCCAGAAAGGTTGTACTAGTTTGCAGTCCCACCAGCAGTGTAAAAGTGTTCCCAGAAGGGGAATCTTAAGGAAGTCTCTTAGCACAGTCACCCATTGGCGAGGAATCCGGCCTTCTATGTTGGTCGTGACGGTTCTTTGCCTAAGTGCCCTGGTTCATATGCCCCTTCATTTTGTAGATGCCACAGGTTGATAATAGGCCTCTGAGTAACTAAAGCTGACATTCTTGGTCCAATGGACAGCAGTGCAGAGGAGAGGATGGATTTAGGGGAATGCTAGTGCAGCTGGGGGAGTCTCCACCCACCCTGGGCATTTTGTGTAAAAAATCCAAGGACCGCAAACTTTGACTTTTCTGCCTTCCAGGTCATGCCAAGGCCAGTGGAGTGTGCGTGTCAGCCTTGCTGTGGGGTGTATCCTCTCACTTCACCTTGCAAAGCCGCCTTGACAATCACGATTATGTTGTCCATCATCTGCTGGGAAGCTCTCTTAATAACTTCTCACACATTACAAGATGCTTCCCACCCACACACCCCTCCAGCTCCCTCTCTCCACACTTTCTTTTTCTCTCTCAGCTCATTTATCCATTAACTGCGGTCCCTGCCCCTTTCCTAGTTTACTCTAGCTATCACTGCTTATAACAGCTCTGGTAACTTGAATTTGGCTCCGAAGAGAGACAATTTCAGCTCCACCATTCTATACCTCGGATTTAGCACCACTGAACCCTTTACCTTCTCAGAGTGTACCTTGCAATTTCAGCATTCTTAACTCTCACACATGTGTTCCTGTCTCCTGAAATACCCTTTCTTCCTGTCACTTTTCCACCTTGGTGCTCCTGGCACAACCTCCTTTTCTTCATGACTTAATTCAATTGTTTCCCCCACCATGGGAAACTCTCCTGACCACTGTCTCCAACAATCAACTGAAAACGTGTTGTCTCCTGAGAAATGGGGCCGGATGAGGCTGAACGTGCTGGGGTCCACCCTTCTTTGTATCCCCGTGCCTGCCATGTAGCCACAGTCCTAAATATTTATTGGGTGGATGAACAAATCAATTCAGTGGTCACACTTTGTGACCCACATAGGAAACTTTTAGAGTTGGATTGTTGGGTAGTAATTCCAGCACAGAATTTCCTTGAGGTCTCACAATTAAGGTCTTGAACAGGCCACCCTATGCTTATGTTGCAGCACTGTGCAAACAGGTCAGTAAGGGTTTATAATTTTGGCATATCAGGGTCTCACGGCTGTGTGCGTCTTGATGTATGGCAGTGTCTTGCTGACTGGTGTTCATTTTTGTTGTTGCATAATTTTGGGTGCCCTTGCAAAAATATTGGAACTTGAATTAGAGCAATGAACAAACATTAAATTTCTTGTTAAACCTGGCAAGAGTGGAAGTGAAATCAGGGACATGTTAGTCCAAGTTTCTAGAGATAATGCTGTGAAGAAAACAACAGTGTACAAATAGATTAAACATTTTTCTGAGGAGAGACAAAGCATCACTGATGAGGAGAGGTCAGAACAGTCAGTGTCCAGCAGATCAGATGAAAACATTGCAAAAGTTCATCAAATTGTGCATCAAAATTGTTGCCAGATTGTGAGCAGCACCGCTGACCAAGTAAAAATTAATGGATAAATGGGAAAATCTTAACAGAAACTCTTGGCATGAGAAAGGTGTGTGCAAAAATGGTCACAAAGGAACTCATCAATGAACAAAAGCAAAGGAGAGTCAAAATTTGTCAAGACCTTTTGAAGAGGCAAGACAATGTTTTGGACAGTGTTATCACTGCCGATGAAACATGGGTGTACCCATACAACCCTGCAGCAAAGCATCAAAGTGTACAGTGGAAGTCAGCCAATTCTCCATGACCAACAAAGTTCCCTCAGTCCACATCCAGAGTCAAAACGGTATTGCTAAACTCTTTTGATATCAGTAAGATTGTTCATTATGAATTTGTAACAACTGGACAGTTAACCAAATGCTGAAAAAGCTTCCTGAAAAATATAAAAATGACCTGACTTTTTTGCCTCCAACTCATGGCTCTTGCATCATGACAATGCACCAACTCACGTGGCACCACCTATGAAAGAGTTGGGTTTTTTTTGTTTGTTTGGGTTTTTTTGCAGTTTATGGCCGGGGCTGGGCTTGAATGCGCCACCTATGGTTTTTACACACACCTTTCTCATGCCAAGAGTAGCACCCTACTCCTTTGAGCCACAAGCGCCGCCCCTATGAGAGAGTTTTATCCATTAAACAAATAACTGTATTGGAACGTCCTCCTTACTCACCTGATCTGGCCTCCAATGACTTTTTTCTTTACCCAAAGATAAAAGAAATATTGAAATGAAGACGTTTTGATGACATTCAGGACATCTAAGGTAATATGATGACAACTCTGATAGCCATTCCAGAAAAGGAGTTTCAAAATTGCTTTGAAGGGTGGTCTAGGCACTGGCAAGGGCACATAGCTTCCCAAGGGAAGGACTTCAAAGGTGATGGTAGTGATATTCAGCAATGACTTATGTAGCACTTTTTCTAGGATGAGTTCACAAACTAATTGTCAGACATTGTATACTCCAATAAAGATGGAGTTTGGGTACTTAGTTGAGGAATTAATTTATTTACATGTACCCTTTCTAGACCTAGCATAGTGCTGAGCCAAACTCGGAAACATTTATATCCAGGTGTCACAGAAGTTCATGTCACCCAACACTGGGGCAGCTTTATGGGTGTGCAGGCGAGCACAGAGCCCTTTGCTTGGAAGGGCCTCCTGCTTGTTTTAATGCTCTGCTGTGACTGTCTTGAGCATCTTAGTCTTTTTTTTGTCCCTTGTTAAACAAGGGGCACTGCAGTTTTGTGTTGTATGGGAACCCACAGTCTTGTTGTCAGCCCTACCTGGCAGAGCCTCTGCCGGTTCAGTTGGCAGGTCCTTGGGAGATTTTTGGTGCAACAGTCAGGATGTCCTGGTGTCTCTGACTGGTGTTGCTTTTTGTCTCTTTTGACTTTTCAAAATGCCAAGTGGCTGCTGACCCAAAGAGTTGGTATTCTGCCCGTGGGAAGGTGCCAGCCTTAGTCATCACCAGTCAAGAACTTTTTTTTACAGACACTTAAAACAGAAGTAATTAGGGAGTCAATTTAAAATTAATTGCCAACTTAAAAATTAATTGCTAATTCCATGGGCCTCCTCATGGCAAGTTTTTATTTTAGTCCATACCATCCAAAGGCATATTTCAAATAGTGGGGTGGAAAGAGCGTTTAAAATCCCCCTATCATGGGATTTTATTTTCCCTCTTCAAAAGATGAGAGAATTTCAGGCTAGCCATTTTCTGTTCTTAATTTAAGTATAAAAAGTAGTTTTTTAAAAAGTTCCTTGAAATACTTTATAACGAGACCTTTGACAAAAATGATTTTTTTTTTAGCTAAAGTCCCTGTCTTTCTGAGGACAGTCGAAAATGAGGAATGGAAATACTTAGAAAAAGAACTCTATACAGTATTTACTGTTTCCTGCAATTATTTCAAAAGGTATGTGTGTTGAGAATTAAAGCAGGTCTGGAAAATAACTTGAAAATTCAACTGCTCTCCAAAACTGATGGTAAAGAATTACTTTCCACGTACCTCATTTTTATAATAGCTCTTTTACTTGTTACAAACATACTCAGTGTCCGCTGTATAAAACCCAGGAGGATTAAAAAAAATGAAAAACAAGTCATGTTTCACTATGGTACCATTCTAATAGAGGCACCGTTTGTCGTGTTGTTATTTTTACAAAAATGGGTTCATCAACTAGATATTACCTTGTAACTGGCTTTTTTCAATGACTTGCAAACATATTTCCATATCATTATATCCTCTTAGATTTTTGTGTGACGTTGTATATAGTGTTCTACATACGTGATATGAATTACCAGACTTTATTCAAACAATCCTAATTATTAGAAAATTGGGTATATACCAGTTTGGGATTTTATGTTTGTTTGATTTTTACAAATACAAACATCTATTTCACAGTAGCTTTTTAAAGATCTATGAACGTTTCATATACATTTTTAAACTCTAAATATTCCTGATGTCTCTGTGTTTCCCTCTTTCGAAGTTCTTTCATTCTTTTAACATATGCATGTGTAGTGGACATGTGTGGAGCATGTGCCCCACCTGCGTACGTGACCGTGCTCTTGCCTGGGGTCTCAGGCTGCTCCTTCTGCAGTTCACATTCATTTCTTTGTATGTTCCAGGCTCTGTGCTCCGTGCAGAGGGTACAAAGATGAATAAGGCACATTGCCTTTACCTAAAAGGTCTATAAATCTAGTCGGAGAGAGTTCTATGTACATATGTATAAGTAATGACAATGCAAAAGTGGAAACACAAAAATATTAAGGGAACACGGAGGAGGAAGTGACTGGGGAGATTAGGGGAGCCATTCCAGGGAAGAGCCTGCAATGAGTGGGTAGGATTTGGGCAAGAAAATGAGGGAAGAGGACATTCTGAGTAGAAGGCACAGCACAGATATGGGCCTGGAGAAATACGTGTCCCGATGTCACCGGAGTGGATAGTACAGGACGGAAGTGGTGCCGGCGGTGACCCTGGGAGGCTGGGTTGGGACTAGATTGCGAAGAACTAGAAGGCCATCCTCAAAAGTTTTTGCTTTCATTTATAAAAAGTTAGAGTCAATGGTTATCTTGGGCAGATGTGGCGGGTCTGGATCCAAGTTTGACAAACACACCTCTGGTTACATTTGGCCCAGAGGGGACAGACTCTGCAGCAGTTTGCAGTTAGAAGCCTCTTGCAATAGTCTAGGCAAGAGAGAATGAAATTTATGGCCACAAGACATTCAAGAGATTTCTCAGAGGCAGAATCAAAAGAAGCGAGCATTCCCTGCCAAGGCTTGCCCAACAGGTACACCAAGGTCAAAAACACCATCCCTTCCTCCACGTACAGAGCCTGCCACCACCCACCCACATCAGGGGATGGAGGGACTGTCCAGTCCAGAGCCACCATGCGAGGCCTTCGCACAGTCAGGGAAGAGGCAGAACTCTTCCCCATCAATGCCATCTTTGTGGGTGTGTGCCTGATGAAGCTGGGCATGAGCCCCACAGACCATGCTGGCTTCAAGACAGGTGGAATAGGGGTGGCGCCTGTGGCTCAGTAGGTAGGGCACTGGCTCCATATACCGAGGGTGGTAGGTTCAAACCCAGCCCTGGCCAAACTGCAAACAACAAAAAGAAAATAGCCAGGCATTGTGGCAGGTGCCTGTAGTCCCAGCTGCTCGGGAGGCTGAGGCAAGAGAATCACCTAAGCCCAGGAGTTGGAGGTTGCTATGAGCTGTGACACCACAGCACTCTACTGAGGGCAAGAAAATGAGACTCTGTCTCTTAAAAAAAAAAAAAAGATGTGGAATACAACAGCCCCTGGACCTCCTGGACCCCTGCCTGTAATGGGGGATCCTGCTGGTGCAGTACCCCAGGCCCCTGGAGACATGGACCATGTGCACACTAGTGACCAACAAGGGGCTCAAGTGTTCAGCCTCCCCTAGACCCCCAACTCTGGGCAGTGGGTTGAGCAACAGCCCAAGAGAGGACTTGTGTTGGTTTTCTATCACAGGGAGAAATTGGTCATTGTGGGTCTGTAGGAAACATGGCCTTCATTTTTGTAAACCCCCCTCCCACCCTATTAGCTCTGATTAAAGACACTGCCTTGGCAAGGAAACAAAAAACAAAACAAAAAGCCCCAGCATTCCAGTTCATGCAAGAGAATGAAGTTGGGGGAAGACATTCAGGAAACTCTGAACTAGTGTGTCTAGCTCAAGGAATTCTTCATCAGGTTGCTAAGCTCCTAGAAATAGGAATGACGTCTCCAGGGTTCCCTTCCGTAGACTCAGTGCCAAGGGCAGTCAAACAAACAGGTGGCAGCGGGGAAAGCCAGGGTCCTAGCTGGTGTCTGAAACTTTCCACTTCTCAAAGGAAACAACACTGTCTTTTAAGGAGAAGGACGTAGCAAAGGAACGCAATGACATGTTCAAGAACCAAAGCTGTGTTCATCATTTATCTTCCAAGGATAATCCTTGTAGCTTTTAATAAGAACATGACTTAATCACCAAGCCTGGGTCATAAAGACTGTGAAATCTAAACATACTTGGGGAATTTCAAGAGCTGATGACTAGGCTTGAATAAAGACCAGAGAAAGGATTAGCTGAGGAACAAATGCGTTAAATCCTACAGGACAGAAGTGGGCAGCAAGCTGAGCTGCGGCAGGATGGAAAGAAACTTCAAGGATGATTGCCATGTTCTGTTACCTTGAGGGTTCCGTGAAGCCTCACTGGAATTGGTCAGCTGGACATTTAGAGCGTCTTCATGTTATTATATGTAAATTGTGACACCTCCATGACGTTGACATCAAAATAAGTAATTAGAACCAAATTTTGAAAAGTGTCACTAGAGTTTGTTGAGATTGTTTCAAATTATTTCTTCCAATTTCTTTAAAATTATTCCTTAGATACCTACTCCAGTATAAATTGGAATCTGAAAAGCCACTTTACAGCCATATAGTACGCCCCATATTTTTTGCATGCCACCTTGGGAGCAGATGGCAGAGACAGAGGGGTGAATGTCAGAGACAGGACAGGGCGCTGCAAGGGAGTCAGAGCAGCTGGCACCGTAAGACAACCATGACGCACCTCTTGTTGGTTGCTTAAAACTTAGGGTTCCCCGTCTTAGGAGGAAGAAAGAAAATATTTTTTAAAGACTAGATTCAAAAGAATTTCAGTGTTTTCTCTGTGTTGGTGACTCTTGCCATTTGGCTTTAGTGCTGATTCTAACACCCTTAACAGTCTCACAAATGGAGCTGAGTGAGTCTGGCGCTGGGTTGGATGAGATCCTTGCAGACGATCCTATCCTGGGGATTATTTCTCACTGAAGCGTTGAGTGTCTGTATAACCATAAGCTTACATATGTGTGAATCCTGAGCATTTAACAAAATGGTATAAATCTGCTGTTTAAAGTTTTCTTCCCATCCAGAACATTCGGGTAGCTTCTTAAGATCCACCCTTTTGAAATTTTCTGTGAAAAAGGTGGTCTCACTATGTTATCCAGTCTGGTCATGAACTCCTAGCCTCCAGCGACATTCCCCTGCCTTGGCCTCCCGAGGATATGAGCCACTGTGCCTGGTTCAATCCAGCTGAATGGGAATTTTTCCTTTCTCTTTTTTTTTTTTTTTTTTGCAGTTTTCGGCTGGGGCTAGGGTTTGAACCCGCCACCTCCAGCATATGGGGCTGGCGCCCTACTCCGTTGAGCCACAGGCACCACCCAATTTTTCCTTTCTCACTTTGCCCTCTTTAGCCCCTGTCTAGCAACTTAATGAACAGTAGTGGGGGAGGGTCTGTTGGAAATGGAATGAAGCCAGCTTTGTTTAAGGGTGGGAAGATAATCTTAGATCTCAACTGACCTGAGTTCTTCCATTCTAAAAATAAAGACCCAGGGACTGTAAATGATCCTAAGTACACTTGTGTAGTTTGGACAAACTGTGGGCCCAAGGCGAGGTCTCCTGTCTTCCAGGACTATTCCACAATGCCTTCATTTTAAAGGATTTAAAACTTGGACTTTTAAGTACAGTTCCATATTCAAAAAATCCATCTTTCCATTTGGCCAAATTGAGAGGAATCCAGACTCCTTATAGAAACCTTCCAAGGAAGAGAACGGAGACGCCTCTGGCACCCCGTTCCAGGATCTCACAGCCTTTCCTACTATGAATTTGTATGTGCTATTTCCCTATTCCAGCCCCACTCCACAAAATGCCACTACCTATTTCTCCCTTTGAGCAAATAAGGATTTTAGTCATTCTCTTTTTCCTTGATTTCAATCCTCTGAAGGTCTGGCTGCTCTATTTGCTGCAGATTACACATAGAAACTTCACTTACAATGACAGTCACACTTTGGGTAGCCTGGCTTCTCAGCATTTAAAGAAGCTAAGTAGCTCCATCCTCATTAAATTAGGCTCAAATTGGAGAAGAGAATTACATAGTTAAAAACACAGATGCAAAATGATGGATTAATGTTACACTCAGTGTAACACATCTTGACGTGCAGTGGGAGCGTTAGACCAATTAGCAAGCGAGTCTTCTCCTTGGGTTCATCTTTTCTGCTGCGTATGTAGAAGCAGTAGCAGTTTGAAGGATGGCATTTATCAAACCCCTTTGGAAAGAAAGTTTCCATGTTAGTGACATGACCTGCGTTCCTTTAACAAAGACAGCGCCCCATCACCTGGAAACGTAGCAAAGCCCCCCATGCTAACCCCCGAAAGTACTGCCTCCAAATTGGCATTTAGGCTTCTGACTTTATTTCTAAAAATTATTGAAATCCATCGCAATTGCATCTAAACTGGAGTTTCAATATGCTTCAAAAACATATCCTGTTCTTTTCTTGAGAGCTAACAAATCATAAGTGATGCCATTTAGCAAGGGTTTTTTTGGCTTGGGTTCCCCATTCCCACCCCCTTTCTGGTCTTGCTTCCACATTACTCTGATTGGTCCCAGAAAGGAGAGAGGGACAATAAATCTCCCAGTTCCTCCTGGTGCAAATGTCTCAGATATTGTCAGAAGCAAAATGTATGGGAAGTGGGGGGGGGGGTGTGGGTCAGCAACTTGGTGGGGGGAAGCGATGGTTTTCTACTAGGGCAAAGCAGAAAAACCCTGTCACTGAGTTTAAATTAACCGCATCTGCCCAGAGGGGAGCCGTGATCTTTGTGTGGCTGATTAATGTCATCCCTGTAAATGCAGCACTTCAACAACGGGGCTAACCCGCTGAGCAGGAAGCTTGGAGAACACTGAGCCTCCCACTCAGGGTATCAGAGCCCAGCTGAGTGCCTCTGAACAGGGCTGAAGAAGAGAAACTGCGTCCCTGGAACACAAGTGCTATAATTAGATTTCAGCTATCTGTCCCCGTGAAGGAAACACTGGAGGCCGTCAGAGGCGCCGTCCCCTCCTGGCCTCACTGCTGTAGAGACCAGCATTGTATAAATCCAGCCCCCACCTCTCCTCACTCAGCTGGCTGGGGCGCCATGGCTTTCAGAGCAGTAAGTTAGAAATCCTCTTTCTCCCTAACTGACCTTTGGGCCTGAAAAGGAAAAATGTTCAGACACAGATCTGAAATCCCCTGAGGGGCTGGAGCAAGGTGCCCAGAGAAAAGAGGACTTAGCCTGTGGGCCCTCACGCTCACCTGAAAATGCTGAGGGCACCAGGCAAGCCCATCAGCCCTTGGTTAATGCGTCAGTGAAATGGGTTCTGTAGCTACCAGCACATGCTCCCGTTACAGACCCAGCACACATTTCCCGCCGACTCTTCTCGTTGGCAGGAGCATCACACCATATGCCGAGTGTGGAAGGGAAACCCGGAGGGAATGTGTGTGATTTGAAAACTTGTGTGGTATATTTATGTCAATCGCTGATGTGTTTCCATAAATGCATTTTTGTGACTTTGAGAGGCATCCTGAGACCATTCAATCAGTCAAGGCAGCTGCTTCTGGGGCATACGACCTATTCTGACACCAAGACAGGGCTATTGTTTTCCAGGTGCAAGCTCGATCACCTCTGCAACCCTTTGTGTATTCACCCCAGGATTTATGTCGAGAATTTAATCTTGCAGCCACTCCAAAAAAATAGCTAAAAGCATCCCTGAAACCCTTCCTCTGGAGCCGGTCTCGAGGGACAGCAGGAGAAGGGGAAAGCCGTTTTGTTTTTAATCCCAGGACCAATAAAATCAGAGGTTGATGTTTACACATCACAGGGTGGCTGTTTTGAAAGAGAAATAAAAGTAAATAATGAAACCTTGGGAAAAAATGGATCCTCTGGAATGGAACCAAAAACAAGCTCTTGCTGTTGACCTTTGGTTAAAGCCACATAAGGCGACTTACGTTATCCCCTCCACATATATGATTTTATTGGTTTGCTGGGAATTTGGGCTTATGGGAAATTGTATATTAGATAAGTAAAATGCTTAGGTCTTATTATTGCCAAAGGAAGTGTTACAAAATAGAAGGGGAAAAAATGGCCCTCCCCTCTAAGAGCTTATACTCTGGAGTTCTATGATTCTCAAAAGACATTTTCAGGTGGTTTTAATAGCTAGAAACCCGTGACTAATGATGATCTTCATTAAGAGCTTTTAGGATCAGAATGGTGCTTTTTTATTCTTCAAATGTGTTACATTTTCCATCTTATAAATCTTAACAATTCTAAATAAATAAATACCTGTTGAGGTGATTAATTAATCGAGTGAGTGATTTGTATTTCTCTTTTGACGGCACATCTATACCCGTGCACTTAATAGCATCTGAGCGTTTTCCTGAAAGGTTTATGGGAGAATGGGTTACGTCAAGAATAGCCAACTATTGCTGATATTTGTTGCCCACATTTTCCCAATTTCTTTACCGTTTAATTCAGTTTGGGGGAGGGAAGGGTCACAAGCTTTTCTAGTTTTACAAACTGAAGTTTACATTCTGGCAGGATCACAGCTGCCTGTTTTCGTAATGATACTTTTCTTTGTAGTCCGTGAAGCCCTCTCAGTCCCGGGTAGATTGTGTGGCCACATTCTTGTTGCTCACGTTCTCATGTCACTCGCACAGGCATCAACAGGAAGGTCGTGTACTCCCTGGCAGACTCGGCCGGTGGGGTCTTCTCCATTGACAGCTCCTCGGGCATCATAATCCTGGAGCAGCCGCTGGACCGGGAGCAGCAGCCTTCCTACAACATCAGCGTGCAGGCCACCGACCGGAGTCCCGGACAGTCCCTGTCCTCTCTTGCCATGGTCACCATCACCGTCCTGGACATTAATGACAACCCTCCTGTGTTTGAGAGGAAGGACTACCTGGTGACCGTGCCTGAGGACACTACTCCTGGCACTCAAGTCCTTGCTGTTTTTGCCACCAGCAAAGATATTGGCACGAACGCTGAGATTACTTACCTCATCCGGTCTGGGAATGAACAGGGGAAATTTAGCATCAACCCAAAGACAGGTGGGTAAATAGGGGCGAAGAGCAACCTGTCTAGATTCAGAGCTTCATTCTGTCCTGCTTCTCCTCCCAGAACTTTCACTCCGCTCCTGATGAGCCATTCTTTCCTCCTCCGACCTCCTTTACAGTAGAAACAAATCTTCTGCTGTCAGGGCTCACAGTCAGACTCCCGCCCTTCAGCACTCTGCTTCTAAGGTTGGCCACTGCTAAATGTAAGCTCTTAGCCGTGTGCTTACATGGCAAATAACTGGTCCCTGGGCTGTCTCCAGGAGTTGTAGGTGGGAGTGCTGGGGGGCTGGGTGGCAATAGGAAATTGTATTCATATTCCGAGTATAGAGTTTGTTTGTTACTATCTTTCCTATTTGCTTTTTTACCTAAATCTTATGTGCTTGGATTGGGAAATGCTGCCATATACCACCGTCCACACGTAGACTAGCCCTTTCTGGTCACCTGCTGAGGCAGACCTCAGCGAGGGCTTTGCCTGGTCACGTGCAGTGTTCACAGCCCAGAACCCCACGTAGCCTTTTACCAGTGGTTTGGAACCAGTGCTGTGCCACGCCTGGGCAGAACACTCTTTGCTCACCACATCCTTTTCAAAAATCTGGAGGAATATATAGCATCACCTGGAGAAAACATGCCTGGAAAGAAACCAAAAGAAGGAAGATAGGACCCTCAGGCTTTCTTTTATCAGTGAGTTAATAAAAATCCAAGGGGCTCAGAACAAATGAAGATATTAATTCAGAAAACAAGTTTGGATGTTCCTTGAAGAGTAAACATACTCATACTTGTATTTCATAGAATGTTTGGATTTTATGTCAAAGCCCTTCAGTGTATACTCTCATTTGTTTACTAATTCCCTTATGAATAGTCAAGGCAGCTCTCATTCTGCAAATAAGATGAGTCTCTCGCTTCTTCCAGACTTTGGACTTGTTTTCCTTATCACTCAAAGAGTGTGCACCCATTGAACGAGGTGGCAAAGAAGGTTCCTTATCCTTTGGACAGTCCAGTAAATGTAAACAAGAAACTATCATAATTAGCAATGTGTGTTTAACATGGGGAAATGCACCAGGTTCTTATTCAATCATTCAGTATTTTTCACAATGTCCATGTGAGAAAAACAGAGCTTCAAAGAGGTTAAATAATTTCCCCAATGTCCACAGTTTGTAAGTGGGTTATACAAGATCGGAACTCAGATCTTCCTGATCTAATCTTGATATCGTGTAATACTGCTACACTGTGGGGCTGCAAAAAATGTAAGAGATACGATCTGGCCCTTAAATCTGATTTAAGAAGGTGGAGATACTGATGGAGGAACTGAATTGGCATCTTCTCCCAGCAGTAACTCTGTTTATTAAGGTCAGTATTTCAAATTAAAATGTATGGGGATTTCCCTTCTTTAAATATGCCTTACCCTGTCTAGTTATGGTCATGGTACATGTACATCATGGGAAGTGATTAAGTAATATTTAAATTTGGCGCCTGCTAACAAGACTGGGATGCAAAATAAAGCCCCAAGAGTAGTAAACACTGAGAAAACTTCATTATGAGGAGAAAGAGGCTTCTGTTACAGGTCCCACTTCTGTGTTTCACTGAATGTGAAGGAGCCTCTTGGCTATCTTGGCAGCTAGAGAAGGCACCTGCCCCAAAACATGAAGAGATGGGACCTTCTCGACAGTCCTAATGATTGTTTCCCAAGTGGGAGCAAAGTAAATGCCCTTGAGAAGTGCTCTGCGGTCAGTACAATGACCACTTGCAGAATGCAGGAGGGGCCGCCTCACTAGAAGGGCTAGAAATTGAGGGAGAGGCGCTAACGGAGCCCTCCTAGAGGCGGCACCCAGCTAGCCCTGTCATTCGTTCTCCTTGCTTGATTTAAACAACTCTGTGACGTGAGCATTATCTTCTCTGCCCTGTAGTTGTGGGCACTAAATTCATACTTAATATTTGTCCACTGAGCTGTCTGATTCCTAGGCAGTTCCTTTTCTGTTATATCACAGTACCTAGAGATTTCCAAGCTCTTTGCCTTCTTTGTACCGCGATGGTTTCAGATAAGCACATTATAACTTGGCAAGGCACCTTTGCAGTTAATTCATTTCAGGGAGGTCTGCAAGTATTTATTTGCGGACAAGGAAGGGGTCATGCAATCACCTCTATACAGCACATCCCTGGTCTTCCTGGGTCCACCCGAGGAATCGGAAGGCACTTATCAGGGATGCCTTTCTCTGTCCCTACTCCCTGGTTCCATGAGAGTTGGCCATGCCAGAGATTTTCAGACTCTCTGAAAGATGTTCAGGAACTGTTACATGAACATGCAAAGCCTTCTTCATTTCTTCAGTGTTGGGCTTGGTAGATGGCTGCGCCTTCACCGACTGCATTAATGGAACTTATGAAATGCTTTCAGTAAAGCATTAAACAAACAAATTCCTGAATACTTAAAATTCTTGGCTGGACATGATGTTATGAATATTACCACAATTATAGAACTGCTGAATGATGCTTCTTTCCTAATCAAATCTAAAGCTCCCCATTTTTCTTCAAAGGGGGTATTTCTGTCTCTGAGGTCCTGGACTATGAATTATGCAAAAGGTTTTACCTGGTGGTGGAAGCCAAAGATGGGGGCACCCCCGCTCTCAGCGCTGTGGCCACTGTGAGCGTCACCCTCACGGACGTGAATGACAACCCCCCCAACTTCAGCCAAGACATCTACAGTGCCGTCATCAGTGAAGATGCTTTGGTGGGGGACTCGGTCATTTTGGTAGGTGCCCAGGGGGAGAATGAGGGTTTAGATGGTCAGGACTAAGCATCCTCAACAGGGTGAAGAAGTGAGCAAAGTTTACCTTGGATTTTCTTTCCAGTTTCCCTTTCTGTTTTCATTTGTCCCCAAGAATGCTCGTCAGGCCCTGGTCTTTGAATGGTTCCTTATGTGGTTTATATATTAGAAAGGATCTGACAGATTAATTTATATCCAGGTGTAAGTGACTGGTAATCATTTATCTCCCAGGAGTATATATTTTTCAAGAAAACGAAAGAGATCATGCAATGAATTTTTAATGAGGGTTCCTACTAGTTTATAAACTTAGATGACAGGTTATTAGTAGGAGGAATATGATGGTGTTTTGTTTTGTTTTGTTTTGTTTTTTTGAGATCATTCACACAGCATGGTAAATATAGTTAATAATGTATTATACATTTCAAAATAACTAAGAGTAGATATCAGATGTTCTCACCACAAATAGTGATAGGTATTCGAGGTGATGAATATATTAATTTGCTAGACTTAATTATTCCACATTGTATTCACAAATAATAACATCACTTTGTATCCCATAAATACATGCAACTACAACTTGTTAAATTATAGTTAAACCATTATTAGCTTTCTAAGGATAGAATAAAAATCTCCCTCCCCTCCCCCTGTATATACACAGCCAGTCACACAGAGTAGGGCAGCTTATACATGGGAGCAAGTTCAAGATCAAGTGCTCATTCTCAGAGGAGCCTTCCGAGAAGGAATTTTTTTCCAATAACAGAACAAGCCGTGTGTTCTGAGAACACATTCTCTTAGACCACGGATTGGACTGTGGAAACTGTGAGTCCTATCCTCATTGTTCTTACCCATCCCTAGGCTGGGCAGGTCCTTTCCACCAATCTCATGGCATCTCAGGTTATGGGTGGCCGCAGCTCTCTGCTGGAGGACAGTGCATTCCTTATACATCAGAGGGACTTCCCATGCCCTCTCTCCTCCTGGCATAGGAGAGACCATTTCCATACATAAAAATCTCAGCATTACCAACATGGCGCAGCCAACAGTAGGCAGTATGTTTGCCTACTGGGAATGGGGACTTTCTTGAGCTTCCTAAACATGGAAATGGATAGGTGTAGAGAATGCTTGCCTTGGGCAATTTTGTTTGCAAACTTAGGAAGGAATCAGGAAGGCATCCCTACCAGGTAGCTCGGAATTCTATCCTTACTTTCTCAAGGGCTAAAGAAAATTAGGCCTAACATGCATCAGACCATAGACCGGTAACAATTAACACTGAAATAAAATGGGGTTCCAGTCTTGCTGCTGGCATCATCCCTTGTGCTGGGGTGATCACTGGTACTGGGAAACAGAGCACCTGAGGAAAACGTCAGAGCTGCTCCCATTTAAACAGACCCAAGACCCTAAGAATCAATCTTTTCTCTCTCTTGTGTCATGTTGTCGCTTTGCTTGTTTTTTCTGTGAAGCTAATAGCAGAAGATGTAGACAGCCATCCCAATGGACAGATTCGTTTTTCCATTGTGAGTGGAGATCGGGACAATGAATTTACTGTGGATCCTGTTCTGGGACTCGTGAAGGTTAAGAAGAAATTAGACCGAGAACGGGTAAGCTAGTTTCAGCCAGCTCCTTTCCCACCCACATCCTCCCTTCCCTGGAATCAGGGGCCCGGGCTCCATGAGTATAAACAGGATGGTTCTCCATTCTAAATAGTGAGTAAACAGGGGTAGGTTAAAAAACGCAGCATGAAGTATTGGGGTCAGGCCTCTGAAAGAATTTTCTTCCAATAGGGGATGTTTGCAATTTCTTATGTATGGCAGCTTTTTTTTTTTTTTTTATTTTAAAAATATTTTATTTTAGAATATTACAGGGGTATACACATTTTAGTTACATGTATGGCAGCTTTAAAGAAAAGGCAAAAACAATAGATTACAGCTTATCATCAAAAAAGTCATTCATCATGATCAGGTAGGCTTCATCCCAGGGATGCAAGGCTGGTTTAACATACGCAAGTCCATAAACATTATCCACCATATTAACAGAGGCAAAAATAAAGATCACATGATCCTCTCAATAGATGCAGAAAAAGCATTTGATAAAATCCAGCATCCTTTTCTAATTAGAACACTGAAGAGTATAGGCATAGGTGGCACATTTCTAAAACTGATTGAAGCTATCTATGACAAACCCACAGCTAATATTTTACTGAATGGAGTAAAACTGAAAGCTTTTCCTCTTAGAACTGGAACCAGACAACGTTGTCCTCTGTCACCTTTACTATTCAACATAGTGCTGGAAGTTCTAGCCAATACAATTAGGCAAGACAAGGAAATAAAGGGAATCCAAATGGGAGCAGAGGAGGTCAAACTCTCCCTCTTTGCTGATGACATGATCTTATACTTAGAGAACCCCAAAGACTCAACCACAAGACTCCTAGAAGTCATCAAAAAATACAGTAATGTTTCAGGATACAAAATCAATGTCCACAAGTCAGTAGCCTTTGTATACGCCAATAACAGTCAAGATGAGAAGCTAATTAAGGACACAACTCCCTTCACCATAGTTTCAAAGAAAATGAAATATCTAGGAATATACCTAACAAAGGAGGTGAAAGACCTCTATAAAGAAAACTGTGAAATCCTTAGAAAGGAAATAGCAGAGGATATTAACAAATGGAAGAACATACCATGCTCATGGATGGGAAAAATCAACATTGTTAAAATGTCTATACTTCCCAAAGCAATCTACCTATTCAATGCCATTCCTATCAAAATACCAACATCATACTTTCAAGATTTGGAGAAAATGATTCTGCGTTTTGTATGGAACTAGAAAAAATCCTGTATAGCTAAGGCAGTTCTTAGTAACAAAAATAAAGCTGGGGGCATCAGCATACCAGATTTTAGTCTGTACTACAAAGCTGTAGTGGTCAAGACAGCATGGTACTGGCACAAAAACAGAGACATAGACACTTGGAATCGAATTGAAAACCAAGAAATGAAACTAACATCTTACAACAACCTAATCTTCGATAAACCAAACAAGAACATACCTTGGGGTAAAGACTCCCTACTCAATAAATGGTGTTGGGAGAACTGGATGTCTACATGTAAAAGACTGAAACTGGACCCACACCTTTCCCCACTCACAAAAATTGATTCAAGATGGATAAAGGACTTAAATTTAAGGCATGAAACAATAAAAATCCTCAAAGAACGCATAGGAAAAACACTGGAAGATATCGGCCTGGGGAAAGACTTCATGAAGAAGACTGCCATGGCAATTGCAACAACAACAAAAATAAACAAATGGGACCTCATTAAACTGAAAAGCTTCTGTACAGCTAAGGAGACAATAACCAAAGCAAAGAGACAACCTACACAATGGGAAAGGATATTTGCATATTTTCAATCAGACAAAAGCTTGATAACTAGGATCTATAGAGAACTCAAATTAATCCACATGAATAAAGCCAACAATCCCATATATCAATGGGCAAGAGACATGAATAGAACCTTCTCTAAAGATGACAGACGAATGGCTAACACATGAAAAAATGTTCATCATCTCTATATCTTAGAGAAATGCAAATCAAAACAACCCTGAGATATGATCTAACCCCAGTGAGAATGGCCCACATCACAAAATCTCAAAACTGCAGATGCTGGCGTGGATGTGGAGAGAAGGGAACACTTTCACGTTGCTGGTGGGACTGCAAACTAGTGCAACCTTTCTGAAAGGAAGTATGGAGAAACCTCAAAGCACTCAAGCTAGACCTCCCATTTGATCCTGCAATCCCATGACTGGGCATCTACCCAGAAGGAAAAAAATCCTTTTATCATAAGGACACTTGTACTAGACTGTTCATTGCAGCTCAATTTACAATCACCAAAATGTGGAAACAGCCTAAATGCCCACCAACCCAGGAATGGATTAACAAGCTGTGGTATATGTATACCATGGAATACTACTCAGCTATTAAAAAAAAATGGAGACTTTACATCCTTCGTATTAACCTGGATGGACGTGGAAGACATTATTCTTAGTAGAGCATCACAAGAATGGAGAAGCATGAATCCTATGTACTCAATTTTTATATGAGGGCAATTAATGACAATTAAGGTTATGGGCGGGGAGGAAAAGCAGAAAGAGGGATGGAGGGAGGAGGTGGGGCCTTGGTGTGTGTCACACTTTATGGGGGCAAGACATGATTGCAAGAGGGACTTTACCTAACAATTGCAGTCAGTGTAACCTGGCTTATTGTACCCTCAATGAATCCCCAACAGTAAAAAAAAAGAAAGAAAAGGCAAAAATATGTCTTTCTAGATGGTTTGAAGTTCAGTCCTTCCTAGAGGAAGGGGCCAGAAAAGCACCTCCAGTGTTAGTATCCTGTGACCCTGTTTGATGAGCAACTTAGTCCTAGATTAGCAGATACAAAAGGGTCACCTAAAGACATTTAGGTCAGGAAGAACAATTCAGAAAATTCCTCTGCTCAAAGTTAAAATAAGTTTCTTTGTTGTTGTTGTTGTTGCAGTTTGGCTGGGACTGGGTTTGAACCCGCCACCCTCTGTATCTGGGGCCGGCGCCCTACTCACAGGTGCCACCGCTAAACTAAGTTTCTAAACATTGTCTTTCTTGACTGAAATATATGTCTTCAAAGGGAGATTAAATATGGAAAAAGATGCCATTTGCACTGAACAAAGATCCAGATCTGCGATTCTTTTTCTTTTTTCTTTTTTATTTCAGATTGATGTGAATTAGGTTACAATGTTCGCATTTGTTGGGTAGAGTCCCTGTTGCAGAGCTGGGATCCTAACTGGGGCACTTTCATCCTTAATGGGACATTTGGCAAAGTTGGGAAACATTTTTGGTTGTCATAACTGGGCCGGGGGTGACAATGACTCCTACTGGATAAAGGCCACCACCCACAGGTCATCCCCAACAGCAAGGCTCCAAACGTCAGTGGTGCCAAGGTGGAGAAACCCTGATTGGGAGAATCAAAGGGAAGATGGTTGATCTTTAACAAAGCACAGGCTGAGCCTGCATTTCCTGGGAGGGTGTCTGGGAGGCGGGAAGCACTGCATTTCTTTACTGTGACCACTTTGTGCCTTGCCAGGTGTCTGGATACGCCCTGCTTGTTCAGGCTGTGGACAGTGGCATTCCTGCGATGTCATCCACTGCAACCGTCAACATCGATATTTCTGATGTGAATGACAACAGCCCTGTGTTCATACCTGCGAACTACACAGCTGTGATTCAGGTCAGCGAATCCTGCCTGCAGGCGTGGTCCTTATGCATTCGGCTCCCTTCCTCTGCTCTGGTTCCCTCATCGCCTTTTACTGTTACTATTACTTACTGCCAGCTTGTCCCTTCATAGAGCAGGGATGAAAAGAGCCTGATTCGGGCGGCGCCTGTGGCTCAAAGGACTAGGGCACCGGCCCCATATGCCAGAGGTGGCCGGTTCAAACCAAGCCCCGGCCAAAAACTGCAAAAAAGAAAAGAGCCTGATTCTTCTTTCAGAACCAACTGATAAATGTGGGTAAGAGCTGTTGAGGACTGAGGTCTTTCAGGAGCCCGGGTTTTCTGTACACGTGCACCGCCTCTCCCCATCCTAATCCTGTGAAATGGGAGGTGGGTTGGCTCCCACTTTATACTTGAAGGAACTAAAGATTTATGAGGTGAAGTTGTTCACCCAAGATTAGGCAGCTGGTAAGTAGCAGGGTTGGGAATTTGAACTTGGGTCTACCTTCTTGGGTCTACCTTGGGTCTACCTTCTGCAAAAAATACTCTTTCCACAATGACTGCCTTTAAGTGACTTTGTGCTGTTCTGGCAGAGGAGGGAGATTGATATATACCATCTCATCAGTCAAAGGGGGATCAAGCTTCAGGATAGAGCTGCTACTCATTAAAATTCATCTTCCATAAGCGATTTGTTTAGCACTTTAAATCCACCTGCTCTTTAGAATTAGAATGCAGGATAGATAACCAACTGCTGGTATTCTGCTCTCTGAGAGAATAACTTCTCTTCCCATCTGTCTTTTATTCAGAAGATAATTCATGGGCACAGTACTGGGTCCTGAGCTTCCTCTATTTCCCAGTATTTCCAGAGGAAGCTGGAAAGCTAACTTTAGGAGGATCAGAAAATTCAGCCCAAGAATACGGTCATCTTGGAGGGCTTAGAGGAGACAGAGATTGACGTACGTGTCTTGGAGGGCCACGAGCATTCTAGAGAATCAGCTCTTGCCTGATCCAATTTGGCCTCGAATTCACCCCCAGGGAGTCTCAGGGTTCTGTGGAGAGAAGGTAAAATGAGGTGGACCAGGTCTGAGGAGCCCTTTGGGGATGACTGAGGACTGTGGGTCTGGCCATCCATAGCTGGCCTGCCCCCTCCCCAGTGCCGCTGAGCTGTCCTGTAATGGGACAAGGAGGCAGCTACCTGCTTATCCCTATTCCTTTGTCAGTGAAATCCAGTTTCTTCCTTCCTGGGTAGCGTTTTGGTTTTCCCCTCCTCTCCGAGGCTTTTCCCAGCAGCTGGGCATTCTGCCTCCCCGCCTGGTTCCACAAAGCTTTGCCCAGGTTCTGCGTCTCTCTCCATTTCTCTTTCTGTACCTGACTGCTGTCCACCAGGGTGCTCACTGCCCCCAGAAGAAAATGGGCTCTGCCCACTCAACATTTGGTTTTATGACACACATCCATCAGCTAGACAGACCGTTTTCAAATGCACATCAGGAAGTCAGCACTGAAAGGACCGGGTCCCTTGTCTCCAGGGCTGGGCCCGCCTGTGTTTCATGACACCTTCTTCCCCAGACAGTGACCCTGAGGGCCACGTTCTCCCTCTGTCCCTCTCTTCTACGAAGGAAATGGCCTTTATAGAGTGAGCCAACCAATCAATAAATCTTTGTTTTGTGTGGTGCTGGGGATGTTGTCAGTGTAAGGCTGTAAATCTGCACGGGTCTGAAGCTGTCCCACGACTGGTCCAGAGAGAGACGGTGTCTCGTTCTTGATGACCAAAAGAGCACTTGAGAGAAAGAACAAAGTCACAGGTATTTTTAGTCCTTCCCTCTTTCTCCTTCCAAAAGCGTGCCTCCCTTTTGCTAACACAGAATGACTTCTTTATCCCAACGTGTGATTTTCATAATTTTGATTCATAAAACGTGAGCGGACTTGCCCTTCAAACTGTAGCGTATCAATGTCTCCGTCTCAGAGATCCAAACCATCTAACCCGTGTCTCAGTGACATCGGGAGGTCTGAACTAATGAAACCGCCTCAGGCCCAAGCTGTGGAAACACTCAAGTTTGAACCAGTGGGGAAGGGGCGCCAGTGCCTGAGCTGCAGAGGATTTAACTCAGCATTTTCAAAGTGATTACCACCTTTGACCCAAGAGGGAGCTTTGTGTGTTCCCATTTTGGGGAAAAAGCACAGATAAGTGCTGCAAAATAATGTTTACGTTATCACATCAGGGCTTCCAAAAGTTCTGACAAAGTTAAGGTTTCTCTTTCTCATCATTCACAATTTGGGAAGTATTTTACCCCCTTTTTTGTTCCTAAAGAAATGTGGCGAAACTGTGATGTGGAGAGTGGGGTGTAAAGCCCTGTTTTCCACATGGCATGTTGACTGGGAAGTTGCCAGGATGCTCCTCCTCCCCCACAAGAGTCTGATGTTGTGACATGGCCTCAGCATTGGGCCTTAGAGTGATCATGTTGCAGCGAGTGTGAGGAACCTGAACTCAGAGCGTTGCCAGCCCACCCAGGACAAGCTTGCACCCAGCACCATCCTTGGAACCTGTAAACCCGTTAGCTGGAAGTCCCTGTGTCCTCACCTGCGGAGGACTGTCCCATGGGGCAGTTGTGGGGGGCAGTACAGTCCGGGAAGCACGGCGTTCACAGGAGGACGAGATAGTATCACAGGGAATCCCTTCCGCTGAAAGCCCTGTTTCGGGGAGCAGCACTCTCAGCCGGGAATGATGGCTTCATTTTGTTCTGTTTTCTTTTTTTTTTTTAATGTGAAGAGAAGTGTAATTTTATCTCCCTTTCTGTTGTACTCTTTTATACAGGAAAATAAGCCGGTGGGCACCAGCATCCTGCAGCTGGTGGTGACAGACAGAGACTCCTTTCACAATGGGGCTCCCTTTTCATTCTCTATTTTGTCGGGAAATGAAGAGGAGGAGTTTCTGCTGGACCCTCACGGGATCCTGCGCTCGGCCGTGGTCTTCCAGCACACAGAGTCTCCGGAGTACGTCCTGTGTGTCCAGGTAGGACACCGCTCTCTGCTCACATCAGGCCGTCTTCTCCCGCGCGCTTGTTTCTGGCCTCTTCGGTTCGTTTTTCTTTGTTGAGCAAGTCAACATAATTCATTGTTACTCAAGAATGTTCTCCTTTTAATCTCAAATTCAATTTCACACCAATAAAAGCGGCCTCTGTGTGTGAAATTGAACAGGAAGGGAAGGAAGCTGCGTTGTTCAGGAAGGACGTTGCTGCGGGTGTACTCAGGAGACATCACTGGGCTTAGCTCTGCATTCTGAAATTTCCTGTGGCTCTAATTGACCCTCCAAAGAGAACTCATTGGTCAGTTCTTGCTGTTTGGTAATGAGTATTATCTGCCACATTACCCCATGTGGGGAAACTACTGGTCTCTGTCTGAATGAGATTTAGCCCTATCGTGCCTGGGCTGGGCAGGCCTTCCTTGGTGAGGCAGAAGGGGACCCAGGACTCAGCGGGCCACCGCCTGCCAGCACTTCAGTTCCTCAGGGTCACTGGCCTGTGTGAAGTAAAATACAACAAAGAGGCAATGTGGCAGGTGTGCCAAGGGAATGGCGAAGAGCGGGAAATGAGCAGGCCCCCAAAGTTCCTGTCTATAAACTTTATAAATACCAAGATTTCCGTCTCATCAGTGAAACGGAGTGACTGTTTCTGCACAGTCATTTGCCCGCAGAGGGCAACCTAGACTCATTATTAATGGTGGCAATAATAACAATAGTAATTCTTTATATTGGTACAGCAGTGACTCTTGTATATATTATATCATCGCTTCGGCTAAGTTACAACTTATTCTACCCCATGAATCCTTCCAAATTAATGTCTGCCAGCTTCCAGCACAGCAGTGAACTCTTCAGTTGCTACCTGCTCTTCCAACACTATTATGTGAATAATTTGTTATTATTTTTGTAGAGACAAGGTCTCATGATGTTTCCCAGGCTGCTCTTTTTTTTTTTTAACAAAACTAATAATTTTTTTTTATTTTTTATGTTTTATTTATTTGGGGGGGGTCTGGGGATATATTTATTTTTTTAATTAATTTTAAATCATAGCTGTGTACATTATGGGGCACCATACATTGGTTTTATAAACAGTTTGACACATTTTCATCACACTGGTTAATATAGCCTTCCTGGCATTTTCTTAGTTATTGTGTTAAGACAGTTATATTCTACATTTACAGTAAGATTAGCCTATATCACAAAATCCCAAGACCAGAGATGTTGGCGTGGATGTGCAGAAAAGGGAACACTTCTGCACTGCTGGTGGGAATGCAAATTAATACTTCCCTTTTGGAAAGATGTTTGGAGAACACTTACAGATCTAAAAATAGACCTGCCATTCAATCCTATAATTCCTCTACAAGTATATACCCAGAAGACCAAAAAAGCACATTACAACAAAGATAATTGCACCAGAATGTTTATTGCAGCCCAATTCACAATTGCTAAGTCATGGAAAAAGCCCAAGTGCCCATCGATCCACGAATGGATTAATAAATTGTGGTGTATGTACACCATGGAATATTATGCAGCCTTATAGAAAGATGGAGACTTTACCTCGTTCATGTTTACATAGATGGAGCCAGGCTGCTCTTGAACTCCTGGCCTCCAGTAGTCCTTGAGGTGTGGCCTCCCAAAATGCTGGGGTTACAGGCCACCATACCTGGCTGTAATCATGTTATATTTTAGCCTGGGTGCTCAAAGCAAGGAGGGATTTCTGGTGCTCTCACAGAAACCGTTCCAGTTGTTTATATACCCTCTCTGGCTGTCAGGGAGCAGATTTTCCAAAACGTCTCAGGTGTTGGAATCTCCATGGAGAGCGCTTTCCCCCTCGTCTCTTACATTAAACTGACACCAAGTCCTGTGTGTTGTTGCTTCACAAGGCCCCTTCCGTGCCCTGTGCCATGCCTGGCAGCATTCTGTGTCTCCCCACTGCCACGCTCCTGCTGTAGGACCCTCCTGGGTGCTTGGTCTGGCGTTAACCTTATATTCCTCTGATCCTTTCCTAACCCCTCCCAGATTAATCATCCCACTTTGATTCCATCATTCTCCTAAACCAGGGATCAGCAAACTGGCCAAATCTTGCCCTCAGCCCATTTTTATAAATAGAGTTGTATTAGAACCTGGTCTCACTAATTCATTCACACACGCCCCGTGACTGCCCCCGTGCTGTAAGAACAGCCTGTGTAGTTGTGATAGAAACTGTGTCACCCGCAAAGCCTGACACATTTATTGTCTAGCTTTTGACAGAAAATGTTTGCCGGTGCCTGACCTAAACTAAAACTACATATGGCTTCCCAGTGTTTCAAAATACATGGGCCATACAGGCTGGGTTTGGGCCCCAGACTTTCAGATTTGGAATTTCAGAGCCTTTAAGCAGATACCACTCCAAAGATGTGCTTCTTTGGCCAAAGGCTCATGTCTCTGTCACCGTACACCTGGGGGCTTCCTGCCTTTCTGTCATCCTCTGTGGCTTCTAAAGTCCAGACTCATCGCCATCCTCTGAGGCCCTCCAAGTTCAACCTAATTTATTAAACTTATCTCCTCCTACATGAATATTCCGTTGTGGTGTCTCTGGCTCCTGTCCTCCATCCAACAGATGATGTAATGATGGTAATAAAAAAATCACAGCACTCACACAGACCATCATGTACTGAGCATGTCTCTGGGTTAAGTACTTTGCAATCAGGCTCTCTTTTAATTCTCACGATACAAAAACCTGTGAGATAGATACTACTATTTTCCTCCTATTAAAGGTATGGAAATCAAGCCAGGAGGAGGTAAGTAACTTACTCATGGGTGACAGACACAAGATTCAAACACAGGTCTGGGTGATGCCCAGGCTCTTGCACCACCTTCCACAGACAAGGACACATCTCCCCAGGTCCCCCCAGCCCTGCAGGGTCCACTGCAGCCCCCCATCCTCAGAACTCTGCCCTTTGACCCTGCTCACCAGAGTCCTTCACAACTGAGTCAAGTACTCAGGAAAGACCCGGTGCCCGAGTGATTGTCCCGTTGATTCTTACATGAAAAGGTATTTTACAGGCTACATATTTTTTCCTTCGGGGTATGTTTTGTTATTCTAAACTTTGCTATGGTTAAATCCCGCTTAATGTTGTTTCTTAAACATTCAGAAAGGTGCTATCCAGGCCGGTCAAAAGGAAGGAATCCAACCAAGAATAAAGATTTCTCCTCCAACACTTCACAAAGCTTCCCCTGGGGTTTCCGGCAACCTTAAAGCAAAGCCAGCCTGTTGTGGGCAGGTTGGGTCCTGTAGCCCTCTGTCCTCCTTCCCTGTTCACCCCACTGGCTTTATTGTGTCCACACATTTTATTGGCCGAGGCAGATTGTACATATGGGATGGAAGGTGGTAAATCACTCCTCTTACTTAAATCACATCCTCAGCTTTTCTGGCCGAGGGATGCAGAAAGAACCAAACATGGTGAAAGGAGAGACATCTTCCATCAGAGGTTTTTCTCTACATTATTCTGATTGTTTTTCTTAGAACGTTGCCTTTCTCCCCTGCCCTCCCCCGTTCTTTTTTTTTTAGGCAAAGGACTCAGGCAAACCCCAGCAAGTTTCTCGCTCCTTCATCCGTGTGCGTGTCATTGAGGAAAGTACCCACAAGCCCACAGCCATCCCCCTTGAAATTTTCATCGTCACCATGGAGGATGACTTTCCTGGCGGGGTCATTGGGAAGATCCACGCCACAGACCAAGACATGTATGATGTGCTCACATTTGCGCTAAAATCAGAGCAGAAGAGCCTGTTTAAAGTGAACAGTCACGATGGGAAGATCATCGCCCTGGGCGGCCTGGACAGTGGCAAGTACGTCCTGAACGTGTCGGTGAGTGACGGCCGCTTCCAGGTGCCCATCGACGTGGTGGTGCACGTGGAGCAGCTGGTGCGGGAGATGCTGCAGAACACGGTCACCATCCGCTTTGAGGACGTGTCCCCCGAGGACTTCGTGGGGCTGCACCTGCGCGGCCTGCGGCGCGCCCTGCGGAGCGCGGTGCTCACCCAGAAGCAGGACAACCTGCGGGTCATCAGTATCCAGCCCGTGGTGGGCACCGGCCAGCTGGACATGCTGTTTGCCGTGGAGACGCACAGCAGCGAGTTCTACAAGCCGGCCTACCTCATCCAGAAGCTGTCTGGCGCCAGGAGACACCTGGACACTGTGGTGCGCATCTCGGCCATCCTGGAGAAGAACTGCTCGGCGCTGGACTGTCAGGAGCAGCACTGCGAGCAGGGCCTGTCGCTAGATTCCCACGCGCTCCTGACCTACAGCACCGCACGTATCAGCTTCGTGTGTCCGCGCTTCTACCGGAACGTGCGCTGCACCTGTAACGGTGAGTGCGGTCCGGGGTCCCCACCTGCCTCCCCAGATCCTGGGCGTGGACTGGGCTGCCCTTCCAGGCATGCATGCACTCATTCACTTATTCAACTCAACGTTAAGTGACCACCTACTGTGTGCCCGGCACCTATGATAGGTACTGGGGCTGCAGGAGTGAACTCCCAGGGCTCTGTGGCTTAGGCAGTAGCCCAGATGACAGACAGGGGAGCAGGGAGCAGGTGTGAGGAGGATTCTCAGGAGAGGTAGCAAGTCCTGTGGGAGGTTTCCTAGAGGAGTGTCCTCTTGAATGAGATAAAGGCAAGCAGGGATTAAGGGAGGGGAGGAAGGAGAGTGTTCCAGGCAAGAGGCAGCGTTGGGGTGGCTGAGGGGCGAGAGAGGAATGTCCACAGAGGGGATTGAAAGAGCTTGCCGCTGGCCAGCAGGGGTGGGCAGGGATGACGGATGAGACTGGAGAGCAGGCCCAGTGACCACACAGGGGCTGTTAGGCAACGTGAAGAACTTAGACATTATGTCAAGGCAGGGGGAGCAGAAAGACACAAAGTGAAGAAATGGCAGCCTCAGGTCTGTCTTTCCCACAGGGCATGCTGGCTGCAGAGGGGAATGGACAAGAGGGGCCAGGCCAGAAGCAGGGAGACAAGTCAGGAAGCTGTTTCGGAGGGAAAAGGCCGTTCCATTTGCTTCAGTGAGAAACAGGGGTAGGTGTCAGGGAGCACAGTCAGGGGATAGGTTCACAGTGGCTCATGTTTGTTGATGTAACTGGAGTCACCAAAGCTTGGCCTTTACTGGTCAGAGGTCGTAGCTGCACATGCCCACAGTGGTCACTGAGCATGCCCTCTGCCTCTTTTCCTCTCTCTGACATATGAAGCCATAAATTCACTGCCTTCTTCGAAGGAAATTGCACCCAGAGTTTTTCTAGCCAATTTGAACTTGGTCCAAAGGGACCGTGCCCAGAAGGAAGGCCATTTGTAAAACATTCCTTTAGGTAATTGGGTATAGGCAGGGCCCGTGGCCTCTTCCCTCGTGGAATGTTCTTGGTTGCAGTTGGGAGAATGAGCTCATCAGAGGGAGGCCGTAGGGGACAGCTCTCAGGAGAAACTTAGACAGACTCCCCAGGACTGCCAGCTGCTTGCTGTGTGGTACCCAGTGACTCCTGTTTATCTTCTCACCAGGTAGGTGCAGTGATGTCCAGACTTGTGGAATACGTAAATTAGCTGCATAGAAACTCAAAGCATACATGCTGGGTGCAATGCATTTCTGCAGGATTTATAAGTGCCAGCTTTCTGGGCCTTCCCGATATTTCCTTTGTAGACAAACTGATTCATATACCAAAACTCTGCCAGGCACTTCAGACAGGGCTCAGAAGGAGTTGGGGATAGACCCTGCCTGCAGAAGAAACTATACCAGCTAATTAATACTTGTACTCTGAAAACTCATTTATTCCAGAAAAAAAATCTGTGGAGGCAGCACAGCCTAGGCACTGAATATTCAAAGTAGAAAAAATAGTCACTGCCCTTAAGATCTGACAATTGTGAAGTCAGTTTACAAGTACCTGCTTTCTATAATGGAACTATTATAAATACTAGGGCATAGAAAATACAGAGCCCCTCCTGGGGCCAAAGAAGAGCTTTCTGTGGCATTTGTACCACCTATGTGCTGGGTCTTTGGGGATGTGTACGAGTGCATTAGGAAGAGTCGGGGTGGGAGAAGGCTTTGCAGGATTTCTTAAAGGAAAAATTTACATGGGGGGATTTCGGCGGGGGAGGGGCGGGTAAAAGGCTTGCTTTCTGTTTCGTGTAAGACACGAATGCTGTAAATTCACTATGTTGCAAGATGAAGTCCCTGCTCGGGACACCAGTTCTTTAGTCTCTACATACCTCTCTACTCCTAGTAAACCTAGAATGCCACAATTTTTTGTGAGTCATCTCCCAGATGTGGAGGAGAGTGCCTCCACGTGGCCTCCTGTAGTCCCAGCTACTCGGGAGGCTGAGGCAAGAGGATCTCTTGAGACCCAGATTTGGAGTTGCTGTGAAACAGGGTGCCACAGAACTCTGCAGAGGGCAAAAAAATGAGACTGTCTCAGAAAAATTAATAAATAAAAATTTGAAAAAAAAACGAATGAAAAGCCAATATTTTCTTGTTACGAGCTTTTGCATAGTCAGGCTAAGCTCCCAGCCTCTTCTCACCTTTAAGTCACTCTTACAATTAAGCTATAAAATAAAATTCAAAATGTTGGTGGTAAAAGGAGCTCAGAAGGTCACCTGGCCCAGTCTTCGGAGGTAAGTCTACATGAGTCTTCGTTACAGATATGGCAGCTGGGTGCCCCGCCCTGGCCCTACCGCTGGTGAGAGCAGCATGCTGACCCTGTAAAGGGTCCTCCTGGGGTCCTGTTACCTGCTTCTTAATGCCAAGGGCTCTTCATTTTTCTTATGTGCTGTGTGCCCTGTCAGAATAGTCATGCACAGCCGTGTGTTGCCTTGTGATGTTTTTGCTCAGGGAGTGACCACATTTTTGGCGGTGGTCCCACAAGATTATATGAGAGCTGAACATTGTCTATTGCCTTATAATGTCAGCTCAGCACATTTCCTTTTCTATGTTTAGACACCAAGGAAGTTTAGATATACAAGTATTTACTGTTGTGTCACACTTGCCTACAGGATTCAGCATAGTGACCTGTCACACGTTTATTAACCTCAGAGCAATAGGCTACAGCATAGAGCCCATGTGTGAGGGTGGCTGTTCTGTCTCCTCTGTGTAAGCTCACTCTCTGATTGCACAGTGACAACATTCCTACCGACACATTCCTCCCAATGAGAATGTCTCCCATTGTTAAGTGACAAATGACTATAACCACACTTTCCTAGCAGACTGACTGCCAGCCTCACAATATGACCCCAGAAAGGCAGAGGTTAAAATGCCCTTTCCTGAGCCCCAGGCTCACATATGGACAGTATGTGTAGGGTACAGCCTGGGAGACTCTAATGTTGGAGGCCAGGAAACCAAACTTAGAGAAAGCTCATAGCAAAAATATTTTCCTCTAGGTTCAGGGTGTGAGTTGTAATCACAGTAGCTCTTTCATATCATCTAAACTTTTCATTTAAATAAAAATATAGTGATGGGCCAGGCACGGCAGCTCTTGCCTGTAATCCTAGCACTTTGGGAGGCCGAGGCGGGTGGATTGCCCTGAGCTCACAGCTTTGAGACCAGCCTGAGCCAGAGCAAGACCCCATCTCTAAAAATAGCCAGGTGTTGTGGCAGGCGCCTATAGTCCCAGCTACTTAGGAGGCCGAGGCAAGAGAATTGTTTGAGCCCAAGACTTTGAGGTTGCTGTGAGCTATGACACCATGGCACTCTACTGAGGGTGACAAAATGAGACTCTGTCTCAAAAAAAATAAAAATACAGTGATGCATTGTTAAGGTAAGCATTAGGCATGTTCTCGTTTATTAGAAAGGAGAAATGATGTTTTTCTCCCAAACACATAACACAGGTATACAACTAGGATCGGCTGCTCATATATTTATTCTGGGAGGTTAACAGACTCACTCAGAGGACTTTTCCACCACTTGGGGGAACAATTGCACGACAAATAGAGGGAGCTCTTTGTTCTGGGCTGTGTAGTGAGTTCTACCCAAATTTGGCCTCAAGATTCTATTTTATCCCACCTTCCTGTTCGTCTTTTTCTCATACAGATTTTTTTTTTGTTTTGGCCCAATTATCATCATTAGCATCTTGAACCGAGATGCCAAGTTGCTTTAACAAAACAAAAGCAGACTTGACTTTAAGTGCCAAATAAACTCATTAAGTCCCAGCCACCATCGAGCATCCTATTTGAACAGCTCTTCGGGAGATAACCAAGCTCTGGTCTTTTGCAGTGGCTGCTGGTGCATTTCAGGTGTTCAGTGAACATTGTCCTTTCTGTAAGAAACCCAGACACCAACTTACAGAATGGGGAAATGATCGATCTGTACAGGGGAAACGAGAGGAAAGTTTATCGGGGAAGACCGTGGGGCTATGCCTATTGCCTATTTTTTTTTTTAATTTCATTGATTTTTCAAAAGTCTTATATCAAGAGGAAGACTCTTGTCCTAGAGAATGGACTCCCCAGTGAGACCATTGGAATTGAGGACAAGCATGTTTATGGGTGGGGCAGTGGAAGCCGCGGGGTGGAGGCCTGATCTGTCGAGTCTTTGTTCAGAGACAGAGCACAGAATGGAACCCAGTGCTCCAAGTGAGAGGCATGGAGCGCGTGCCGTCACTGAGGCCTATGTAGGCAGAGCTGGGTCGGACAGTAGCCCTGTCCTCCAGCAGTGGGGGTGGTGCTAGCCTCAGGTGTGCCAGGGGATGAAGAGGAGCCCAGAAGCACTGAAGGTGGTGCTGCCTCAGCGAGGTCTGAAAGGATGCCGAGGGGTAGCTAGTGACCAGGACGGAGGCTTCCAGGCTGAGAGGCATGAACTGCAGAACATGGAGATGAGAAACTGCGTGCAGTGCAGTGCATAGATTAAGACAGGGGACAGACGGTATAGCTAACATTTATCAAGACATGACCAGTTACCATGCTAGTGTTCACACATACAGGATTGCATTTAAGTCTTCCTATAAACCTAAAACGTAGGATCTAACTTCCTTCAAAAATTAAGGAATCCAGATCTTGGAGAGGTCAATTGATGTGCCTAAGGTCACAAAACTAGAAAATGGCACAGTCAGCCTTCATATTTGACAGTCTTACTCAAAGCACCTCTTAACCACTGCACCCTAACACCCATGGACGTCACCCAATCCAGCCTCCACCCACTAGACTGACTGGGTGATTCAGCCAAAGTTTTTTTTTGTTTGTTTGTTTTTTATTGTTGGGGATTCATTGAGGGTACAATAAGCCAGGTTACTCTGATTGCAATTGTTAGGTAAAGTTCCTCTTGCAATCATGTCTTGCCCCCATAAAGTGTGACACACACCAAGGCCCCACCCCCCACCCTCCGTCCCTCTTTCTGCTTCCCCCCCCATAACCTTAATTGTCATTTGAGCACCAGTGCTAGGAGTTCACCAGCCGAGCCCTGAGACCACCTTTTGCCTGCCAGGGCACCAAAACCATCCAGCTGTCACATCATCCCGCTGTGTCCTTCAGAGACACAAGGAACAGGAGCTGACCAGCCCTGCCTCCACAGGCTGCCCTCTAGATAGAGAAGGAGAGTTGTTATGACCCCTTGAATCCTCTTTTCCGAGCCAAACATCAGGAATTCCTTTGTTCCCTGGCTATGAACAAATACATGCCATGAAGGCTGCAGATGATGTACCTGGGTCACACAGGAGGCCTAAAGGAGGGGTTATCAGTTCTACTCGGAGGAGTTTGAGAAAGTCACTGGAGACAGTACAGCTTGTCCTAATGGGTCTTTACCATGAGGGAATACATTTTAAGCAGAGTAAGAAGTACGAGAAAGGCCCAGAGATTTGGGCTGCCCTTTAGTTCACTCATCTGCTCGGCAGTTAATTGAATCCCACCCAGTCTATGCCGATCCCTGGGCAGGGTGCTGGAGACAGTGGTAAAGGAGGCTGACGTGATCTCCGGCCCCCTCAGGCACACGGTAAGCTCAGCTGGGCCAGATGGTAAGGAGAAGGGACAGTCCCTGGGAGGAATATGGTAGGACAGGTAGTCAGAGCCCACCCACAGGTGGCCATACTGATAAGTTCCTAATAAGCACAATCAAATAAAGTGATGGCTTCTGTAAAGCAGTAAGATGCTTAAAACAGGGACTTGATGTGTTTTGTACACAGCAAGGAAAGACCTGAAAGTGAGTTTGCACGTTGGCTGAAGTCTGTTAATACGAATAGCCCTCAGTGTGTCTCTGAATCTTAAATGGGTTGCCCCAAAAAACTGGGACATTTCGATTTCTTATTCATAAGAGATTGATCTACAGATCCCTCATCTCCAGCACACTTGAGTCCCAGTGTGCCAGGAGAGGTTTGGATGTCCCTGTCCTGGTGGTGACATCAGCTGCTCAGCGAGTGGTCATCACCCTTTATCTTCCACCCACACATCACAGCCTCCAGAGAGGAGGTCTTGACTGAAACTGCATTCAGTCTTTGGTGAAATCATCGAGAAAATATGGCTGAGTCCAGTATATACCATTCTGGGTGAATCTCTGCTTTTGGGAAATCAAGGAACAATTGCAAAGCTGAGAGCTCAGTTTTTTAAAACTTCTCACAGGCCGTGAATTAGGTGGGGAGCTTATTGACGTGTATGGTATTCGCCAGGACATGGCATCTTGGCAAGGCATGTGGATTCAGGACGTGGATATTTACCACTAGTTATTGGATTCTTCAGTGTAATGAGGCAGCAACGTAAACCAGGAGGTGGAATCAGCTCCTAGTGGCAGTGTCATAATCACAGCTAGATGTGGATGTATTGGCTAATGGCCCAGGCTTAAACCAGGGGGCTGTGGGGACACTGGGGAGGTGAGGAGCAGAGAGTCATAAATACGTAGCGAGACCCTTTAAAACCTCAAGAGGATTCCTCTTCTCCTGCCTGCTTGTTCCCAAGCGCTGGAGCTTCTGCTCCAGTCCATCACCTGTTATCAACTCTGTAGAGAGTGACCAGCTTCCACCGGAGCAGACATCTCGGCGGTGGCAAGCCTTCTCTCAGAGTATGGCCACACTGTGCTCTCGTTTCTCCTGGTGGAGAGGCAGTGTGAGGGGGTCACCTGCCCTGGAAGCAGAAAAGGTGGTGACGAGGCTGACAAAGCTGCACATGCCCCGTGACACCAGGGAATACAAGCTCCAGGCCCTCTTTTATGCCTCCAGTGTACACCGTATCTCCTACCAACTTACAAATCATGAATCTGACCCAAAAGAACAGCAAGTAAAAGATGACACCTGAGTTCCAATCTCTGCCACGCTGCCGAATCAAACTCGTGTCTCTATTTTTGAGAGCTTTCTAGTGATTTGTTTTTAACTACAGTTGTCTTCTTTGCAAGTTGCTTTCATATATACTAGCCCATTTAATTTTCACAATGCTGTGAAGAATCATTATGTTGATTTTTCAGAAAAGTAAATGGAGACCTGGAAAAGCCAAGCAGTTTGTTAAAGGGGACTCAGTGGTCAAATGAGAAGCCAGTCCCCAAACCTGGGTGTGCCACTTATTAGTACAGTACCCTTTCCACAACACTGCCCTGCCTTCCCCAAGGGACCTGGGTAGTGGGGAGCAGAGCTTTATGTTGTGACAAGAGCTAAAATGTCTGGCCTTGCCCTGACATGCAGGAAATGGCCTCGGCTGGTGTGACGAAGTGGGACCTTTCTCCCTTCATGCTCACTCTGGCACCAAATTAATGGCTGTGTGAGACACAGAGCCCGTGGGTCTCGGAGCCTCCACCCCCCAAGCTGTTGCCATACACAGCACAAGTTAATTAAACCTGGATTCTTTCATGATAGTTAATAAGATCAACTTCTTCCCAGAAGACAGCAGGGGTTGACGCTTTTGTTACTTCACAGGGACTCAGCTGAGGTGGCACTTTTCTGCCACCAGAGAGAGGGTCTTTAAGGCTCTTAATACTAGGTGTATACGTTTCCCTGAAAGGGGGATTGCAGAATTGTGATTTCATAAAATAAGTTAATCCCTCTTTACCCATTCAAAGCATGGTGGATTTTAGGTTGCTGGATAACTTAGGGTTTTGGCTGGAAAGAAGACCATTAACTCCAGGACCCAGATCTGAGCACATGTAAGGGTGAGGGGCATGTGATATTGTTGAGAGTTGGTGTACAAAGATCAAGTCCCTTTGATGGTATATGCCATAGAACCTCTCTGCAAGTTGACCACCAGCGTGACTGTAACCAACTGGTCACTATACGGAGTTGGTCACCAGGAGGATGAGGCCTGCTGTACTGATACGTACATGTGGGGCACATCTAGTCTATGAAAATTGGCTCAACTAAAGGAAGTGGTCAACTATGGTGGTTCTGCTGGATTTCAGAAACGACCTAGTTTCTTATGAGACTTTATAGAGAGGAAAGAACTAAAATATTGGTTATGTGGAGTATAGGGTGTCCCAAAAACTGCCCCTAAAGTTCCTATGCATAGGGAAAATGGAAAATGTAGCTAAATGTACCTTTATTTACGAAATACGCATTACAAAATTTTACAAAGAGGTGGCCAACACATAGAAAATATGTGTTGTGAGGGCGGCGCCTGTGGCTCAAAGGAGTAGGGCACTGGCCCCATATGCCAGAGGTGGGGGGTTCAAACCCAGCCCTGGCCAAAAACTGCAAAAAAAAAAATAATAATAATACATTGTGACTTCAGAAGTGACTTTTAGGACACTTCATATTTAGTTTGGGGGAACTGTTTCTCAATCACTAGCAGTCTCTGGTAGGCAGGGACTGCAGTTTTCTGCATGCGATCACCTTTGTCCCCAGCTCAGGACGGTGCTACATTTATAAGGACCTGTAGACTCTAATCTGTCTTCAGGCTTCCTGGAGCCACGAGAGAGCGGGCTGAGAGCAGAACGAGCTGACAGCGGCAGCTGAAGCCGGAATGTTTACGGCTGAAACATCTCGGACTAGGACTCAGGGAGGAGGGCCCAGAGTATTTTTAAAGCATCCAAAGACACATCCCTTGCCAAAAGCTGTCCCCTTAACCCTAAAGCGCTTTATTAAAAACAAAAAGAAAGGAAAAGAATCTATCAAAGTCAATGCTGCTAGAATAAACATAAACACAATAATATATCTAATATTACAGTAATATTCACTTTAGAATGCACTTACAATATTTATATTCATGTAGTTTTGATATAGCCTCACACTGCAGTTTTCATGGCAGGGATTGGGTTTAACAATTCATCCATTCATGAGGATGATTTAATCATATGGGCTGCTACGAGTCATGACACAAGGAAATGAAAAGGAAAAGACCTGTGAGTTTGAGCTCTGCCTGTCAGCTCTGTGCTCTGACCCAAAGTGGGAAAAATGAGTCAGAGAATAAGAAATCCTCACTAATTACCGGGGCAGGACAGTGGTTAAAACAAACAAACAAAAACGGCCCAAACATGTGAATAAAAGGTAGAAATAACCAAAAGCTAGATTTATTCTGAAATACAGTATTTTGCTTTTACTATATTCGCTTATAGCTATTATTTATTTATTTAGAGACAAAGTCTCACTCGGCTGCCCTGGAGAGAGTGCAGCGGCATCAGCGTAGCTCGCTGCAGCCTCAAACTCCTAGACTCATGCGATCCTCCTACCTCAGCCTCTCAAGTAGCTACAGGCACATGCCACCAGGCCTAGCTCATGTTTTCCATCTTTAGTAGAGACAGTATCTGTCAGTGTTGCTCACGCTTATCTCAAACTCCAAAGCTCAAGCAGCCTTCCCGCCTCAGCCTTATAGAGTGCTGGGATTATAGGTGTGAATCTCGGCACCAGGCCACCTATTTCTTTTTTAAACGTTATAATTCCTTCAAGAATAAATATGTTGGATGGTACCTGTGGCTCAAAGGAGTAGGGCGCCGGCCCCATATACCAGAGGAGGCGGGTTCAAACCCAGCCCCGGCCAAAAACTGCAGAGAAAAAAAAAAAGAAAACAGAATAAATATGGTTGCTATCATGAATCTGAAATTAGCCCTCATTTTCCCCCTTGGAAACAGTAACTTGTAAAATAGGTTTTTAATAATGCAACGTTTCTTAGCAATGCATCTATTACATTAGAGCAGCAGAGACTATAAATATAGTTGTATCTCAGAAATGTAGAAATTTCTAGAGAGGGTATTCTTAGTATGACTAAAATGGAAGGGAAAATCAAATGTCTGTAGAAGGGAAAGTAACAGATTTCTGTTTGTTTATTATTTTTTATAATTTTTACTTGAAAACGTTAAGGTGGTACAAGTGTTTTTATTACATGGATGAATTGTATAATTCTGAACTGGGGGCTTTTCGTGTGTCCATAACTGCACTGGACAGGTAAGTCTTACACCTATAAGAATGGCTACTACTAAAACAAAAAAATTTGTTTAACTAGATATTGGTATGGCTGCAGTAAAAATGTGGTTTCTTCCTATATTGCAATCACGTGCTTGCCTGTTATTTCCTGGTGGTGATGGAAAGGAGGCATTGTTTTCTATCATGATTCCATGCCCAGGTCTACCACCTCACTGGACCTAGAAAAATTATTTGTTCAATGAATGCAGCAAAGTATTTTCAAAACTGGTTATCAAAAGCCTCTTGAAATAGGTCATGAGATGGTCAAACCACTATTTTAAATTCCATGGACAGAAACTAGGAAGATGTTATTTCAGGGCACTTAGGTCTTACAGAAGCATTAGTAGAGATCCTTCCAAATTTTCAGGTTAAAATGCCTTCATCTTCTAAGACTTTGTGAGCTGTATGAGTGCCAATAGTCTTTTTGTGACAGAGATACAAAAGTAGAAAATAGGATTTATGAATTCTGAGTTTGCTGGTGCTGCCTACATTGCCCCTCTCAAGGATTGTAGTTCTTAAAATGTTTATTTGGTAGCTAGGATTAAATGTCTACTTTCTCCTGGACAAAGAAATTACTGTACCACAGGACAATGTGCTTAATGATGAGGAAGGACTTAGAATGAAAAGGAGCAGGACGAGAGGTCAGTTCTGGCCCAGAAGGAGGCTGCTGTGTCCAGCCTGTTCTCATTCACAGAGAAACGTGTCCTTCAGGCCACTGCTCACCCACTTAGGAAATTACTGTTTCGGTTGTGGGTAATTTTTAATGTGTGTATCCTTTTCCATAATCCTTTTACCACTTAAACTCCTACCAGTTTGAAAGTGGCCTGATTACATTTGAAATATCCAGAACCTTTGAAAAGTGTACTTCCTTCCCCGGACTCAGGTTGCCATCCCTATGGTTCTGAATGAGCTCACTTGTGTCCTGAATTCTGGCTACATCAGTTAATCTGCTTCCCAGCACTTCCCTTCTGAGGGATTAACCTTTCATCTTACTGGGCTGTGAACATTGAATAGGTGAAAAGGAAGCCTTCCTTTGCCAAGGATAATTTCACTATTTTTTGATAGGCAGTAGGGCACATTTATAGCAAATCAATAAAATACCATGTACCTGAAGGGATTAGGAAACATCATTGTAAGGTGCGCTTTCATGGTTTAGAATTAGTTATACGTTTCTTTAGAAGCATCTCCCCCACCTCCAGAAATGAACAGCTAACATCTTCTACTCCCAAGTTTTTCAGGACAGGAGATGGGTGTGGAAGAAACCTGAACTTAGGTGATGCACTCGGGTAGTCAGTAATATGCAGGAACCCCCTTCCAGTAAGTATTACCAGGGCTCTTCACTGTGATCTTTCCTCCGCTGGAGCTAGTGCAAGTGTAACCTTAGCGTATTTTAGGCTAACACGAGGCATTCTATTTATTCTTCAGTCTGACGGTGGATTTAGGCAGACGTACCAGGTAGAGCCCATCCAGGTACCCTACTCCTGGGTGGCCTCTTTGGAACTCAGCCCAGAGCCTGTATTCCCCAGCTCCTGAACCACTCCTGTGATCACCGGAGCGAAAGGGGAATCCCCCTGTGTACTGATCACGTGTGTTCCCTCTGTTGTCACAGGAGGACTGTGCCCAGGTTCCAGCGACCCTTGCATGGAGAAGCCATGTCCAGGAGATATGGAGTGTGTCAGTTACGAGGCCAGCAGGAGGCCGTTCCTCTGCCAGTGTCCACCAGGGAAGCTTGGAGAGTGCTCAGGTGCGGGGGTGGGAGGGTGGGGTGGGGTGGGGAATAGCAAGGGTCTGATTTCATGTTCCTGAAACATTTGCTCTTGAGAAAATTACACTGTTCAAGTCCTTCCAGATGACATTTCTGTCTGCATGCAATACTTTCCATCAGAATGGACCACAGCTAACGTGCACCCTTACGTTGACTTGCGGTTTACCCTTGCCACAGCCCGTGTTCAGGAAACATGCAAGGACTGTGGACGCACATGGCGAGACTACATGTGTTTTCAATCATGGCACGTGGCTGTTGAGAGTGTGAAATTATGGAAAACTGAAGGCTGTTTGCTGAGCGTAAGAGTCAGAGTATCTGAGGTGTGGCCTTTGCTGTTCATGGGGCTGCACAAATCTAGAGCCACAAAACCAAGATCCACAGAAGACAGGGCCGACCCAATCCTGTTAGCCTACCATAGAGGAAACCCAGCCTGGAGCGCCAAGTAAGCCGACTCTCCACTGGAAATGCACAGCCATGATAACTTCATGTTCTAGAAAGGAGAGGGGTTCACCTCGGTGTCTTAAAGAAAGGAAAAAAAAATTAATATTTAGGTTATTTTAATTCAAATGATTCTCTGTTTCCAATTTCATTCAATTTCAATACTTTATTTGATCCATATTCACTACCTATCACCTCTAAAAAGAGTATTGTTCATTTGGGTGCCAACAGAATTCTCTTTATGTTATAGGATGTATTTGAAATGCAGGAACAATGATTCTATAATTTTGGAATCCATGAGATAGTTACTGAGTAATGATGATAATAATTACAGTGGGAATAAAAAAAACAACTGTGACTAGTATGTGCAAGGTACTTTGCTCAGCTTTGGGCCCTGGAAGCTCAGTCGTTGCAGAGAGAAGTACTACTCTTAAAAATGGAAGCCAAAGCCCATTTGTAGTTGACTCTAAGAAGGAGCTACCAGGAAGCAAAAGGACCATCCAGATGCTTGCCCGAGTCATGTAAGGTTTAGATGTAGAATAAAATCACGCTGCCCCTGTCCCTCCCTGCACATCACACACAGCAGGTGGGTGTGCAGGGTAATCCGCAGCTGCTAACTTCTGTGGTCACTTTCTCATGATTTCCCTTCTCATTTCTATTTAGAAAACTTCTGATTATCTGTGATTATTTTCCATTTGGTGTATTTCCACACTTTCCACCTTTCATCCCAATAAGGCAGCCTTTCAACCATTACGACAGGACACAAAAGGCAGTAACAGAATGAACTCAGATTTGGGCATTGCGGGTTGGACTAAAGATTCTGGGAAAGGGAGCCTTGAAATCAATGATCGGGGTGTAGAATTATGACTGTAGACAAATTTCCTTTCTATCAGTTACCCTTTTGGAACATTAAGACAAATGACTCAAGCTGGTGATTTGGTGTTAGGATACTTGGGGAATGTGAGTATCATTTGAAAATGGTTTTATGGGGCGACACCTCTGGCTCAAAGGAGTAGGGCGTCGGTCCCATATACCGGAGGTGGTGGGTTCAAACCCGGCCCTGGCCAAAAACTGCAAAAAAAAAAAAAAAAAAGAAAGAAAGAAAGAAAAGAAAAAGAAAATGGTTTTATTGTCTTTCCTTTGTTTCATGGGACTGAATGTCCTTGAGTGCCTGAGTTATTGGGGGTGGGGAAGGCATGAAGGGATAGCTTTTAATAATGCTAATTTTAAAAAGCAGGAGTTGAGAACTTAGTGACACAAAGAAAATCCAGGCCATGGAATTGACCAAGTTATTCTTGGCATGAGCCAACTAAGATTTTTTGGTAGCTGACTGATTAATAATTTTTGCACTTTGAAATTAGAGTGTGATATGAAATGGAGAACCAGGTTTTAATCAAAATGGTTGCTCCTGAATCCCCAACAATAAAAGAAAGGGGGGGACTAGCAGAAACTACAAGCCTTTTTGAGGCTTAAAATCACTTAAATCTCTCAATATCACTTCAAATACATTCATTTGGGCAAAGTAAAAAAAAAAGAAAATTAGGGCGGTGCCTGTGGCTCAAAGGAGTAGGGCGCCAGCCCCATATGCCGGAGGTGGCGGGTTCAAACCCAGCCCCGGCCAAAATCTGCAAAGAAAAAAAAAAATTTTAAATAAAATTGTGATGAGATTCAGACCTTGAATGCCTGATATATGTTAACATTATAACATACGTTATAATGTTAAGGGGGAAGGTATGTATATGAGCACATGTACACATATATGTATGTATGCAAAAAATAAAATACACACAAAAGTTAAATGAAAAAACAACAAGACAAAAAATGGTTGCTCCTCAATGCTTTCATTAATTTCCCATGGCCCTTAATAATTTGCATAGTGGTTGACAGGTGGTTTCATGCGTTTCTGATGGTTTGTGGATGTTAAAGGTATATATGTCTTCTCGTGTTGGTCTTTTCAGGGCATACTTCTCTCAGCTTTGCTGGAAACAGTTACATCAAATACCGGCTTTCAGAAAACAGCAAGGAAGAGGACTTCAAGCTTGCTCTGCGTCTTCGGACCCTGCAAAGCAACGGGGTTATCATGTACACCAGAGCAAATCCCTGCATAATTCTGAAGGTAATTAAAATGGGTTATGTTTTCCTGCAGTCTGCAGTCACTCTCAGGTTAGTGTTTTGGCTCTTGGATTGGGGACTGCTGAAATCATTTTGTCTTTTAAGTTCAGAAGACCAGAAGCAGACTTTAAGGCAAAGGGGAACAGCAGCAAAACTGGGAAGTGAGCCAAGATCCCATTTCCTTTTGAATGTTCAGCTTCAAAATTGGCTGTTGGTACATGGGGCATCTCCCTCTAGGGTGGGTTCAAGGGTCGGCCTCCTTTGAGCTGTAATCACTCAATGATTCCCTGGATGTAGCTCCCAATCAGTTCCACAATGGGGCTGGTCCCTCAGGAGGACTGGCTGGATCCCCAGGTATCTGCCCGCACTGGCACTGGTGTATAGAAGGTTCTGCATGTCCTATCATAACCCAAGGAGCCCCATTTTTAAACCATTTCCCAGACTCAGGAACCTCCCTAAGGCATCCAGAGTTCCTTAAGAGCAAGTCTGACATTTATATTCAGCTCAGGGCTTCTGGTACCTTCATGAAAATAACAACAATAATAGTAACAGCTGTATGTGTATCACTTATTTTTGTTAGATAGTTAATATGATACATTTGTTATATATTATCATCCCCATTGGCTCAAGAAGAGGATAGCAGTTCAGAGAGGTTAAGTTAGGGTGGTGCAAGATTGCAAGATTGCACAGATCCAAAGTGACAAGGCCTGGACCCACACTCCAGTCTCTCACTCCATGGTCCAAACCTCCAGGCTATCCCCACTCTCTGTCTTGCCACTACAACTCATTTTACCAAAAATCATATTCTGGAGATCCATCGACCAGATTGGCCCTTCCAGTATGAGAAGGGGAAGGCAGGGAAAGGATGAAAACCTGTTTCAACTAATGCTATTCTCACTAGGTTACTCTCTCAGCCCATTGTAAGTGCTCTTGAGAAACATTTGGAGTCTATCCAGTGGAGAATGCCCAGCTAAGTGGAAATGGTTAGAAATCTTTTTCTTTCCAAGGTTCGAGTTTAAATTGAACCATGATGAGCCTTTCTAGCTTCTGTGCTTTGATTATTTGATGTGTCAGATCCGAGTTGATTAGGTGACTCAGGCACTAATCCTAAAGGCCGATGAGAAAGGAGAGAAACCCAGAGACATTAAATGCCTGTGGCTTCTCTTGACTGTCACACAGGCTCTCACTTACCCACTTCTAATACTGCCAGGAATTACCGTGTGGCCATAGTTGAGTGAACAGGGAGTTGAAGTTTCAACACTGGTCTTTTAACTTTCATGGAGAATCTCCCACTATCCTTATTCATGCAACTCAGAGAATGATTTCTGCTCTGCAAAAGAAAGCAATGTTTTTCAAAGAAAATAAGAGAACTCAAGATGCACAGTTTTAGGGAACAATGCATTCAAATCAGATATTAGATATCAGATAGTAAAAGAAGAAATATTCAAAAACCTAAGCCTTGACTTATTCCCTCTGGGCCCCTGAAACAGCCTCCTGCCTTGGGTCAACAGATCGTTTTCTGCATAGCAAGGAGTGGGGGCATTTATATAATTTCTAGAGAAGAGCTCTGTGTATACAGAGTGCCTGGGTCTCTCTGACCTTTCTTGTTCTTCCTTCATGCTCTCTCAAGACTGGTAGTTGCAGAATATCCTTATGAGGCAAATACTTTCTATTAGCAAGTCTCTTCTAGTACATTAAATTTGAGAGAGAACAAAAATATTGGACCTGGATGGCTTCATCCTAAAATGGAGGTTGTCATTCGACACTCTGCTGGCAAATGTCTAAAATGTGCAGATCCCCAGAGATGAAAAAAAAGAAGAATTAAGCCTTTTAGGCAGCTCCAGCTCCCCAGGTATATTGCATTTCATGAAACAAGCATGTTTCTGAAAGTTGTGTAAATTGAATCTCTGTCAATGGAATTCTAATAAACTAGACACGGTTGCTATTTTAAGGAACCTTCCATTAATCCCTTTGTGAGGTGAACAATCACCCCCAATCTGTCTATTCTGTAAGTTTGCTTTTCATGTGTTGGGTTTGCCCAAAGCAGGACACAGCTGTACTGAACTACTGCAGTGATTCTCCTATAGTCACCAGGAATAACCATGTAGGGGATTTGAATCTGTTTGCTTAACATTTTCAGCCTTATGCAAGATTTAATTTCCTTGGCTTTAGGTACATTATATGCCTTGTACTTTGGTGCAACAACTAAGCTGAAATGCTTTGTTTCAATTGCACCTTTTAGTTGTTTATATTTTTCCAGTCAGAGCATATTCTCTTTAAAAAGTACTTGAGACAATCAGTGGGGTGAAGGATGCCCCAGTGAAGTTAAAGAATTGCGTGGAGAAGTGGAAATGGTCACAGGAGGATGACTGTCTCTCAGCAACAATAAAAGGCATTCGTTCTATCTCCCATTGATACCCTGTCTTCTTCCAAAAGAGATGCCAGCCTTACCATAAACATCCAAGGCAACAAAATCAAAGCACCGTTAAGCTGAAAAGAAAAGGTTAAAAGCCAACCAGTGAAGTGAGGAAGGATAAAATATCCTTGCTTATCAGTTTAGCACAAGCCATGACTCTGAGTTTCCTTGTAGCCAAAGCAACAATGAACACAGTGGGCTAGGTTCCTGTGACTCACATCTATGGAAGAAGCATGTCAGATCACCAGGAGAAATCTAAGGAGAAATCACCGGGACAGCAGACTTTTTCTGTGTCAGTCTGTTGATTCCAATATCATGGCAAAAGCATAAGAAGAGGTTGGCTCTGGAACTATCACGTCTTTTATCACAAGATCTTGTGATAAAAGACGTGATAGTTCCAGTTATAAAGTTATGGAAGTTATAAATGATAGGCTGCTTCACTGTGGTGATTCTGAAATGGCTAGCTTGAGACCCCAGGACCCAAAAGGAAGACAGGAAAAGTCTATTTGGGTTGTAAAACATCCCACTTGGGATGGCCACCAATTTCTAACATAGATCAATACCAGAGTCAAGAGTTTCGTATGAGTGTCACCGAGAAGGGAGTGAACTTACAATAATTACATTTTATAATTATAATAATATAATTATAATTTATAATTATAATAATATATAATAATATAATTATAATAAAATACATAGGTGTTTACAAAGTACTTTCACATGCATGCCAGTTTTGCTTCTCGCTCTGTGTTTAGGTATGAATGCGTGCTTTTTGCCTGTGAGAATACTGAGGCTCAGAAATTGGGTGACTTGCTCACAGTGACAGTCTAGAACTGTGCCAAAAGCAAGCAAGTTGGGAGTATTGCAGGAGCTTACAGAAAGAAGAGATTCAGAGGCTGTGATGATCATTTATCTATTCATCTAAAACATTGAGCACTTACTGTGTGCCAGACAGCCATTAATGGCAGCCTTGAAAATGGGTTTTTTAAATATTCCCTTTGCAAAGAAATATTTAATATGTAATCCTCTTACAAGTTCCTTGATTATGGTGCATTTGCTAGAACCACACACCAAGAATCTGAAGCAGTAATCATGCTATACTTTGCACCTTTTAGTCAAAATCCTACTTTCCTGTATAAGTGGGATTTCTTGAGCTCTGATTTCTTATCTCCCAAGCCTCAGGTGACTGAAGATTCAGGGGAAAGCACATTACTGATTTCAAACAATTCTGAGGATCTAAATATTTTATAACATTGGGGCAAAACTCTGTGAATTATGCATTTCATTGAACACTAGCTGCACCCCACCCCCAGGAAATCGTTTCAATGTCATTGCTAGAGATGTCTCTCTGTGATTCATGCAATCTTCAGTTTCTATTAAAGTAGTTCACCCTCTGATCTGAGAAAGTTTCATTCTCTTAAAAGACAGAGCCTTTAAAAGGAGGCAAACACTAGTCTGAAGACAAACAAAATATGATCAGAGTACATTCTTCCAGTGTGAGAGAACTTACATATGAAAGGAATCGTGTTCTTGTCTCTCCCTAGCATAACAGATCTGTGAAATAGGAAGACTATTAACTCTTTGCAAGGTAACTTTGGCATCAGCATTCTAGTCATATAAACAAAAATGGTAATTTCAATCTCCTAGAATTTTGAAGATCCAAATGACTTTTGTTTGTAACAGAGTGAGAATCGTGTGGGCATCCAGCTTCCTTCATTTAGCAAGGTTGCTACTATTATTTTTTCAACAGAAAATACAAAAGAAAACTTATCCATATTCAGTGTTAGTATGAGATAATGTCATGTCCCTTCATTACAGAACGTAAATGTATGTGAATACATCAGAGTCACATCATTTCTTCCTAGTGGAATTGTAACTTGGTGATTATTCAAATAAGTAGAACCCCAGCCTGAGACAGTGGTCAGCAAGGGAGACAAAACTGGAAAAATCAAGAGACTTTACTCCAAACTTATAACATAAAGCCGAGAAGCCTGGAAAGGCAGACACTGTTTCCTGTGCCAGGTGGCAGCCTGAAACAGTGCAGTCCCACTCTTGCTTCTCAGGAGTCTTTTATTGAGTACCACAACAGAGTAAATTGGCAAGAATGTATGGCAGTTAAAGACTAAAGAAAGGGGAGCTCAAGGCACCCAGGAGCTTGGATAAAAGGCAGCAGTTGGGTAAACAAAAACATAGGATAATGGAACATCTGAAATAGCCAGAAAATATATACAGGGAAAAGAGAAATGGGAAAACAAGTTTTGTCCCTTTGACCTATCTTAACTTCCCTGATTTAAACTACTGATCAAAAACCTAAAGGTCTTAGCCTACTGGCACTGCTGAATCCCCCATGCAGGGATGGGGGATGGTCAGGTGGACATTCCCCTGACTGGGTACTTTACTCTGCGGTGGAAGGGCCATGAGGAATTCAGTGTCCCTGCCTCCCAAGGGCATGAACCTAGTAATAGGTTAATTGAGCATTTCTTTTTAAAAACTTTAATGAAGTGCACCCTCACCACCAGATCTTCCATGATAGACTGGGAGCGGCATTTTGTAACCACAGAGCAAAACAACAGATACTCTGTGCCAGAAGAAAGTAGTCCCCCAAGTCACATTGGACCATTTTATTATGTACATTAAAATATAAATATAGCTATTATCCAGTTGTCATCACTGAGTAACTATTCTGGAATGATGTACAATATCTACTTAGTTCATTTTGTTGAACCAAAAAAAAAAAAAAAAGCAAGGGCAATAGCATATGATTACATGTGAAAGCCCTTTGAAAAGAACATAAATAGTATTTGTCTCCAGTCTTTTCACATCACCCATTTACCATCACAGAGCAGAGTATGTGTGTACAGTGTATGATGTGGTAACCATTCTGCAGTGGACACAGTGTCCTCGTAAGGTAAACCATAAACCTGCTCTCCAAGCCATTCTCCCCAGGTGACCTGGGTGGTACATTTCAAAGCTTGAATTCAGTTCAACGTTCCTAAATTCCCAGGGCTCTGCCTCTGTAAAGCCCCTGCCTTCCATATACACACATTTATGTGGCATGACCTGTAAACTTACTGTGCAGGATGAGAGAGTCCATGCAGTCCACACAAGCAGAATTGAGAGCCCCTAAGAATTACCTGTCTGTGGAACACACTAAAGAATGGAGAAATGCTCCATGCATGAGAACAACTGAGGCTGTGAGGAGTCCTCCCAGATCTATCCCAAGTAAACCATCCTTCAGAAGGACCATTTCAGTCTCTGAGAATACATTTGATCTTTCTACCTCCTTAGCTGTCTGTGTCACTCTGTCCTTTCCTTTTTCTTCTCTTGACAAGCATCTGTTCTCTGCACAGTACAAATGCCAGCTCCCCAGCATGCCTCAGCCCCTGGCCTCTGCAAGGTCCTCCTACTGGGTCATAGATATTTTGGGATGTGAAATTTTTGTTTCACAAGTTTCATGGCCAAATGTTAACTGGATACTAGATACTAAAGTGACTTTAGACTACTGAGAAATGTAGACAAGAGTGTACAATACGGGATTCCGAGGCCTATGTCTTCTGCTACAGCTGATCCTGGGTCTCCACAGAGGCCCAGACCTTGCTCCGCAGCTCCCTGCCAGCAGGTATCCTCTGGAAGCACACACTTTCTTCCTGTATGTAATGTCTTCTGGGTCAGCCTCCTGGAGGAAAGTTAAATGCCCTCACTACACCAGTGTGACGGGAAAAGCAGGCCAGACCAAAGGCTGGTAGCCCGCACAAGCTGTGAGAAGTGGACCAGAAGGTCCTGCTGGAGGGCCAGGCGTCACTAACTATACATATATTCTAAGCAAAAGGCTGAGCCCTGAGCTCTTTGTGAGGTAACCTTTACCTAAATGATGAGAATATGCTAATGTTTAACTTAGAGAGGTTTTTAAATCTTAAATACACATGAAGCTGAGAACTAGGAAATCTCTCATCTCTTCAAGGCCTCTTTTCCCGGTGACATACTCACATGAGCTTACTTAGGGGGTGCAGATGTACTTGCATGATTATTTGATTTCTGGCCCTCTCCACTACTAGACTGTAAGCCACATGAAGGCAGAGATAACTTTTCGCTCACAGCAGGCGGCACAGCCCCTGGCCCACTGCCTATCCTGTAGAACTGTGGTCCCCAAACCCCGGCCACAGATACCACTGGGGCTACAGAGCATCACTGTCTGACCTCTGCCTTCTGTCCCAACCCCCTCTGGAAAAACTAGCTTAGGTGAAACTGGTCCCTGGTGCCAAAAGCGTTCTGGTCTGTGGCTTGTTAGGAACAAGGCCTCACAGCAGATGAGCAGGGATGAGGGAGGGAAACTTCACCTGTTTCTGCATTCGGTTCCCTCCACCACACAAAAATTGTCTTCCCTGAAACAGGTCCCTGGTGCCCAAAAGGCTGGGGACCGCTGGTGTAAAAGACGTACAGTGAACGCGAATGTCGTTCCTGTGGTGGAGTGACTAGGAGGGTGCAGAGAATACACTGACCCCTACAAAACATGTGGCTGTGCATTTGTAAGGGTGAAGACTCAAAGAGTAGGAACGTTCTTAAACATAATTATGGGTATCTGAAGCTCTGCTCACATTGCCCATTATAAGATTTGTGAAACACGAGGTGTGCACCTGCATGGCAGATACCGGGGAGAAGTGGTTAAAAATCAAACCGCTGCCCATTTGTGACTTGATGAAGAATAACGTCCACTTCACAGCTGTCCTGTAAAGCCCCTGCGGCTGGTGAGGCCCCGGGTCTGCGGTAATGTGCTGCCAGGTGCGTATTAAAAGGCGTCCCCGTTCCTTCTCCGCACAGATCGTGGACGGCAAGCTGTGGTTCCAGCTGGACTGTGGCAGCGGCCCCGGAATCCTGGGCATCTCGGGCCGCGGGGTCAACGACGGGGGCTGGCACTCGGTCTTCCTGGAGCTCAACCGCAACTTCACCAGCCTGTCCTTGGACGACAGCTACGTGGAGCGGCGCCGGGCGCCCCTCTACTTCCAGACGCTGAGCGCCGAGAGCACAGTCTACTTCGGCGCCCTGGTGCAGGCCGACGGCGTCCGCAGCCTGAGCGACGCGCGGGGCACGCAGGTGCTCGGCGGCTTCCAGGGTTGCCTGGACTCGGTGGTGCTGAACAGCAACGAGCTGCCGCTGCAGAACAAGCGCAGCAGCTTCGCCGAGGTGGTGGGCCTGACGGAGCTGAAGCTGGGCTGCGTGCTCTACCCCGACGCCTGCGCGCGCGCCCCCTGCCAGCACGGAGGCAGCTGCGCAGGCCTGCCCACGGGAGGTGAGTGCGCCTGCGCGCTGGGGGGTCCTGCGGGGGGCGGGCAGCGCAGGTCCCACCACGGGCTACGTGCTCTACCCCGACGCCTGCGCGCGCGCCCCCTGCCTGCACCGGGGCAGTTGCTCCGGCCTGCCCTCGGGAGGTGAGTGCGCCTGCGCGCTGGGGTCCGGGGTGGGGGCGGAGTGAGTAACCCACCGGGGTCAGCGCCGGTCCCACCCCGGGCTCTCCGAGAGTGGGTTGTCCCACCCAAGGTGCTCGCTGAACTCAGTCCGCATTCAGGACGTCTCAGAAATGCACAATTACTGGAGTGTCCAGTTGACCTAGTTTGAAGCATCATCCCTCAGGAGCCCAGACAGGCATGTACTTTGCCCCGCGCCTGCCCACCCCTCCCCTTCCAAGCCTCAGGACAAATAGGGTTGCCCTTTTAAGAAGGTGCCCTCATGGGGCAGCACCTGCGGCTCAAGGAGTATTGCCCGGGCCCCATATACCTGGGGTGGCAGGTTCAAGCCCAGCCCCAGGCAAAACTGCAACAACCACAACAACAACAAAAATGTGCCCTCATGAACCACCTGCATGTCACCGCAGAGTGATGGCAGCAGAGTAAGTTACATCTCAGTGCACATACAGTTGCTGACCAGACGCAGACTTAGAAGTTTACTAGAAGCTAAGAAGGGCGAACCCACACCATTCCAGGAACAGAAATAGAGGTCTTTGGAACATACTTTTAGAATGTGTATATGAAAAATAATTCTAGTGACAGTTTCTCAAGGGCGTAGAAAGTTAAGGACAGAGAAATTTGCAAGAAATCTTGCAACAGATAAACAATGAACGCATGATGCTTTACCCGAATATTTTTTTCCCAGAAAAGTAAATGAGGAAGAAAAAAGAAAGGAGTAGACAAAAAAAAAAAAACAAAACAAAAAATTATTTTATATGAGGGAAAAGCCAAGATTATTTAAGTCCTAGGAGTCTGAAGATAAAAGAATCTCTGACTTTTCCCAGAAGCAGCGTCTGTGTTCACGTAAACTGGGTCAGGCATTTCCCAGTTGAAGGCTCGCCATCTCCCCACAGGCCGACCACGGACTCCACCCAGCCCCTTTGCAGAGTGGCTCAGCGGTAGCGTGATTAGCAAATTTAAACCTTCCTCACAAATCACTTAGAGATTCTGCTGTGCGAATTACCATCTAATGTTAGTGAAGCCCAACTCCAAATTTAGAGTCCATTTTATTATTAGAATGTTATAAACTGTCCATGAAACGATGCAATGTGGATATACAGGCACCGAAGTTGTTTAGACTTGCATATGTTACTGCCACAAGGAGGGCCAAGTACCCTGGGGGGAAATTTCTGCCCACTCGATTTAAGAAATCTATTTGCTGTTTTTACTGTCTCAGCAGTATATGTAAATAAAGGGTTGTTATGGTGCCATAATTCCCGAATGATGGGCAGTAACTATACTTCAGTGGTTCTATAAACCAGCCCATTATGACAAGTCATGGCCAGTTTTTCACCAGGCAAAACAATTCTGCTAGTGTGAGCCATCTACAATATATAAAAGGAGCATATAATTAAATTGGGTTGAAATAGAACACCACTCCATGTCAAATGCCGGGTACATAGCCACAAATTGTAACATACTTTTAACGATGGCAGGACGTTGTTTTTGCTGGCAGTGCTACGGGCCTCCTCAGTGGGTTATCTTTAAAATAATAATAATCACTGTATGCAGGAGAAAGACCATGGAGTCTTTGCTCTTCGGTGTGCATTTTAAGTCTAAAAAATTGCCACAAAATCCTTTAGCTACGTATTTGGCACAGGTATGTTAATTAAATGACTATGACCCACATGGGAAACAGCAATGTTCTCTCTTTTTAAATCTTTTTGGTTTAACCCAATTTCAGTACTAAAAACCCAACTGTATACTTTTCACATGGCCTTGCCGTCCCTAGGGGCCTAACCTTGCAGAGAGAGCACATTCTGCTATATACACATTTGTCACCCTGTTCCCAGCTTTCTTCTAGGATTAGACTTTGGATGGGGATTCCGTGACAGGCACTTCTTCCAAGGTGTATTAGTGCGAGTCTCTCCTTTGTAGCTGGGAGCTTCTGATTGACCTCCATCTAGGCAAGTCCCTTCTCTGAAGCCTGCTATTACACCTCTATTCAGTTGAGGGGTCCAGCAGGAGCAGCCCCACCCCCCAACCAAGGCTACTCCCAACCCTAGCCCAGCGATGACTGTCCCCAGTAGCCCCTAAGACATGGTCCCCAATGATACCAGGCATAGCATTACTGAACCCAGGGCCAGCAAACTCCTCTCCAGTCACCAGGGAATCCAAGAATACAGTTTCTATTGCTTCCCTGGGGAACCAACAGCACAGGATTCTTCTTCCAGTTTGTGAGGAGGGGACACTTACATGCTTCCTGGCTATGGGAATGAAGTGTTAGCTTCTAAGACAAGCAGAAAGAGGATCCATTTTCTCACCACCATTATCTATTCATAGCAGAGGAATCTACAGCTAGATTCCTGTATCCTATCTGCAAATTCTCTAAATTGGCACTAAATCTGGGAGAGGAAAAATAATCAAAAATTAAAGAACCAACAATTTGGCCTTTATGAAACTATGTAGCTAATTGTAAGTTTTCTTAAAAGAAAAATCCTCTAAGCTGTGAATATGTTTAAAATGAACAATAAGACTTAGTCTTTCGTGAAAGATATTCATGCCCTCAAGAATTCCCTATGGCTGCCAGAGAAGTCTAATCACAGGAAGAGACAGTCTTGGTCCCCCAGATTAAAGGCTAGGGTGCATGAAGTTAGTATTCAAAGAGAAGATTTGGGCTAGAGAAAGTAGGGTAAGAACTTGAGGTGTGATTCCGTGCACATGAAAGTGCTGGTAACAAAAGTTAAATTGTTTGAACATCTTTGCTGTGTGGACCATGTGCTAAGCATTGCTCTAAAATTCCAGGACACACATTTCAGGGTCATCGACCCCTTGACCCCTGAAAAACACTGGAGTGTTGATCATTGACATTCCTGGTGACAGACTATACTCTCAAACCCTGACCATCCTAGCATATTCTTCCAGAACATTCAGAATTTTTAAAGCAGGAAAACCACAGCAAGAAGCATTTTTTTTTTCAGAGATATAGGATTCTGCTTTGACCGCCCCCAAACCCAATCAAATTCTTGGCATGAGGGCAGGGAAGCCGCATCTGCCAGCTTGGAATGACATGGTCAGTGGCTTTGACCAGTGTTGTAACTCTGGCTGTCCCAGGAGCAAGCCCTGGATCCCTGGGGGAGTCAGAGACCAGAATGCTGACTTATAATAAGGGTATAAATATGACTCTATGAATCAACCACAGAGGGAGGGCTCGCTCTTGGTAAATCCTTACAATTATATGTATTTCATGAACTGGAAATAGCAACTGCTGAGGAGAAGCAGTGGCCAGGTCCCTCTGTGACCCCTGCCTCTCCAGACCCAATGGGCAGGGGTCACCCAGTGAACACCTACAGTCTGAATAAGGAGTGCTCAGCTCTCCATGCTTTGTTGTACACAGATCCAGCCCATTGATGGGAAACATCTTTGAGGCTAACTTATAATATGGTGAAGCAACGCAGTGAGCCAGGTAGTCACCATGCAAGGAATAGTCATTCAGACAGTTTTGCATGATACCAGTAACCTAACTCCTAACATGGCACCTTGGGGAAAGTGTTAATGGTAAGAGCTACTGTTGGTTAGACTCACACTATGTGCTTTCATAAGTGCTGATCTTACGCATGGTACGCACTAGGACATTTAATTCTCACCACCATACCCTGGAGTCAGTTCTATTCTTCCCTCTCACCTGCCTACCCCCATGATACAGAGATAAATGGGCCAGAAAAGCTAAGTAACTAGACTAGTATCACACAGTTACTAAACTGGTGGAGCCAGGACATGGTGAGAACACACACCCCCAACTCAGCCTAAGTTCTCAACCCTCCCTACACAAAATGTGTTCCAAGCATTGCTGAGAATGTTAGAAAGCCAGAAACTCAAATCCTACTCCAAACCCACTCAATCACCATCTGTATTTTAACAAGATCCCAACTGATTTCTCTCCTTGCCTCTGAACTGCCCTGAAACCTGGGGAAACGTCAAGGCTTTTTGTTTATTTTTTTCTCATATTGTATATAGTTGTTCTCAAAGTTTGAGATACATCAATAATCACCTGAGGACCTTGTTAAAATGAGACCTTGTTCTAGAAGTTTCTTGATTGTTAAGGAAAAAGAAGAATCTATTTACTTGCCTCCATCATTTGCTGGCCATCTCAGAGGAACGTTCTGCTCGACCACTGAATCATAGATGCCAATTCCTGACCTTACTGCTAAGAAAATTGACAGTGGAAAGTTTGCGGGGGGTGAAGAATGTACAGAATCAGAATCTGGGATAGTATTCAGCCATCTCTTTTTAACAAGGCAGATCTAGGCGCATCCAAGTTTGAAAACCACAGACTTTGGGTAATTGCAATCATTCTATGTTTGCAGGAATGCAAGTCAGTGACTTCTATGAAGGTGAACAGGTAGAGAACTTTCAGAAATTGGGAGTCAGATGCACAACCTACATTTTAAAAAATTTAGTATGAAGATGGAACTTTGTTCCTCAGTGAGGAATTTTGGGTTACCCAGAGTTCCCCTTCAAAGATAAGAGTAACAGTCTCTACCCACTCCCTCTACGCCCCTGTAAATCAAATTGCATGAAACCTATCAAAATCGCATGAAACAGGTTCTTGGATGCTGCAAATAGTCGGGCATGGGAGTGTTTTCAGCAACAGATTTCCCAGAGCCACACTGGGTCATGTTTTCCTGAGTATTTTATGCCCCTAACTTATATAAGATTCTAGATAAATTTATTCCATCAAACTTCAAGTGCCTTCTGGGGGTTTAGCTCTGTGTTGAATTCTGGGTCCTGCTGCTGTCTCCGTGACCAGTGGGTGCCACTTGTATGACCTCCCTCTCCTTAGAGCTGGTTTCAGGGAATTGAAGGGGGTTCCTGTATGTGCTGTACCCCTTGGCCCATGAGCACAGGGGCCCAGAGAGAAGAGAAACTAGAGTCAAAAAAAAAAAATACACTAAGGACATGATTTAGCTGAGCTTTGCAGCTTATAGGGAAAAAAATTTTTTTCTGGGTGACTTTCTTCTAAATACTTCTAAATATATATATGGTAGGTACCTTGGAAAAACCTAATGGAAACAGCATTAATATCGGCATGAACAGAAAAACTCAAAACCATAAAGCAGGTTATGTACAGACACAAAAGAACATACGTCCTAGAAGGTGAGGATTTACTGTGTGCCTGGTGTTAACACATTAAAGATTTCCCGATCCTCAAAGGAAATATTAGCGGCATAGCCGAATATGAAATATGTGAAATGTGGGCCAGATTTTCTAGGGAAAAGATCTCACCTCCAAAGGTTTTATTTTACCAGGCCTGAAGGCATTGAAGGTACCCTGCTTCGTGAAAGAAAAAATGACTAAAATCTGAAGTGGCAAAGTAAGGGCAGAGGCCGGATCTGTGGCCAAGCTCGTCCTCAGTCATGTTCAGCATCCCACCTGTGAGTGCACCCGCCAGTTTTCTCCTATTTCTAATGGAAATCCACATGAATGTTTCCCAATCTTCAGTGAAAAAGTCAGACGGCCATGATTTTGACTTGTTTGGTCCTTGAGCAGTACAGAGAGGAAGTTGATTTCACAATCTGTAGTAATTGCGGCAATAAAGCACCTATATTGTGGATGTGTGCTACGTTGTGGGTGACGACTGTAGAAAGCATATTCCCTATGAAGTGGGTATTAGTGAGTCTCACTTACGAAATAAAAAAGAGAGGTTTCTAGAGGTCAGGCTGTGATCACGTCCCACTGATGGGTAACAGCCAATACTTACACCCAGGGCCTCCTCTCTACATCACAGCTGCCTCCCTAACTCATCTAAATTCTTGGGGTTCCTAAGTGAAATTGGTAATTCAGCAAGCATAGTGTTTGATGCTGACTTCAGACCCCAAGTACATTTGTCATTATTTCCACCTTTGGTGTGGAAAAGCAGCCAAAACCCATCAGACTGGTGTTGTCCAGTACTGGTGGGCAGGGCAGAGAGTTGAGGCCATTACCTGGATGAAACAGGTCAGAAAACCACTAAGCCAAAGGGATAAGACAGAAATTATCTTCATTATTTGTCTATACAGCCCAAATGCATGCTATAATTGCTTATACTATTTCTATTTTTGCATTTAATAGGTTTTGCAATGTTCTTCTTTGAGCAGAGAAAGGAGGAAGCATGTTACGTTTGTCTGGGTACAGATTTCAAAACCATGTGCATCTGCTATCACTAGAAGGATTGTAAACACAAACACAGCTTTGAGGCAAGGCTTAAAAACACAGTCTTCATTCTGCCGGGATTTGAGGGGAACAAAACTTTTCTTATTCATGTATCTCAACACTAGTAGAACCATTTCCTTTTTAAAATCTGAGAACTGGTACGAAGTGCGTCTGCAGCTCATGGGCTGTGTAATGTGGGAAACCTCGTCTTATTTAAGCTTCAGTTTCCTCAGTTGTAATATAAGCATAATAGCAGTACTTACGACACAGAATTAAATGAGATATAATGCATATAAAGTTCTTAGAAATTTTCCTACCATATAATAAACTATTGTTCTTGTTAATTAATTTTCTTATTGAACATTCTCCTACAAGGAAAAAAATCTATTCTTTTTTTTTTTTTTTTTTGCAGTTTTTTTTTTTTTTGGCTGGGGCTGGGTTTGAACCTGCCACCTCCGGCATGTGGGGCCGGGGCCCTACTCCATTGAGCCACAGGTGCCGCCCAAAAATCTACTCTTTTTAATAACACTTTGAGCTTATACACTGAATTTTATTTTTCTTCCACATTTACAAAAGTGATCAAATATCACCTGGATATATCTCATTGTATTAACATTTAAACACCTACAAAGTTAAAGTTTTCAAAGAAAGATTTCTTCCAAAGAGCCTCAGTGTTCTTTGCCCCATGGGATCCTAAGAGCAGATCCTACATAGTTAGCTTCTCCTTTTGATAAACGGAGAAATCCAGATAGTGGAATGAAGTGTGGCTATTAAGAGTACAGCTCAGAGACAGGCCCAGTCGCTCACGCCTGTAAGTCCAGACCTTTGGAAGGCTGAGGCAGGAGGATCACTTGAGGCTAGGAGTTGGAGATCAGCCTGCACGGAAGAAAAAAAAAAAAGGCCTTATTAACATCCCAATTCCATGATGTGCTGAGCTTGATCAAGGACATACAGCTAGTAAGTGACAGAGTCTCAACTTGAATCCAGGCTTTCTGATTCTCAGATATTTCTACAAGACTGTATTGGCTTCGAACTTGTCTATGAGGCTCAGTTAGTGGCTCATATCTGTAATCTCATCACTTGAGAGGCCAAGGCAGGAGGGTGGCTTGAGGCCAGGACTTTGAGACCAACCAAGGCAACATAGTGAGACCCTGTCTCTACAAAATAATTAGCCAGGCATGTTGCATGTCCCAGGTACTCAGGAGGGTGAGGTGGGAGGATACTTGATCCCAGGAGTTCAAGGTTATACTAAACTATGATTGAGCCATTAACTGCAACCATGCAACAGGGCAAGACCCTGTCACCCTCCTAATTTAAAAAAAGAGAGAACTTGTCACTGAGTCTGAGGTCATTACTTGCTAGGAATAAGAAAGAGCATATAGTTCCTTCCCACAGCTCTCCAGGAAACAGGTAAGATATTATCAGACACCCCTTCTAGGAGCAAAATAATCATTGAGTAATAAAAGTAACAGCATAGTAAGTTTCTACTCCTCCCCAATTACTGTATGTTGCTATAAAACACACATAAAGGGAATAGAATTCCAAGAGCTATCCAGGCTCTATTTGAACACAAATGTCCAATCTTATCTCTATGAAAGAAATTTTTACACTAATTAGATGCAGTACCACCTGCCTGTAGCACCAGCTACTAAGGAGGCTGAGGTGGGAGAATCACTTGGACCCAGGAGCTAGAGGCTGCAGTGATCAGGCCACTGCACTCCAGACTGGGCAACAGAAAGACATTCTGTCCCTAAGAAAAGGACGAGAAGGAAGGAGGACAGGAAGAAAGGAAATATAGTTCAGAACAATACTGAACAGTTTGGGACTCAGGAGCAAGCAGACTTCCTGGATTCAAATCCATACCAGCTTTATAACCATAAAAAAGTAATCAGTGGCTCTGAACCTCAGTTATCTATAAAATGCTTGTAGACAGTGTTTTTCTGTCATTGTATTCTGGTGCCTGTCATCATCCTTATCTAGGTATTTGCTGGTAAAACAACTCCCTAAAAATCTAAAAGATTTATAGCATTTGCTACATATATAAAGACTCGCACCCTGGCTGATGTCAGACCATAAGCAGTTTAATAACTGGCCTGCCAAATTTCTGAGTATTTCAGTGTTCTGTTGAGACCTTGGCCGAGCTGGCTCCAGGGCACCACAGCCTATGACTTAGACACTCAATCAGTGTTGATAGGTTACTCAGTCAAGCTGACTGCATCGTCAAGTAACAGTAGATACTCCACAAAAGAAAATAAAAATGATTCATGAATCAATCTGAGAAAGCTAAAAAAAAAAAAAAAAAAGAAAGGAAAATGACAAAATTCAGACAGAAATGTGCATAGAGAGTGCACTGGAGGTAGTGTCTCATTTTAAATTCAGATTTTCCAGGCACAGAAATGTCAAATTGCTTCCCTGCCGTCAGATCAAAAATCAGGCCTGTGACCCAAGTCATACTCCAGGTTTGATGATCACTATGCAAATGTCCCTGATTTCTGGACAGCCCCCCCTTGACCATCCTGCTCTCAATGGCTTCTGATGCAATTTTATTTAAGGAATTGTTGGGGGTTTGCCACATAGGAGCTGGGGAGGGAGGAGCTTTACCTGCGCTTATCCACCTCGCCTTGCACTCCCCTTCCTGACTTCCCTCCTCACCGATGTGCTTTTCGAGTCCTGTCCTGTGGCTGTCCCATGCCTCCTTTTAGGCTAAAAGAGAATGTAACGCATCCTCACAAGGTACTCTTTCTCTGACACGCCACCCTGGCCAAGGCCTAGCCAGGTGACAGGAAAAAGCGTTTTTCTAATCCTAGCTGCCTTCAGCACTTCCACTACAGTGAGCAACTTCCCAAATTGGAAAAAATAACCCTAAATTGGAAAAAAATTAAAAGTCAGCATGCTATGAAGCAAACCTGAAATTAAAAATAAATAAATAAGGTACAAAAAAGCCCCCCTCCCCCCCAAAAAAAACAAAGTATTTTTGATGTGCTCTTTGGAGGCTGAGACCCACAACTATCCTTCTTCCACCACCACCCAGCCCCCCAGTGTGAGAACAAGGCCTCCACCCTCACTCTGAGCAGGTGATAAGAACAGTCACTAGGAAGGAACTTTACCTTCCCAGAGCTACTGACTCAGTGTCATAGTTGATGAGCACCACTCCTGGTCAGAGCTTCCCACCCTAGCTCTGTTTTTCTAGTGCTCTACTTTCAATATCAGCTAACGAGCAAGAGTTACCAACAGGTAAGGAAATCCTGTAACTTGGAAGATTATGTATTAGGGTTCTCCAGAGAAACAGAACCAATAGGAGATATATTTAGGTTCTTCTCAACTTAGGAGGGGGTTACATTCCAATAAACCCATTGTTAGTTGAAAATACCTTAAGTAAAAAATGCATTTAATACACTTAATCTAGCCTGCCTTAAATGTGCTCACAACACTTATATATGTTATTAGCCTGCTACTTTAGGGAAAAATCAGCTAACACAAGCCTATTCCCTATTCAGAATGCAAGGGACGAGAAATGTTTTGGATTTTAATTATTATTTTTTTTTTATTATGGAACATACTTACTGGTTAAGCACCTCAAATCCAAAAATCTAAAATCTGAAATGCTTCAATGAGTGATTTCTTTGATTAGAGCATTTCAGATTTTGGATGCACAGCCTGTAAAGTGTTGAATATTTTATGTAATTTATTGAACACTGTATGAAAGTGAAAAGCAGAATGATTGTGTGAGAACTTCAAGTGCAGTTTCTATAGCTGGGCATTGTGGCAGGTGCCTGTAGTCCCACCTACTCAGGAGGCTGAGGCACGAGAATTGCTTGAGCACAAGAGTTTCAGGTCTTGGCCACCACAGCACTCTTCTGGGATGGGGATGACAAAGTGAGACTCCGTCCAAACCCCCCAAAAAGTACAGTTTCTATAGAAAGCATATTACTTGTGTACCATAATTAAGTCAAAAAATCCTAAGTCAAACCATCATAAGTCAGGGATAGTCTATATATATATATATATATATAGAGAGAGAGAGAGAGAGAGAGAGAGATGGAGAGAGATTAATTTTAAAGAATTGGCTCATGTGATAATGGGGGTTGGCAAGTGTGAAATTTTATAGAGTAGGCTGGCAGGTTGAAAATTCATATAAGAGTTGATTTTTGTAGTCCTGAATCCAGAATCTACAAAGAAGGCCAGCAGGTTAGAAACTCAAGCAAGATTTCTCCTATGTTGCAGTTTTGAAGCAGGATTCCTCCTTCGTAAGGTCTTGAACTGAATAGACAAGACCCACCCACATTATGGAGACTAATATGCTTTATTTAAAGTTAACTGATTAGAAATTTTAATTATAATCCCTCCACAAATACCTTCACAGAAACATCTCTATAGTGTTTGACCAAGTAACTGGGCACCAATAGCCTAGTCAAGTTGACATAAACAATTAAATTATCATATAGACCAAAACAAAGAAACAAAAGCAACTTAGAAGAACCTGTGCAGGGAGAAAACGTCATAAAAGTATCAGTGATATCCTCAGAGAGATTAGATATTATAACCACAACACAGGATCAGGATGCTGTGTTAAAAGAAGAAAAACTCAGTAAACATAAAAGGGTTTTGGAAAATGACAACAAAAATGAAAATCTCAATAAAAATTTCAAAAGATGAGAGATTCCTTCAGAAAGTAAAGCAAGCCTCCACAATGATGTAAGACAGAAAAATAAAACTAGAGGAAGGTCCAGGAGATCTGAGATCCAAACTGTGAATGCTCCCTAAAGACAGAACACAGAAAAACATAGCCAGTGAAATAATACATTTCCCCGAATTTAACAAACAAGAACTTCCAGATGGCAGGGGCCCAGTGAGTATCTGTGTTGGTCTGGGGGAGAAAAACAAGATTCTCCAAGATACTGGGAAAAAACCAGGTCACAAACTTCAGGAGCCAAAATGACTTTTGATTTCTCAAAAGCAACATGGAGGCAATTGTTTAGAATTCTTTGCACAACCAGTCAAGGAGATGTCAGTGTAGAGACATGTTCAACTATGCAACGTCTCACAAATTCACCTTCTGTAAACAAACCCTTTTTCTGGAAACTATTATAGCCTGCGTTCTAATGAAATGAGAGGGTAAACCAAGAAAAAGGAGGATTAGGTGATAGAGAAAAACAGGAGGAAAAAACGGCAGGGTGAGAGAACAGCTATTAGGGTGGAGCCTGTCAGAGGCCTCGGGGAGACTTTTTCAAGGGATGAAAATACAGGGCGGCAGATACAACTAGACATGGAGAAACCTAGTTAACGGAGAGCTTGGAGCTGGATTAACGATATATATTCAGACATGAGCAAGCTAAAACACAGGGCATTTTTTTCACTCCAGGGAAAACAAAGTTGTACGTGAAAATAGAAATATAATCAAAGTTCACTATATGGCTTGGCTACAAACAGTATTTTATAGTCATAATCATGCAAACACTGATTATCAAATTAACCAAAATTACCATATTGCATACAGGGAGGTAGGAGCATCAGAAGAGGGTTCCCATGTTCCTGTGGGGCTGAAGGTTTGAAATAAAAGATGTAGTGGAAAGGCAATAGAAAATGCCCCAAAGTGAATAATCCCAAAATAGCAAAATACCACACAACAAAATATGGAAATATTAAAAGGGGTGCCCAGGTTACTTCTGAGGAAGCATCATGGGAGGGGGGCTGCTATTGTACAAAATAAAACTTGCAGAACAATCTGCCTCTTTATTATATGCATATATAGTTTTAATTAAAAATCAGATCTTAGGGATTTTTTAAAGTAGGGCAAAAGGAATACCCTAGGTATTCAACCTTTCCATCTCTGAGAGGGAGCTAATATTGTTTCCTCTTTAAATCTTACCACATATAATACTGATTAATACCATTCTCTGTAGTGGGGTTCTTACCACCTGTTTTTATATGATGAATTTGCATAAGTAGGAAAAGTAAAAAAGATGTAAAAATCAGGATCCAGACGGAACAGCAGGTTGAAGGCCGTAACTCTGTCATTACCCTGTGTGTGGACCCATCTCAGGTTCATCTGATTGGCAGATAGCTTCATATTACCTGCTCTCCCTTGACGACTTCTCCAGGTGAGGGCCTCAGGTCTTGGCTACAGAGAGGGCGGAGGGGGCTCCAGAAAGGAGGTGGCATGGGACCAGGGGTGAACTGCTGCTCCCTGGGAACAGCCCTCCTTTACAGTAGTGGCCTGGTGGAGAAAGCATCTTCCTTCCCATCTTGGCCTCTGTTCTTGGAATGTTTCCCATGGGTATCACCTCTAGTTCTCACTGGCATTCATGTATGTGGTTAATTAGGTAAATTTTCGTGGTCTAGCAGGAAATCCAAACTGTAATTTGACATTTTTTTGTGTCAAGATGTATTCCAAATAACCAATTTGCTTTTTTTCTTTGGGATTTGAATTCCTAAAATATGGTTCAGCAAGGAATTAGAAGGACATGTGAAGGCTGAGCGTAGCACTTTGAGCCTTACCAGTGCAATCGTAGCTCATGAGGTCGTCTGTTTCCCTAGGCTATCAGTGTACCTGTCTCTCACAGTTCACGGGGATAAACTGTGAATCCGAGATCACAGCCTGCTTCCCAAACCCCTGCAGGAATGGAGGATCCTGCGACCCCATAGGCAACACTTTCATCTGCAATTGTAAAGCTGGGCTCACAGGAGTCACGTAAGTGAGACTGTGCACTGGTCTTTCCGTACACTGCTACTTGTTGCTAAGAAAACAAGCCAGTAAACAACTAACTGGGATAAAATATTTACCACTAAAAGAACAAGCAATGGGTTAATCATGCAAACACTGATTATCAAATTAACCAAAATTACCATATTGCATAAGGGAGATAGGAGCATCAGAAGAGGGTTCCCAGGTTCCTATAGGGCTGAAGGTTTGAAATCAAAGATGTAGTGGAAAGGCAATAGAAAATGCTCAAAAGCGAAAAATCACAAAATAGCGAAATATCACACGAGTGTAAGTGTAAAAATGGCTGTAAGTGACTAAAATGTTAATAGAGATTATGTCTGGGTAGTAGGATTATGGAGAATTTATATTTTTTACTTTATGCTTCTCTGTATCTTCAAAACTTTATATAATTACTGTGTACTCTGTAACTAGGAAAATAAGTCTGTTAAATAAAGTCATCTATGTCACCAAATATATCTAGTATAATGCTGAGGCAGACTCACTATTTCCCCAGAATTCATTAACTGGACTCTACTGCCTAGCATTTTATGATCATTCTGAAAAACTAAGACTTACTATTCCTTTGAAAACCTTCCCCCTATCCCCAAGAAATGATCAAAATTAAAGCATTTGCTGAAAGGAAAGGGAATGTTTCAAATTCTTAAGTAAAATGCCACTTTCAACCATCCTTGATGATAGAAGTGTGTATATATATATATATAATTTCAAGCAAGAGATATTCTAATTACAGATCAGTCTTATGCATTCATTAGAGCAAATCTCCCAAGGACTTTACCAGGAAATACTTAGCTGACTTTGAATTGTTGAATGTAATTTAAAGTAATAAAGCAGCATTTATTTTTAAATACTCTGTGATTCTGACTAATTTCCGGCTGACCTGGCCCCAATCTGTTCAAATTAAGGACATTTGACTACATTTTAAAAGGTGGGTTACCAAAAATATAGGTGACTGGGCCTTTTACATGAGCATTATCAGAACAATTACTGAAACAGAAAAGTGAAGAAGAAAAGGTCTGTGTAAGACGTCTCAGTAGAAGAATGAGAGTTAAATGCTTGCCTTATAATTATACTCAGAGTGAGCCATGGATTGCTTTAAAGGGAATAAAACTGATTCAATTATTTTTCATTAGAATGCTTTAGTCATTTATTCCTGATAATCTAAATTAGTATTAGCCTTTAACATAAGCACAGAATCTGGAAGATATGTAGCCCCCGGCTCACCCACCTACCTGCTACAGTCCCCAGCTTCCCAGGGGCACAAAAATTACCGTAGCCATTAGAGGAAAACTCAGAACCAAAGACGTTTTTCCTCTGAGGAAACCCTATAATGGGCATGTAGGTTCACAGCTCTTTGTCTGCAATGCTACAATCCCAAAGGGTCTGAGGACTAAAAGCGTTTGGAGTATGTTAGTAGCAAACTAATTTGGTGAAAAAACCCTGTTCAAAAACGCTCTGAGGCTCTTGTTAATGTTCATGCCTCTCAGTTAGTGTGGCTATCTGTATGTTTCAGCGTATTTGACTGTGGGATCTTACGACCAGCACCAGTTCCTCTTTGGAGGGGGAGGGAGGGTAATTTTTTATATAATGTGAGGATGTGTATTGATTCTGTCCTTTCTAAAGCTGCACAAATTTAAATTCTGAAATGCATCCGGCCGCAGCCAACACCTCTTCGGTAGCAACTGCTGTTCTTTTCTGCTCATTTGCTGGTAAAGTCCCTGGGAGATTTGCTCTAAGGAAGGAAGCTTCTTACCCGAACCGGGTAAGGGAGGAGGCTCTGGGAGAAAATGGGTCAGGAGGGACAGGCCAAGGGACAGGGGCCACCGTGGGCACAGACCTGTCACACATACACACAGATTTTGTTCTGCTCTGTCCATACCAGTTGGGTGCTTTATCTTCTCTTAAACGCATCCCTTTTTTCTCGAGCTCCGGGACACACGCGTGTTGTGTCCGCGGGTCCTGACGTCCAGGTGGGGCCCCTCTGTCTTTTCTCCCCGAAGGTGCGAGCAGGACGTGGACGAGTGCGAGCGGGAGGAGTGCGCCAACGGCGGCGCCTGCGTCAACGTATTCGGCTCCTTCCTCTGCAACTGCACGGCGGGCTTCGTGGGCCCGCGCTGCGCGCTGCGGCCAGTGCTGGTGCCCAACATCCAGGCGGGCCACGCCTACGTGGGCAAGGAGGAGCTGATCGGCATCGCCGCGGTGCTCCTGGTCATCCTGGTCCTCGTGGTCCTCTTCGTCGTCTTCCGCAAGAAGGTCTTCCGCAAGAACTACTCGCGCAACAACATCACGCTGGTGCAGGACCCGGCCACGGCCGCGCTGCTGGCCAAGAGCAACGGCGCCCCCTTCCGGAGCCTGCGCGGCGGCGCCGCCGACGGCCGCCACGTCTACCAGGAGGTGGGCCCGCCGCAGGTGCCGGTGCGCCCCATGGCCTACACGCCCTGCTTCCAGAGCGACTCCAGGGGCAACCTCGACAAGATCGTGGACGGGCTGGGCGGCGAGCACCAGGAGATGACCACGTTTCACCCCGAGTCGCCCCGCATCCTGACGGCCCGGCGGGGCGTGGTGGTGTGCAGCGTGGCCCCCAACCCGCCCGCCGTGTCCCCCTGCCGCTCCGACTGTGACTCCATCCGGAAGAGTGGCTGGGACGCGGGGACTGAAAGTGAGTAGGCGGCAGGAACACGCGCAAGTTACTCGGCTCCTGCTGTCTGGGGACTTCAGCGCCAGAGGCCGAGGCCAGGGGGAGAGAACGCGCCTGCGCATCGCGTGCAGCGCAGTCCCTGGGACAGGTGCTGGCGTGCAATGCCCACGCCTGCCCTGAAAATTGCCCTGGTTCTTATACCTATTTACAGATGGGGAAAAGGAGTCCAAGACAGGGTAACGTCACATGCCCAAGGTCATGCAGCTTTTAACAGACGGTCAGTACTCAAATTCGAGTCTTGCAGACTCTGAAACCTCTGTTCTGCTCACAATGGCGGGCCAAAGTCTGTAATGCAAGAGGCTGGCCACATAAGTGATAGGAGCGTGCCCTGGACGGCCGTTTGGGAAGAAGAGACAGACTTCCAGACAGAGTGAAGACTTAAAGGAAGCAGAAGGGCATTGGGTTGGACCACGATGGGTTATAAGGGTCAGGGGAAGGGAAAGCATTCCACGTAGAGGGAGCCATTGGATCAGAAGAAAAGCAAGTCGTTCTGTTTAGCTGGAATGCGGGCGGAAACATGTTCCCAGCCAGATGTGGTGTTCCCTCTCCCTTGGGCTTCATGCAGCAGCCTTTTAGGCACAAGGAACAGCCACAGGTAAAAAGGTCCTGGGATAGGAAAGGTCTTGGTGTATTGAAGAATGTCACAGAGGAAGTCAGTGCAGGTGGGGCTTGGTGAGCTCCAGAGCAGAGCAGGTGCAGTTTAACAGCAAAACTAGTGCAAGTTTTCAAGCAGGTGAGAGGTATGATCTAATTCACATTTTTAAAATCTGGCTCTAGCTGATCCTTGGAGAACAGATTAAGAAAGACAACAAGAGAAGAAAGCACAGATCCAGTTAGGTGGAAGACAGTGATTGTTTACTGCGTGCCTGGCTGCAGTCAGGATGAGACTACAGCCAGCTCTGTTGTAACCTGTGACTTCAGGCCAAATGGCTGTATGCTCCAGCAGCAGCAGTCTCCTCCATAGCCTAGAAGGCTGAGGTTACAGCACTGTGGAATACGCTATGGGGTAGTGGGGGGGGAGGTAGTTTTAAATGAGGCTAGAGAGCACATGCAGCCGAGGAGTTAAAGGTTTTCTTCAAGGACGCGTTCTCTAAGCGTTAGGATACTTCTGGAGAGGAAGCAGTTCACTCTGTGTGGAGGGAACATCAGGGGGCCCCAGAGGGGTATCTGGCTGTGCTGTTCAGGAGAGAGGTCAAGGCTAAAGGTGAAAGTTTGGACCTCACCTGCATGCATGGTTGACTTTGTAGGAGGGCGAGCTCACCAGGGGAGGAGGAGCAGAGAGAGGACAGTCAAACCAGGCCTTCAAAGGAAACTCAGAGATGTGTACATGTGGGCAGCAGGCAGAAGTGAAAGAACCAGGCAGGGAGACAAACATTTGCCACCAGAGGGAGAGGGGGGAAAGTAGAGAGGACAGCTGTCCAGAAGCCAGGAGAGAGTCAGTAAGATCAGAAGTGCTGAGCACTACAAAACTATCTAGGAAGACAGGAGCTAAAAAAGATAGATAAGATAAATAGATAGATCCCAGTGCCCAGAAGATTCTTAGGATCTGGATCTCAAGAGTTTCTTTCAAGACAGAAGCCCAAATGTAAGGGTTAAGGACAAAAAGATTTGGTGAGAAAACAGAACTGCCTTGAATGGGTGAAATGACTCCCCTACCGGCACATAACCATCAAAGGGGGAGTCCGAATTAGAATCTGAGGCATTGGTCCCCAAAGCACCAGCACCGCCCTCGGGAGCTTTGGCAGGAAGGAAGGAGAAGGTTCTGAATGGTAGGGCCAAGGATGAGTTCCTTCTATTCTAAGCACCACTCCAACTTGCTGTCTGCTGATTCTTTTTGTGGACACATATTTTAAGTAGTTACCCGTGGATTATAACCATAAATAGAGCCCATCTGAAATTATTTGTTAGAGTTAGACTTTATTACAGTCTTATCAGTCAACTAGCTAAAATAGGCTCTTTTTTATATAGCAATGAGAAACAAAGGGGTTTTGAATCAATGGAAGAGCAGAGAAAGTTTTATGCATAGTACTGCATTCACGAGGGTGGATCATCTGGCATGTCCTCCCTGTGTGCAGGGCTGGGCTTGTACACCCCGTGTGCTTTTCTGAAGCACATCTTCGTATTTTCTGCTATATGGCTATTTGGAGGTAAAGTTCTCCCTGGCAGCTCTTTCCACATATATCAGTTGTTGGTCCAATTTATTGTTTAGCAGTGCCTTCAGCAGACACAGAGTCCCCACACCTGCTCCTGACATCACCCTTTGTGGAAGCAACAGTGATTTCTGTGGCCACAAAGAGGAACGACTGTGCCCTTCATCACAAGTCTGCACCTCTTTGTACCATCACATTACACAATGATTTGCAGCTTTTCCTGGTGATCATTCTTCCTCCTTTCCCACTTTGTGATAGGACAGCTTTATTTCCAGAATCTACCTCAGGCCAAAATTCATATCCTCCCACTCCCAAAGTATTGATAGGTTTTATTGAATACATTTCCTTCTTTGTTAAGCAAGGCCAAGTTAGCTGGCGAGACAATCTGTGGGCAACTAATTCATTTTGCACTTGACAACTTCAAGATACGGCCTGTTTTTATTGCTTCCTTTAGTCTATCAAGTTAGAAAGTAGCCCGGGGTGTCTGTGTGTGTGATGTTCTGGCTGCCTTTGTGCAGCAGAGATGGAGAAGGTTAAATGTGGACAAGGGTACTGTCACACCATTGACTGCCCTCCTTCCTGACACAGGGCACCTTGTTGTCATTCCCAAAAGTGATACAACGGTGCCCTCTAGAAGGCAAAGCTGAAAATGCCACTCACTCCCCAGAGAGGGGAGTTAGGATAAATGTAATGGCATTCTTCCCTATAAAATATTTATGCTACTAGTTTAAAAGTAATCCCATTTAACCTAGTGTTGACACCTCGTCAGTTCGTGTAAATGATGTAAATGAACTCTGAATGGCAGAGAGCAAAGCAGCCACTTCATCCTCGGGTCACTCTTCACTTAGGCGCTGCGCTTTGAGGAGGGAACGTTTGGCTGTCAGCTATTTGGAAGCTCATTTACTACGGGGTTAAAGGTTACGAATCCATAATGTAAATCGCTTGATTGGCAGAACTCTGCCCCCAGTGACACAATCAAGTTTCTATTGTGGAGCTAAATTATTTTCTCTGAGCAAATGAAAGAGCCCCAAGAAGTGAACTAAGGTGGGAGGGAGTGGGCAGAAATAGGCACAAGGTAACCAGTGTCATTTCTACTCTCTCCGTGGCTGTCCATGAAGACAAAGGGGTTGATGACGCAGGAGAAGTCACCTGCTTTGCAGGCAGTAATAAAGGCAGCAACTCTGAAGTTCAGTCCCTCGGCTCCTTCCAGTCAGATTCTGGGGACGACAATGGTAAGAAGTCAGCAGATTTTTCCCAGTGGGTGGGTGGGTTCTCCCTCTTCTGCTGGAAAAGGGTTGTTGGGGGGAAGTGATGGGACCAGCTTTGTTTCTCCACCTGTCCGTGGGCTTTTGAGCGTGTTCACCAGCTTTGGGTTGACCCATTGTTGTTAAAGGAGCCCCCACGGAGCTGTCAGCAGACCCAGGGATCTGTGTCAGGGGTTGAGGAGGTTCCCCTGGACCTCCACGAGTGAGTTCTCTTTGATTTGGTTCAGGACGGAATTACCTCATCCCAACCAATACTCTTCAAGCAGAGTCATTTCTTTCTTTTTTTTTAATTTTTTTTAAATTTTATCCACGATCTCTTCATTGCATCTCCACCTTCCTCATCATTAAAAATCCGTTCAGAGACAAGAGCCTTCTGGTAGAACTAGTGATGTCTTCATTCAGTTAAATCCACCTTATAATCATTTGAGGTCAAAGGCTGTGAAGAATTTGCTAAAAACTATTAAGCAGCTTCTTGGAAAACTGCAGGGACATCCAAAATGTTGCATGAAATTCCTCGTGGTTCTTACACTGCACCGGCCCTCCATAATATGCCCTCTCTCTGTGAAGCTGCACTTAGGGAGAGGTGCTAATGCCGGACTGGGCTTTCTGAATCAAAGACCCAGCTTTGGAAGTTGGGTTGCTCTCCCCAGGGCCAGGCAGGAAACAGGAACAATCGTAAGACAGAGAGTGTTTACCACATGGTGGTAAGCCCGAGAACAACTTCACATTGTCATCCACAGAGACAGGCAGCCTCACCTTAGTCGATAGCTTAGTCATTGTCCCATTTATCAGCAACTGGCACAATATTAAAATACTAATTTATGTAATCATTTAGCCCATAAACCTTTCCTTAATTTCTCCTGCGTGTTAAGTCACGTGCTGGGCATTTTGTACCCAGAAGTATACATTGAAAATGGCATGATCCTTGCCACCAAGGTAAATACAGAAGTGGAGGAGCTCCAAGACCACAGAAGCAATAGTGACAGTAGAAGTGACATCTGCTGTCACCATCACCACCCTCAACTCTGGCACTTCTGAGAATTGCAGAAGCAATGGTGAACCACAGAACAATGGATTTTTTTTTCTGACCGTTCTTAGAAGGCCAGGGACACACCTCCAGATCCATGCCCTCCTCTCCTCATCTCCAGCCAGAAGAAAATCTGTGGCTAGTTTGTATTTTATACAGACAAACCCGAAAGCATATAGTGTCCAGACTCCAGGCAGCAGCTCCAGCAATGGTGCCTGGTTGACTTTCCTCAAAGGCTCTGCTGTATGTGCCTTGAAGGTCACATACTTGCCCTTTCATGCTTAGCATTCTCCATTGGTCCCTATTAAGGCAGGTGGTATTGTTAAGAACTTTCATTAAATTTATTTTAAGCCTGATCACCTCTCCGAAAGCTGCTGGTATTGAGTGCTAAGGCAACCCACAGGGACCAGAGATTTCCTTCCCTGTTCTAAGTATTTTGAGATCAACTGCTAACTTCTGTCCACACCTCACCGGCAGGAGCTGGGCCTGGGAGTGTCCTGGGCTATTTGTGGCATCGTGACTGTGAAGCCATCAGTCCTGCAAAGGTTATCCTCTCTTCTGGCATTTGGTTCAGAACAGCATGACTGACCAACAAATAATTATCTCTAGGAATGGTGAGGTCTCCCTCTGAGAGCCTTTGGGAGTTGCTAATGAGAAATTAGCATGAGGTTGATGAACCACTGCCTTCCTAGATTGATTTAACTGGGCCATGAGGTGTGAATTTATGACCCAGCAAGCTGAGCCTTTCTCTACAAGGACTGGATTTGCTGCCATTTCTCTTCTGTTCCAAGAATCCTGGGGACTCCCTCTCAAAAAGTATCCACCGACATACTCCTTAAGTGACAGATTGTGGGGAGGCTTCAGGTATTTGCATGCTGCACCTTTGCTGTTGCTGTTGTGGTTAAAAAAAAGTTAACGTGTGTTTAAAATACCCGACTAATCTGAAGCTGTCCTTCCCTCTCTTCTGTCTTTTTTTCCTGACCACAAGCATCCATAGTGACTGTCATTCAGCTTGTCAACAATGTAGTTGACACTATAGAGAATGAAGGTATTTACTTTTTTTCTTCCATAGCAGTTCTTTGTGTAATGAGATATCCTTTTAGAAATTTTGCTTCCTTGTTATTTTGGAGTAGGGGTGATTTTAATCTGTTAGCCACAGAGGGACAATAAATAGCTGGTTTCAAGTAAGTTGTAGAGTGTTTTCTCTAGGGATTAGTTTTACACTTTTTGAAAAATAATTCTAGCTCAGGCGGCGCCTGTGGCTTAAAGAAGTAGGGCACCAGCCCCATATATGGAGGTGCCAGTTTCAAACCCGGCCCCAGCCAAAAACTGAAAACAAACAAACAAAAAAAAAATATAGCTCATATTTTTTTTAATAATGGGATACTCTTTTTAGAAAATCTCTTCCAAGAGAAGAGTACTCAATTAGTTGGAATCCAGATTAATACTAAATTCATTCTTACATTCAACATGGATTTACTGAGCACCTACTGTGAGTGCTGGGAATACTAAGAAATCATTCAAAGCTGTAATAGGATGTATATTTATTTCAATCAGGTAGCTTTTATTAGGGCCTGGGCATAGATAAGATTTATCTTTATATTTTCTTAGTAACAGAGAGATGTGAAAAAAGCTAAACTTAAGTCATAGCCCAGAGGCCTTGGGAGCATGTCTTTTTCTTAAAGTTGTCTAAAAATGTTCGTATCTGTCTTTATATGGCTTAGATTGTCAGTTTTACTTTTCACTTTGTATTTAAACAGTGTCTGTCATGGACCAAGGACAGAACTACAACCGAGGTGACTGCCACAACCATAGCATCAGTTTTTATATATGGATTCTGAACTGCTGAGTTCCTTCTTACCCTGTCCCTGTCCCTCTATCCTGACCTGAATTTTGCATGTTCCAGGTGCCTTGTATTGGAGGGAAAGCTCCGCCAGCGTTCCTCTCCTACCCTCTTACCCTACGTGCCTGCCACGTCCCGCCCCTGCCCCACAGCGGGCCACGGCACAGCCCGTGTCCCTCTCTCTGCCAGCCTGGCTCTGCTCAGGGAGCGTGGAAAGGAAGAGGCGGCTGGGGTGGGCGCGGGGCTCCTAGTCTGTCCTCAGCATGCCCTTGCTGGCCATCTCACAGCATGGCTGAATGTCAGGCTCTTCAGCACCATCCGTCACAGTTGCCATCACCCTGTCTTTCCCAGGCCAGGGAGCATGGCCGGCCCCATAATGATACTAAGAAGCATGCAGACGAGAATTGCACGTCAGGCCCCTTCCCTGCCTCCTTCCCAGCCCCGCCCCAGCTGCAGTCTGGACGATCTTAACTCACAGCTTTTTTCTCGCAGCCTATCACTGGGACACCTCCGACTGGATGCCGGGGGCCCGCCTGTCGGACATAGAGGAGGTTCCCAGCTACGAGCACCCGGACGCGGGGCCCGCGCCCCCGGGCGGCGCGCGCGAGCTGGAGAGCGACTACTACCTGGGCGGCTACGACGTGGACAGCGAGTACCCCCCGCCGCACGAGGACGAGTTCCTGAGCCAGGACCAGCTGCCCCCGCCGCTGCCCGAGGACTTCCCGGACCAGTACGAGGTCCTGCCGGGCTCCGGCACGCTGAGCCCGGGCTGCCGGCGGCGGCCGCGGTTCCACCCCAGCCAGTACCTGCCCCCGCACGCCTTCCCGCAGGACGCGGACTCGGGGGGCCCGCCCGCCGCCTGCGAGTTCAGTACTTTTGCCGTGAGCGTGAACCAGGGCGCCGAGGCCACGGGCCCGGCAGACGGCGTGGCTCTGTCCTTGCACAACTCCAGAGGCACCTTGTCCTCGGACGTGTCGGCCAGTTGCGGCCTTGACGACTCCGAAGTGGCCCTGAGTGACTACGAGAGCGCGGGCGAGCTCAGCCTGGCCGGGCTGCGCGTCCCCTACCTGGAGACGCAGCACCAGACGCAGGTGTAGGGACCGCGGCCCGGGGACCTTCGGAAGGAGACCGGCTGGGTTTGTGTGGCTGGAAGGAAAGGAGCTGGTGAAACTAGAAGGAATACGGTAACCCCCTCCCCCACCCCGGAACTTCTGCACAAGTCACACTGTCACACGCGAGCTCGGTTCCAACCCGGTGAAGAGGGAGAGGTGACTGGTCTTCCCTGAAGTAGATACCTGCGTTCCTGGCTAAGAGTACAAAGAGGGGAAAGCGATTTCACCCACGGAGGTGTGCAATAAGGTCGCATGGCTCTGTGCGGTGTTGTGCCCTGCAAAGTGTTAAAACAGCATCGGTCCTCGCAGTATTAAAAACTGGCAACAATCAAAGAAGCGTTGTTGCATGTAATTTTGAGCCAATGAATTGATGTAAATGAAAATAGTAGTAATGATTGTTGGAAAAGTTAGTCTCTTAGGCGAACGAGAAAAGAAGCAAATATTAAAATGGGCTAAAGCCTTTAAAATCAACTCTATTTTTTTTAATAAGCTGCCCAAGTTTCAGCTATAAAATTAGGTTTGAGTAACGTGTAGTATGCTCAGTTATTTTTGTTCATTTGTTTGTGTCAAGCATTCAATATACTACAATTGGGTTTTATGATCTTTGAGAAAGGTATCAAGGAAGAAGCTACTTGGGTTCCATTTAGTGGGTTAGGGAGGCGGTTAATGTTAGAACATTAGAAAGAATGTGATTATCCGGTTTTGTGTTTCGTGGTAAATATTCCTATCTGTAACCACAATTCTAGCATTGCTGCAGAAATTGGCCTTTGCGCATATATTGTTCTCTACAATGAGAGATATTCAGAAGTTTAAGCAGAATTCCCAAATTCAGGGGGCAGGGGGAAAGATACTTTGAAAGTTCTCAGCCTGGATAATCACAATTCTTGATAATGCAGATAAAAGGTATGTGTTATTCTAAATTGGTAGCGTTATCATTATAAATACAATTACATTAAAAAAAGAGGAAGTAGATTAGTTATTGTGTATAAATTATAATTGTGTGTCTCGGCCTATGTACAAATACGTGCTTGCACTCAATAAGGCTGCTCTTGAGGAAGGCTAACAAGGGTTTTAGGAAACGAACCATGTTGAAAATCCTGCCACTGGGCGGAGCATACCTTCCAATTTCTCTGTTCTCTGTGATGTTAGGTAAACATCAAATGCCATACTTTACTCCGGTTCAATTAAATTTATTTTGGTACTGCCATTTATATTAACGTAAAGCAAAAACTGTGTTTTTTAAAAACAGTATTTTGTTATAAATTTTTAGAATTAACCTCTATGTGAAAAAAATGTGTGATACTTCATTACTCCCTGGGGTTCTCCTCCCATCTATTTGGACATGACTTTCCAAAACTAACAGGAGAATCACTCCACTGGAAATGTAATATCTCAGTCCTCAGAACCTAAAGTTGATAAGGTGAGTGACTTTTCTCTTCTGCTTCAAACTGTGGCTACCTCTGCAGTGGCCGTGGTAAATGAATGCATATTTGCACTGTCTGCTTAATGAGCAAATCTGTGTTCACAGTTTCTAATGGCATATGGTGTTGGTTTGTTAATTGTACTGTCCTGAGTCCATGGATCATCCACTGAAATATATTTTTAGTTGTTTCAATTGTGTTTAATTTACTTACTTACTTCTTAGGAGTCAGTGTTTCTGAACATTTGTGGTTAAAAAAAAAAAAAAAAAACCTTTTCATTCTGAGACTTCCTAAGTGTGAATGCCCTTCACAGGTTTTCCAGCCTTTCTCCTCCCATCTCTCGTTTAGACCTACTCATGGAGGCATTATCCACACTGTGGTCTTAAAATAAATTAATTTCACTAAGGCTGCTTTCAAGAAGAAAATCTTTGGTATTTTTCTTATGTAAGAAGCACATTTGCAAGAATCACAGAAAAAAATGACAAACTAATGGTCTAGAATAGAATCACTGCTACGCTTTTAATAATGCAATGACATAAAAACCATCAAAGTAAAACCAACAATTCGTTTCTTGCCCTTAGGAAATATTAGAATGAGATTAATGTCGATGAGTCACTATTGCTTACACAGTGTCTCTACCAGGGAAAGAGCCTGACTGTCACAGGGATGAGGGAATAAATAGATCCTAATGCAGTGCTGAAGTCACCGGGGAAAACTGTGCCCACCGTTGGCTCTGGCCTATATAAAGTGCCTCTTCAGGATATCTTCCTCTGATTTTCTGAACAATAGCTCTGCAGCTAAATGTATACCAGATAAACACGTGTTATGATTTGATTCATTACCTTTAAACACATGACACCTTCACTTTTTAGAAAATTAGAATACCCTGTAGATTACAGAACGGTTTGTAATCAGGCCAGGATGGACTATGTGGAGATGACCTTTGATTCAAAAAGTTGGGAGGATCCGATCTGCTAACCTCCTCATTATATGGAAGGGATGTGGCCAGAGAGGGGAAGGGACTAGCAGCTCACACAGGATACTAAGTAGTTGAACAAGAACAACACCCACCCATGTGACCAATTCCTTTTTACCTAACATTGTTCACCACCAGCTTGGGGACCTGCTTCTGATGTATACCCTAACCTCCACCATTCCTTCTTTTTATTTTATTTTATTTTTTAAGAGACAGAGTCTCACTATGTTGCCCTCGGTAGAGGGCCGTGGCGTCACAGCTCACAGCAACCTCCAGCTCTTGGGCTTAGGCAATTCTCTTGCCTCAGCCTCCCGAGTGGCTGGGACTACAGGCGCTCGCCACAAGGCCCAGCTATTTTTTTTAAAATATGGAACGCTTTATAAATTTGTGTGTCATCCTTGGGCAGGGACCATGCTAATCTTCTCTGTATCATTCCAATTTTAGTATACGTGCTGCCAAAGCAAGCACCACCATTCCTTCTTTGGAATATGCTAGAAAAGAAAACTGATGGAAGAGTAGTCTACTGGAAGCCTCATGATATGTTTCCTTGCTGGCCCCTTAGCAAGGGTATGATTTCGGCATTCACAAATGTCTTTGGATATTCATCAAAGTATTGCTTTTGCCAAAAGCATGTTTCTAAAATAAAGATGAAATGGTAATCACAGAGTTGAACTCAAGTCATCAATTGTAATGAAACTTTGATTTATACCATTACCTACTGGGTGTATTTTTGTTTTTATTTTTCCTCCCCCCAATACTGGCAGCTATTTATTCCAACCCCCTTCACCACGATAAACCACATGGAAAATATTTATACCCAATTTGTTTCTTTCTCAAATGTAGGTGCCACCTCCTGGAAGCCATTTTCCATAATGTGTGTTACTAGTATGACACATTCTGATTAGGTTGAGAGTCGCTGGACTGTTGGTTTTTTTTTTCATACAGTAAGGAAATGCTTTGGGACAGCAAAAGATGAATAAAGTAGGTATTTTGTTTATTCCCTTCCTTCCGTGAGTGTTTTGCTGCTGAGTTCTGTTCCATGCCAGCTTTCTCTGAGCCCTTGTCCTGGCCATTTATGAAACACTGGGTTTTGACTCAGTGATGTGAGAAGGGCAAGTCCATGTATTTGAGGTTTGTCCTATCAGAAAATGAGTGTGAAGGCCTTGAAAGGGCACTGATTTCTGGGATTCACCGGGCACTGCCCTTGGAAATCACTAGCACAGCCCAGTTAAAAAGCAAGGAAAACTATGTCATTGGCCTCCTGCTTTGCTTTCCCCCCCACAGATGCTGTGTCTGGGTCATTGTGGTCAGGGAAATTGAGAAAAGAAATCATCAGAATAAATTAAGACCCCAAAACCAGTTTTATGTGAAGTAATTCGGGAAGATCTAACGTTTGTGTTGCACAGATTGTCCAGATAATTGTCCAGCCTCTTCACTCCGCTGCCCTCTCAGTGCACAGATTTTGCTAAAGTGGTTATAGGCTTTTATGTTTTATGTTTTCAGTTTCAAACCCTGGGAAATGGAGATTTGAAGAGGCATTTATTCAGGATCATCATTTTGTATGGTCTGTTCAAGAAGGTAGTTATGTGTTTTTGCTGGTTCATGTCCCACAACTGCACGTTACTCTGATGAAAACCCACAATGTCTTTGAGCTTCTGGTGGCTGTAATGGTGGGGTTTAAAGTCACCATTTGTGGGTTTGGCATCAGCTAATATTTAGCCAGCTGGCTAAGAGACAGGAAAAGAATAAGATATTTCTTTCCTTATGTAATAATGAAAAGCAATAATTACAAGTATGTAATACACAAAGGCCATAATTAGTTTCTTCCAGTGTTTAGGATGCGCTTGAGAATTGATAGACTTTTGGAGTGTGTTTGGACCCCTTAGTATGTATTGTAGTACCCTTCCAGCAAACAAATACCTGAGTTGCTACTATTTAACAATCTTATGAGCCCATACTACTGCATTTGGGGAGTGGCAAATGTGTTTGGAAATGCAAGCAGTTCTTTTTAAGCACTGTATCAGAGAGACTGTCTCATACATCGGCCTGTTACAAACAGGCTGGTTTGTAAAAGATGTATGTTTTGGTGTTCTAAATGTTTATAAAATTGTATATAAATGCTTTCAATTTTCCAGGATTTTGTAGATACTATATTTTATGCCTATCAGGATGCTTTAATTTGGGGGGTGGGGGTCGAATATTACACTTGAGTCATCCACGCTGTTGGTCTGCAAACTTTTGAGGTAACTACACCCACAGAAAGGATTTTAGATTTGAAAACGATGTTTTTAATCATTTCAAAATGTATTGTACCCTTTCTTTTTGTTCTAGGGTTTTCCTTTAACTTTCTGTTTTCGAGGAAATGTTTGTATTGACATTTTTTAAATGAATGTCATTTAAATGCTCAGCTAATATGTATTTGATTTTTATGCCATTTCAGACTCAGAACGAGCTATATCGTTTCTTCATACATGTACACACTCACCTAAATTTGCACACACATCACACACCAAGACGTTATGCAAAGGGGAAAGCTAACACTGAGCGTGAATTGTGTCCCTCATAGGAATGGGTTGTTTCTGCATATATTGCTGTTGGCAGAATTCAGTCTTGTGTTCTTTTTCTAAAAAATGAAAGAAAAGCAAAACAAAAGACAGCCAAAAAACAAAAACAAAAAAAACGCAACAAATGTACAGGTTTGTAACTGCCAAAATTTGATGGTTAAAACAAGTTTTCGAGTAAAATGAAAAAAAATGAAACGAGCAATGGTGTGGATTCTTTTCAAGTGTTTCTATTTGTCTTTAGTTAATTGCTCACTCGGCACTTAGAGGGCATGTTCTGCAGCGTGGTGCAGAGACAAGCCAAGCTCTTTCCACTCTCTAGCCTACTCCTGAAAGAGAAGAGTCTCCTCTCTCCAGGGGTTGTTTTTGTTTTGTTGTGTTTGTGCAGCTTTTTTTTTTTCTTACCTCCAGAAAGATCCCCATTTGTACTGGTGCACAGGTCCTGAAATCTCACATAACGTCTTCCTGGGCATGCACCCTGTGGGACTTTCCCACTGAAAAGGAAGAAAAGACCAGACGGGCTTGAACAAACAGGATAACCGAGTGCCATCTCCGCAGAAATCTCTCCCAGGCGTGTCTCCACTGCTCGCTGGCAGCAGCTCCCCCCAGTAGGCCTCTCCCTCAGAAGTTTGGGACAAAACTGGCACTTGAGTTGTCCTCCAAAAAGCTCTAGAATTTCTTGATATGGAGTAAAAGACACTTAAATATACATACAGAAGAAGCTGGGGGCGGGGAGTAGGGCTCAAAGGGACCCTTTAAAGACGAAAGGATGTCATCAAAGTAAGCCTGGGGCCCAGAAGAAGCCTGGGAGGTGGCCGCCCTTTGCTTGGCCTCTGTGGTTTGAGCACCTGCCAGGGAGGAGAGGCCCCTCCCCCGCCCCCAGGGCCGCCTCTAGAATAATGGCCTCACCCCCCACAAAGGGCCGCCCCTAGAATGATGGCCCCGCCCCAAGGGCCACCTCTAGAATGATGGCCCCGCCCCAAGGCCAGCCCCTAGAATGATGGCCTCACCCCCAAGGCCAGCCCCTAGAATGATGGCCCCACCCCTGCCTGTAGCAAACTCTTCCCACCCACCCTGGCGTGGGTGGGGCCAGAACCCCGGAGCCACCTGCTCTCTGGGGAATGACTCCTCTCCTTGGCAGGTGTTTTTCTTCTCCTTACCCGAGATCCTCTCTGATTCCAGGAGCTCACCTGTGGTGGTTACTTGTGTGTCCCCGGAGTGGTATGCAGGTAAATGTTTAACGAACAGCCGGGAGGCAGTGGGGAGGGCCCATTTCTAGGGTAGGCCTTCTCCTGTCTTGGTGACTTCAGGTTACTAGGTAATGGGGACTGGCTCACCAAAGTCCTGAGAATCTTAACTGTCATGTTAGAAGCCAGGAGGAGCCAACGCCAGCGCACACCTCACTCCCCAGCGGCTCCCTACGCTGCTGGAGGGGAAGTCGTGTCTCCATTAAGTTTGTATCCCAGATTCTAGCACCCGTCTGCCCCTCATTAAACGTTTTGACTGAATAATTAATCAACAGTATCCCCAGCTGAATCCCCTTGTCCTAAATTCTTCCTCATCTTGGTAAATTTAGCAGTTTCAGTGAAAATATTTAAATAAAGAGCCCAGTGTTGAAATGCTGAAGGTCTCCAGCAATCCCTCACCACGCTGCTGTGGAAAAAAAAAAAAAAAAAATACCAGTGTCTGTGTCTTTCCTGCGGCCACCCTTAGCAGAAAGAAAATTAGTTTAAATCACCATCCATACCTCAAAAATGGTAGAGCAAACCAGAAATGTCACTTAAGAAATAGGTTTAATGGCTTGTATCCTCAAATTAATCTGAAATTTAAAGAATTAAAAAATAGTATTGATCTCTTAGGGGAAGAGGAAAAGAAAAAGACATTTTATGTCTAATCTTCATTTTTCGCTGGTTCGTTAGGATAGAAAGACTAGCTCCTAGCTTAGAAGTAGTTGTCTAAGGAAAGGTCACTTTATTTTTTCTGTCCTTGGGTTGGGGTCCCCCAAACCACTCCAAGGTTTGATGGTTCACTGGGAAGATTCACATGACTCATACTCAAGGCGAAGATTTATTACATCAAAAGGATACAAAGCAAAATCAGCAAAAATTAAGGGCAACTGGCCAAGTCCAGGCTACACCAGACTCCCAGGGTCCTCTCCCAACAGGGTCGCAGAGGGTGGTGCTTAATTCCCACCACCACCAGCAACAAGTTATGACAGCATATAGGAAATGCTGTCGACCACGGAAGCTCACTAGAGACAGCACACGGGGCTTTGGGGGAGCTGTTCGAGTCGGCAGCCTCTGGGATGCTTCGAATTCCAGACTCCCAGAAGGAAATCAGGTGTTCAGCATAAACAATATTGTTGGCATAGCTTACATTTAGGGAGCCACTTTTACCATTCTAGAAATAGAACCTCTCCTGAAACCAAGTTCCCAGACACCAGCCAAGGGCCAATCTTGTAAGGACGCCTTCACGGCATTCAGGCTTGCTATATTAACTCCTTTATGTACAGTCCCTCTGAAATTTCTACCAAAGTGACATTTCTATCCATTTCTCACAATGCCCACTGTGAGTAGGTTGAAATCCTCTGTGTTAACCACATGAGGCCTTCTTAACCTCTCCCCCTCCATGGAAGAAAAGATGCTTCCAAAAGCATCCTGGGTGAATGAATGCAAGCTGGTCTGGAGAACATGCAGCTTGAGGCAGGTGGCCAATTTCTCAAAATTCTTCCATTTTTGTCTCTATTCTTTTGCTTTTAAAATTCAAATTAATTTTAAGTTGGTCATGCCCACTTTATGCTGTTTTTAATAAAGAAAATTTTATACAACATGAATATCTAACAATAACTTGGAACTGGCACAAAAATTAAAACAGCCTAACAAGCTAAGCAGGAACAACTGGCTTAAAAATGGAAGATTTTTAAGGTGAGTGTAGTAACATGTGCCTGTGATCCAACTACCTGCAGTGCTGAGGTGGGAGCATCCCTTGAGTTCAAATCTAGCCTGGGCAACATAGTGAGACCTCTTATCTAAATTTCAAACATATATAAGCTTCAAAAATAAAATTTTATCAAACTTTAAAACGTGTTCCTTTTTAATTTAACTGTTATTTGAGGAGTCACCAGTCTTCCACTTGAAAGAAAATCCTCACCAAAACTCCGGGACCATGGTGATACCCTCATCTCTAACTTCCTGGCTTTAGAACTGCAAGAAATAAATTTCTGTTGTTTATAAGCTACCCAGTCTATAGTTCTTTGTTGTAATAGCCTGAAGTGATTGTTAAAATAATATGTAAATACACATACAATATTTTATATATTGTCCTGAAACTCGCTATTTTCACTTAACAATGTGTGAAATATATTTTCACTTAACAATATGTGACCCAACAATATCTTCATGGGTCAATGCCATATTCTTATTAATTGCTGTATTTTTTTAATCATATCATGTTCATGCCATGATTTATTAAATCATACACTTATCAGTGCATTCTTTTCTGTTTTGATGTTTAAAACAATGCTGTTAGGAATATTCTTGCACAGATACACACAAGCGTTCATATTTTTGAAGGATAGATTTCTGGAAGCAACATTTTTAGGACAAAGGCTATGTCCATTTTTATGTATGAGAGTTTCTCTCTCTCATGTATGAGAGTTTCTCTCTCTTTTATGTATGGAGAGTTTCTCTCCATTTTTTCTTTTCATTTATTTTTTAAAATGTTTCCCCCATTTTAATTGCCTTCAAGTGGTTTCCCCCAGATAATAACTTACATAACAACTTATATAGCTCACCCTCTGCACCAAATCCCTGGAGCTAGCCTACATTCCGGAAGCCATACCGCTGCTCCAGATTCCCAGCAAACCCGAGGTTGGAGGCTGGCCTGGCTGTGTGCTGCCACCATGAGAACTGGCTCTCTAAGACCCCACTTCTATCTCCACTGTCATCTGCGCCACCTCTGTCTGCCTGCCCAGGGACTTTTGGTCTTAGGTCATATATTTGGAAAAGAAGGTCCAAGAAAAATGGACATTACCAAGAAAAGCAGACAGGAGTCTACAGCCTGAATGCTGAGCTGCTCATAACATCAGGCCATGTCTGAATGATCATGTCTGAATGGTCATTCTCTCACAGCCTTTAACTTTGAGGTTGTTTGTCTCTATGATATGGAAAAACTTAAAGCGTGAATTTCCCTGAGCTTCGTCAGGAGTAGTGATACTACTCAGACTGTGGAGTTCAGGCCTACCACTTTGCTCTTCAAATTACGGGGCACAGACTAGCAGCATTGGCCTTACTAGGGAGCTTGCTAGAAATACAGAATCCCAGGCCCACTGAGTCAGCATTTGCATGTCAACAAAGTTCCCAAGGGATTCTTACGTACTTGAATGTCTGGGAAGCACTGCTTTAGATATCCAACCTGATTCTCAGCAGTTGTGTGAACTTGAATGTGTTACTTAAGCTCCCTGTACCTCAGTTGCTGCGTCTACAAGGTAGGTCAACAAGAAGACAATAATGCAAAGAGCTTAGTACAGTGTCTGGCGAATAATAAGCATGTAAATGGTAGTAGCTACCTGTTATTTTTTATTTTTTCTAATTTTCATCCAGGCCTCACTGTACAGAATGAGCTTTAATCATTTCCAGGGGGTGGTGGTGGTGGTGGGGGCTATCTAATCTGGCTGCTAGAGAAATAGTTCATGTTATAATGATTTAAAACATTAATAAAAAAGAAAAATCCTTTGAATTTAGCTCAGATGGTCTCTGGAGTCATGTTTCCTGAGAAAATTCTCTGGACCATTATCCAGCATCTTCTTTAAATGAGTTCTGCACAGAGGGCAGTTCCTGGGGCTCATCAGCTCTCCCACCCACTCATTTTCTAGTGAAGCTGAGGCTCTGATCAACTTCAGGAGCTGCTTTTTGAGGCAGAGATTTTAAGGCTGTGTCATTTCTGTGACCCAGAAAGAAATAGCATTTAACTAGGTCACAAAGGAATTCAATGACAGGTGAGAGGATCTTGGTGTGGGGGAAGGCTAACAGCCCTAACAGTTGGGATGGTTGTGTTAAATGGTAGGGAATTGACTTTGAGAGAAATGAGATCAAAATGACCAAGGGGACAACAATTTTAGGGACAATACTAAAACGCAGTGATAAGATTTACTGTGTAAATAATTCACTCAGCACAGAAAAAGGCTGAAGCTGGGCTCTGAGCACAAAGGGACTTTTTCATGTCTTCGAATATAATTAATTAAGAATTCAGGATACAAGGTAATTAGAGACACTGTAACCTGGAGGCATGCTGTTGAATTATTCTGATCATTTTTAACAAAGAGAAAATTTAATTTTCCGGTCATATGGCATAGATGTAAAGTTTTGATAATGTGAACAGCAATGTTCACATAGTGCAGCCAGCAAATTAGATTATTTCTTTTGATTTTGATTTTCTAGCTAAAATCAGGATTGGATGATTAAATGTAAATTATGGAAATGTTGCAGAAACTAAAAAATTCTTAAGGGTGGTGCCTGTGGCTCAAGGAGTAGGGTGCCGGTCCCATATGCCAGAGGTGGCGGGTTCACACCCAGCCCCGGCCAAAAGAAAAAAAAAAAAAAAATTCTTGAGAGGATAGGAAAATGTGTACACTGTAATTGAATTTCATGTCTCCCTAAACCAAGCTAATATTGTCGCTGCCTTTGTAAATTGTGTGTATAAATTTATTTCATTATTTCATTTTTTTTTTTTGAGACGTCTCACTCAGTTGCCCTGGGGTTGAGTGCCGTGGTGTCATAGGTCACAGCAACCTAAACTCTTGGGCTCAAGAGATTCTTTTGTCTCAGCCTCCCAAGTAGCTGAGATTGTAGGTGCCTGCCAAAATGCCCAGCTAGTTTTCCTATTTGTAGAGATGAGGTCTCGCTTTGTTCAGGCTGTTCTCAAACTCCTGGGCTCAGGCAATCTACCCTCAGCCTCCCAGAATGCTGGGATTACAGGTGTGACCCACTGTGCCCGGCTTTTTATTTCATGTCATATACTAGGGGAAGGAGGAATGACTAAATTATTTCTATATATTAATATATAATTGAAGTGATGGTGAGTTACTAATGAATTACATCTATTTCCCTTGACAGGTAGAGGCTGTGTATTTTTTAGTCTCCACTTACTACTCATAGAGTTAAAACTGAAGAACTAAATTTACTTTTTGATGAAGCTAGCATTCACAGATGGCTAAAATCTACTGGATTACCCATTGTTGCATTATTTCAGGCCTCGCTTACCATGTAAATATTTCAATTTGTTTGTGATTTTTTTTATTAATTCACCCATTGTCCAGTGTGCATTTTCAGGAGTGTTAGAGTGATTTTCCAATATTTGTTGCCTCATTTTGTATCTGTAAAATTCCTGCTTTAATTGTACTCTTGAGATTTCTGAGGGCCCCACCCAAAAGTATAATTTTGGTTTCAGAGAAGCCTGGATGAAATTCCTATTGTGGGTTGCCTGTGTCCCCCATGCAAAACATGTTGAAATCCTAGCCTGTAGTGTCTGTGGACGTGACCTTATTTGGAAATAAGATCTTTGCAATGTAATCTGGTTAAAAATGGGGTCATGTGACTCCCAATCTGAAATGACTTTTGCCCTTATAAATAAGAGAAAAAAAGACATAAACACCCAGGCGAGGAGTATGCCATGTGCAGACAGAGGCCGTGTGCAGACAGAAGCTGTGTGAAGATAGGCAGTGTGAAGACAGAGGCCGTGTGCAGACAGAGGCCGTGTGCAGACAGAAGCTGTGTGAAGACAGGCAGTGTGAAGACACAGAGGCCGTGTGCAGACAGAAGCTGTGTGAAGACAGAGGCCATGTGCAGACAGAGGCAGAGACTGTCTCCACGCTGAGGAGCCCCAGGGATTCCACACCTCAGGAAAGAGGCACAGGACAGATTGCCCCTTGGAAACTCCAGAAGGAACCGCTCTGTCTTAAAACCACCCAGATTGTGGTATTTTGTTACAATAGTTTTAGAAAGTTAACACAATTTTTGGCCAGGTTTGAAACAATGCAAATGTTTTTTACTTCCCTGAGTTTTCTTCTCTCTCTCTCTCTCTCTCAGATTTCTCTCCTAAATACCAAATTTTACAAAGCTTTGCTACCTTACAGAATCAGGCTGGTGGTTAAATGAGAGGATGCTTGTAAGTGCTTAGCACTTACTGTGCCTGGCACATGGTAAAACTCTAATTTCTCCTCAGTTCTAGAAGCCTAGAGACAGAAACACAAGCCCAGTCTAGCTAGCCAGTCCTCTCCTTGGGCAATAGGAAGGACCTCAGCTGTGCTCTCCTTTTAACAAGCAGCAAGAGCGATTCTAAAAACGCTGTTGCTAGGGCTGGGGAGGGAGAACACTCCATGCTGACACCACCTCCACTACCCTACCAAGTCCCGTTTTTATTTCCTTTTATTAATTTACGATCTTTTGCACCATTTTTCATAGTTATAATCACAATACCAACATTGTTTTATGGTCTATGTTGTATAAATATTTTTCTTCTATAAGTTCATTATAACTACGTTTTATTGATTTGCCTTCTTTATATATGAGGGCTGCAGATGAATTCAAGGGTGATGGAGCTTCCAAGCTGGAGAGCTGAGGGCAGTGGGAGATGAGAAGAAGTTCGTCTTCTACAGCTGACGTCAAGGACCCCCTTCCCTGGGACATCCTTGGACTGTGGGCCTGTCCAGTGGGGGAGCTCGTGTGCTAAAATGAGAGCCCTTGGGAGGTGTCGGTGCTGCCAGGAGGCTGTGAGAGACCTGCAGCCAGAGCTGAGCACTGGCTCCTTGCAAGGAAGGCACTTCCCATATCTTCATACCTTGTTTTCCAGAGGCAGCATCCTCAACTTTCTGTGAAGGGTTCTCGAGGCTGCTTTGGTAGCTCTCAGGTTGCATGTTCACTTGGAGTGGCTGAAGATTAAGGACCTCTAAAGCACCCCCACAGTCGCCCCTTGATGTGCCCACCGATCACATGTTTAACTTCAAGAACTACCCGGAAGAACCACTCTTTCTCTGGAGTGTCACTAGACCATGGAACCGTTAGCCCTGAGGAACTTGGAGTCAGGGTTCTCCAAGGAGCAGAGCTAGTAGCATGTGGAGAGAGAGAGGGGTGGGAGGAGAAACCAGGGAGAAAGAAGGGGGCAAGGGGAGGAGGGGGGAAAGGAGGGAGAGACAACAGGGAGTAGGGGGAGAGAGAGAAGGAGAGACCACCAGCAGGATTCCTCCTTGCTCTGGGGAGGTCAGTCTTTGTTCTGTCAAGTCTTCAACTTAGTGGATGTGACCCACCCATATTATGGAGTATCATTTGCTTTACTCAAAGCCCAGCAATTCAAATGCTAATCTCATCTAAAAACATCTTCACAGCATAACGTTTGACCAAATATCTGCCAAGGGGACATGTGAAGTTTATCATCACCTTCCTCAGGGGCAGGAAGCCTTCCTCTCCCAGCAGCTGGGTCAGGGGACATGATTAATGTTCTTTATAGACAGTTGATCCTTGAAAATGCAAGGTGACTGGCCCCAAGCCCCTGCACAGCAGAAGATCCACAATTAACATCGACTCCCTGAAAACTTAACTACTAATAGTCTGCTGTCAACCAGAAGATTTACGGATAGCATAAACAGTTGATGAATACATATTTTGTATGCTCCATGTAATTTTCGATATATACAGTGTATTCTTAGAACGAAGTAAGGTATAAAAAAGAAAATGTTATTAATAAAATATATTAACTGTTCATTAAGTGGAAGTGGATCATAGTAACGGGTCTCATCCTCACTATCTTCTCATTGGGGAGGCTGGTCTTGCGGTCTCCAGCATGGCAGCGGCAGGGGGTAGCAGAGGCAGGCAACTTGGTGTAAGTTACCGAAAAATATCTACATATAAGTAGACCCAGACAGCTCAAACCCAGGTTGTTGTAGGGTCAAATATATTATTGTTTTCCCCATAAAAGTAATCTATGCAGATTAAAATCAGAAGACAAGTAAGGAAGAAAACCGAAGTCTTTCTCCAATTTAGTGGGGATGAGGCACCCCAGATATTGCCCATCCCTCCAGTGTTTATCTCTGTATGTGTGAAATTTGTTTTACAATCTGGGGTCCGACTGTGCCCACTGTTCTGAAACTCACCTTTTTCTCTGGGTGTAGGTCTCTGGCCACTGTTCCATTACAAGCACGTTCTTTTAGCAGAATTTGTTTCATAGCCCCCTCACTGATGCACATTTTACGCTGTTTTCAGTTTGGGACCATCACAAACAATACCGCAATGAATATCATATCTTAGCCACACTGCTCAAGTATGTCGTACCATGAAAATCTAACAGTGCAATTTTATTTTACTTATTTATTTTTTTTATTGTTGGGGATTCATTGAGGGTACAATAAGCCAGGTTACACTGATTGCAATTGTTAGGTAAAGTCCCTCTTGCAATCATGTCTTGCCCCCATAAAGTGTGACACACACCAAGGCCCCACCCCCTCCCTCCGTCCCTCTTTCTGTGCAATTTTAGATCGAAGAACATGCACACTTAAATGTTGCTAGATGTGTGCATTGTCAAATTAATAGGTGCCTAAAAAACATGTTGAATTGATTAAAAGGATCCTGAGTTCTTCTTTATTAATTCTTCTCTTTATTTATCTTTTTTTGTTGTTGTTGTTGCACAAGTATTTGCTGACTGGGTTAAAAACCCACAGAATTCTAAAGCAAACACAGCAGACAAGGAGGGAGAAATGCCAGGGGAAGGAAAGAATCAAGATGAAGAAAGAGGAGAGAGTTTTTTTTCCAGCGACAGCCTGTCACCCATGCTGGAGTGCATTAGTGCCATCATAGGTCACTGAGGAACACCTGGGCTGAAGCATTCCTCCTGCCTTAGCCAAGGAGCTGGGGCTCCAGGCAGGCCCACACTTTCACACCAGGCCAAAGTGAGAACATTTTCGATTGCAATTTCCATGTTGCTCCACTGGCTCTGTAGACAGTAGTCTGTACCCCTCAAGTCTCTGAGGGTTATGCAAAATGACTCCCCTGGGGTCCGTTCCATGAAGGCATGTGAAGTCATTCATGCAACCCAAGCTCTTAGAACAGGACCTCCTAGAAATTGCTGGGTCAATATTTGTGGAATGAATGAATGCCTAAAACTCAGGACTGGGCGAGGTGAAGTTAAATAAGATACAAAAAGTATCTTGGAGATCCTGCACTCAGTGCAGGGTAACTTCACTTAGGGTGCAGATCCTAAGTCTCAGAACAGCAGGTCGAGCCCAGCTGGGTGCCTTCTGCTGCCTCATCTGGGGCATCCTTGGCCAAGAGACTGCAAGTGCGATTCAGGCTGTAGGCTTGGGCTGAAATTCACACAAGGACAGGGCAAATACTCACAGCAGCACATTTTGGAGTAAGCAAGGCTGGATTTAAGCCTGGCCTGGGCCTTCATTTTTCACGCCACTCTGGTTGCTTACTGTGTGGGGTGCAGGGGTTGGGAATACAAATATTTACTGTGGCAGAATTTCCTAGGGCAACGTGCAGACTGGTTTCTTCATGGCTTTGACGGAAGGAAGCGTGAACACTCTGTCGGTTCTGCTGCTCGCCTCTCACTGGGGCGATTATACTATTTTGGATAATTGTCTAGTAATTGCTGCTGTGATTTAAAATCTAATGTCATCCTTCGGTTGTTCTGATGTCTTAATGCATGAATAACACAACCGTCCTGTGAGCCCTCTGCTGCTGCTTCTTCCCGTGGGCCCTGTGTTGGAGTTACACACAGTTGTCCTACACGCCATTGTCTCACAAAGCTAATGCAGCAGAGACAATACCAGAAATAATTAGGACTTGGCTAAGTACGGGACATGGGAAAGTGAGTAAGTAAAGTGCAAAGGTTTTCTCTGGAAATATTTCCAACCCCCTGTTGGCCTACAGGTAAGCAGAGGAGGAGGGGCGGGCTTTCCTCTCAGAGCATTTTGTCTACAGCTGTCTGTGTGTGCTGGACACACTGGTGCTGTCCATGTGGTGGGATTTCTCTTTTCAGAAAAGAAGGAAAACAGATTTTTTCATAGAGTAACTTTTCTCAGTTGTATTGTACTATCATCACCAAATGCAAACAGCTCTGTAAACATGAGCTGGTGTGTCTCCCTACAAGGCCAAAATACCAATTGTTTGTATGAATGGGCCATAGCAGCTTGGATTTCTGTTTTTGGTATCTGGGACTTGGTTTACTATGACAAAAAGAGATCAGTTGTATTTAGATGACTGAGGATAGATTCATTTTAGAATTTCAGTTTAGCTTCTACCCAGGGAAGGGGCCATCTCAGCGTGGTAGGGTCTTGCTCACTTATTTCTCTGCCAATGACAGATGCTGTCATTCCTGGGCCCTCCTAGGGTTGATGAATGGAGCTACCCTGACCCCCTGGCAGCCAGTGGAGCTGCACGTCAGGTCTTGCCGCAATGTTCTTTTTGCATGCAGGCCCAAGGTAAATTTCTGGGAAAGGCTAAAGCCTATACTTGTCATTTAAAGAAGAGGCACCTGTCTGAACACTGCATGGCTCCTCTCTGCCCTCAGCACCAGGTCCAGACTCCCTAGCTTGGCCTCGGGGGCCTGCCAGGACCTGCCCATCTGTTCATGTCCACTCTTCAGGCCAGCCACTCTGCCCCTGCTGACTCCCCTCCGGGCCTTTGCACGTGCTTTTTCAGAAGTCAGTTTTTCTCCTAGAATCGTTTTTTTTCTGTTTGTTTAAGCTTCATTGTTGCCCCTCTCATGTTCTTCCATGGCCTCCTGATGTCAGCCTGTCTCAGCATTTCTCACATCACTTTATAATTTTCTGTTTACTTGTCAGAGGCAGTGGAACCTCACAGAGCAGCGTGGACCGTGGACTTCCTCTGAGGTCTCCCATGTGATAGGTTACTTTCAGGAGAGTTTCGTTCTAGCCTGCAGGGGTGGTTGTCTAACATTTGAAGCACCATATTTGGGAATACACATTCAGGAAAGGTAGTTTATTTAGGATTTGAGGAGTACTTAGAAGCCCCCACTTCAGGACCCACGGCTACAAGCCCCAGACAAGCACAGCCTCATTCACATCCGGTCAACAGCAGAGGATTTATTGTTTGTCATGATGGGTATTAGAAAGGACTTTTCCTTGGTGCCTACTGGAGTTTAAGGTGTATGGACTGACTGGAACTACCGTGCTGGCATTTCCCGGGATGAACAGGTGAGCCCAGCAGCTAAGGCCTAAGGACTCCATCCTGCTAAGCCACTTCCAGAGGACTGTCCCCGACCAGGACGCTAGCTGAAGACTCCTGTCGGGATACTGTCCTACCTGCACAACAGGCTCGTTGCAGACTCAAAGGGCAAGTTGCTGAGACTTCAAACTGATCAACAGGCAGCTGTTTTGTGCCTGCTGATAGAAGCGCCCACAGGAGTAGTCAGTGTGAGACCCACGTCATGCGCTCCGTAGTGGCGGGGTAGGGGCAGGAGGATACCTGCTGAAAGGCGACCTAACCACCATGACTGACCAAGACGGCTCATATCCATCTGCAGCAAGGACTAAATAAGGCGGCCGCGGGCCACACGCACTGGCCCTGTGGCTACGGAACAAGGTGACTACAAAGTCTGCTTCTAAGATAAAGGCCAGAGCCCACACGTCATAGTCTACATTGCTAAAGCCCCCGTGTGGTGCACAACGTTGGCCAGTTTTGGCAGCTCTCTTTATAGCTCTGCACATACATGCTCTTAATGTTTAAAGGAGATGTGATCCCCCACTTACCAGCAGCATTTCCTGTTACATTCATTCCAGCAAGTGTTGTGAGCTCCCACCCCATCGAGAAAGAAATGACGGGGTAAAGACTGACACTTGGAAGATTAACCTTGACGTTTTAAGTTTTCTTTTCAAACTGCATTTCCTAAGGCATCCTTAACAACCACCCAAACCCTGGCTATTCTTGAGCATTTAGAATGAATTCAGTGGTTCCCTTAGTTCAGCAAATACATAGTGACGTTCATTCACTATTCAACAAATGTTTACCGAGTGCACCTTGGAGACCCAGAAACTACCAGGTGAGCTGTTTAGTTTCTCAATCATTTTAAGCAAAGCTATGATTGTGATTTGTAAGTGTAAATAAACTATTCTGGGGAAAAATGGCTGTTTTTCACAGGCTCCAGGAACAAGGTGGGGAATAGAACAGGTGAACGTTTTGCAGTCCACATTCTATCCCTGCCACAGCCCCTGCACCTGCCTGGCTCCCCCAACCAGGCTGGGTGGCCTGTGATGACCTCGACAGCCTTGAGATGCTGCAAAACTACGTCCAGGTCCCGTTAGGCACTGATTCACGCTGACAACAGCTGGAATTTTGACAAGCTTCCCAGCACTGGAGACAGGTGAGCCTCTTGCTGCCTGGCCTGGTGACAGCTCTGGTATGTCATTCTGCTATTTCTAGGTTTGTGCTGGGTCTGATTATCCCAGGAGATTTACCCTTCAGAAGAAGCCAGCATGACAGGCAGGAGCAGGTAATGTTATTGATCAGTGAGGAAAATAGGGTACTGCTCTCCCAGTCTAAGCCTTGGACGTTAGAACCTCAGAAACGGGCAAGAAGTGATGTGAGTCCCACCTGGCCCAGAAAAGACTCTGAAGTCCTCCCAGGAATTGATTTATTTTAATTGTCAGCATTCCCATGTCTGAAATTTAGTGGCTTTTCTGGTAGAAAACTGATCACAACTGTGCAATTGATTAATTTTCCTTTCCAGGAGGAACAGTTTCTATTTGCACGTGCTTGCACGTAGCAGGTGCTTAAAACAGGGGAAACTGCTTCCATGTAGAATTGCTCGCCTGATTAGCCTAGACCTCCCCCTAAATTCCAGACAATGTATAAATGCCCCAGGGCAATCCATCCTCACCTCTCACCATAGAAGCACCATCCTCCCCATTCCTCAGGACAAAAACCTGGGCGTCCCTCTGGACTTCTCTTCCTCATACTCTACAACCAACCTTTAAAAACTTCTGTAAGTCCTGCCTGAAAATATAGTCAGATCTTCTCAACATGTACCCACAGACTACTGCTCCGATCCGAGGCCTGCATCATCACAGAAGCCTCTACTTGCATCCTTCACTGTCTATTCCCTACCTCTACGATTTTCTTTGCTCTGTGTCATGGGCTGCCACCTGAGATTTGCCTTTTTTCTCCACCCACTAAATAAGTCTCTGGCGTCAGAACAGCATCTGGTACATGGGCAGCGTCCATATGGATGGATGAATGAAGAGCACGTTGCAGGCAGGCCCTGGGGTCCTGACTCCCAGGATGTGCTGGATCAGCACTGAATTGACCTTGTTAAGTTTCATGAGACTTTATCCTGGTGGACCACTAACTGAAAATAACAAAAGCTACAGAATTTATCCCCTTCATTCCTAACCCTCTGGGGATATAACCCTGACAGACTTAACCATGTTACACACCAGCTTCTGAGCCCAAGTTTCCAAATGAGCTATTTGGAGTCTCCACCCCACTCTATTAGCTGAGTGAACTTTTGACACTTACTACTCTATCAAGGGCCTGGGTGGCCCCAGGAATCGCACAGCAGAAGTTTAACCACCGATAGTGCTGGACTATCAACTGGGACTCAGATCCTGCCCAGATGCCACTAAGCGTACACTTGTCACATCTCCAAGTGACCCAACTTCCTTATAGGGAGGACAGGCTGGAGAGGGAGGATAGAATCCTGGGTATGAAGAGGAGGTAGAGGACCTGGAATTCTGTTTACAACCCAGGGAAGCCTGTGGGCTTTAATTATTCTACATACAAGTTCCCCATGCTTCCCTCTGTCAGGACCGGGACATCTAGTCAAGTTGGAGTTCACTCAGGAAATACGTAGAGTAAGTTATTGGGGGACAGTGGAGGAACCTGCAGAGGGTGAGCCTTGGTTTCTTCTTGGCCCTTCCTGCTGACAGGGTGACCTTCCTGACAGTGAGGACCTCTTGTCCAGGCCTTGTTGACTCCAACAGCCCCTGTTTGTCTTATGTCCTGCACTGCAAAACAGCTGCATGGGGTGATGAAGAATCAGAGTTTGGAAAGTAGCACAGAAGAAAACGCTTCTCAGCCCAGGCCCAGCCGCCACGTGCAGAATGGAGCCCACGCTTTCCTCATGACGTGGTAGCAATTCACAGCATACCTGGAGGTAGATACTCAGAGAAGGTCTCCACACGTGGTCTGGACAGGGACCCTGCACAATGGCTGTGTCACCTGACTTCAGAGCCAGCAAACTCGCAGGAGACATGGGCCGTGTGGCGGTCTAGCACTGGGGAGTAGCTGCCATGGATCTGCCTGGGGCCGTTCAGAACGATCAGGCGGAGAGGAGCAGCAGGATGAAGTTAGAGGCTGACTGCGGCAGGCCGCGTGACCAGGGGCAGAATGCTCCCAGCCCTCAGTGGCAGCCAGCACTAACTCTGAAGCACTCCCACCACCAGGGTCTCTTGGCTCCTTAGTCGCACCTGTGCCACAAAATTGCCAGCTTCCATGGTGGGAGGTAGGGGAACTCTGTGTCTCTGGCCACATTCCCATGCCAAATGTCCTTGGCTGGTTGGGAGATAGGATAAAGGGAGAGTTGGGTGAGGTTTACTATGCTATTTTGGGGTTCAAATTACAAGGCTGGTAGAGTAGGGGAAGGGAAGAACCTGAAAATAAAAAAATAAATAAAGGAAAACATAGGAAATGTCACACATTACCAGACTTTGTTCAGGTGACCCACGGAGACAAAGGTGCAGAATGGTGACAGCTCTTCATTCATTCATCAGCCTTTATTGAACATTCCGCATCTTACATTGTGCAGGAGGTTGAGGACCCCAAATTAGGAAGCATTCCTGGCCTTTCTCAATTGCTTTCAGGCTGCTGGGGAGATGGCACTTCCTGCTGGGTCTCCTCCAACTCACTAGCCTGGGACTATTCATAGGAGAGCTGCTTGGACCAAGCTGTGCCAGCTGGGGCTGTCTGCAGCCTGTTCTGAGGGTGTCCTGAGAGGCCAGCTGGGGCTGTCTGCAGCCTGTTCTGAGGGTGTCCTGAGAGGCCAGCTGGGGCTGTCTGCAGCCTGTTCTGAGGGTGTCCTGAGAGGCTCAGTCCCAAACTCAGAATGGCGGAAGGCCAGTAGTTGAGCTTTGGGGAGTCCCCAGTTCCAGGGAGGGCACCCCCCCTTGACTGGTGTCCACTTTTTATTCTTAAATCATCATTTTCCAGCTTTGCCCTTAAAGAGCCAGGAAATTCTAGAATGTGAGAGAAGTGAGGTTTCTTTAAGAAACGTCGAATTCTTCCCTTGTTCACTTCACAGACGAATCCAAGTTCTACGAACATAAAACAATTGTCCAGAGGTTCTGCAATTTCAGGTTCTCACACTCAGCACTTTCTCCTTATCCGGTCACCATCTAGATAAGAAAAAAAAGGCAGAGCCAGGAGCCCCTCTGCTCCTTTCATTAACGTTTGTGAACATCCATGCTTGGCTCTGCCCCGGGAGCCGTGGGTGTGAATGCAAGTGGCACAGCCCTGTCTGTGAGGGGCTCACACTCGGGTAGGGGTGACAGATCCCTCCAAGGGAAATTTTCTCATATAATAAACAAGCTCTGAGGGCTGTGCCCAGGCACGTCGGGGAGATTCCCGGGTGCGGGGAGGTGAGAACAACTTCAGAGAGGAGAAGCTGCAGCTGGTCTTCAAGATGAAGGAGCATCCTGGGGGCCCACAGGGAAGGTGCTGCTTACTGGGCAGAGGACAGGGAATGAGTGGCAGACGGTGGGGGCTACAGAGATGAGGAGGGAAGGAGGGGAAGATCTTTATGCATTAACTCCCCAGGTTTAGTTTTTCCAAACCGTAAATCGAATTGCACGATTCCCCTGCTTAAATTTCCTGTTTCTTCTTTATTGCCCGTGGTGGGGCTGGGCTGGGCATTTCACTCTGTTTTCTCTATGGTGAGAAGCTCAGAGGCAACTGAGCGCAGAGGCAGGGAGCACCTTGGCAGGCTGTGCTGGAGTCAGGAAGGAGGTGCTGAGCCTGAGCAAGGCAGTGCAGTTGAGTGCATCAGATACACATAGAAAGGGACCAGCAGAGAGGGAAGGGCCTCACAGCAGGAGGGTGCGAGCAGGAACGCTCTGCCATTGGGCTACACACTGCTCCTATGTAAGGAGCTTTTCCCTCCTCCCAAAGTCAGGCCTAAGCCCCTCCCGGAGGCTCCCGGAAGAGTCCACCATTCAAGGCCAGGTCCCTTCCTGACTCCTGAAGGAGCAGGTCCCTTCCCCCTGAATGGGAACTCCCCGGTTTTACCCTGAGATCATCCAGGAGCCCCCCTTTCTCCACGGTTCTGCTTTCCATTATTCCAGTTATAGTACAATGGGATAGCACGTATTTTGAGAGAATCAGAGAGGGACCATATTTCTATAAATTTTGTTACACTATATTGTTGAAATTATTCGATTTTATTACTGTTGTTGATCTCTTACAACAATTTATAATTTAAAAATTATTTATAAATAATGTGCCTAATTTATAAATGAAACTTTACTGTACAGACATACGTACAGGAAAACATGGTGTTCAGTGTGTAGGGCAGTGGTTCTCAACCGGTGTGGCCAGGCACAATGGTGTGCTGTGCGAGAATCCTACGGGTGCCACGAAAACTTTTAGAGATCATTGGTTCAATTATATTGAAAGAAGTTCAAAGCACAGTAAGTATGTCCTTTTTTTCACTTTTTAAAAAATCAACATAATTTAAGTGATCCACTGAAGTTTAACATTAGGTTCAAGTGTGCCATGAGATAAAAATGGTTGAAAAATACTAAAGCAGGATTTGGAACTGTTGTCCACTGGGGATCTTGGAGTATATCCCCCATGGATAACGGGGATTACTAGAATACCATTCAGAGTTTCAGCCTCTTTGAAACAGGACAAAGGCAAATTAAATATAGTGTGTAAGACGACTTTCCTTTGGGTTCATATAGACCTGGGTCTAAATTCTGCTCTTTCTTCTTACTACTTAATATCTCTGTGCTTCCTTATCTGTAAAATGGAAATCAAATGAACCTCCTGCTTAGCATGAGATTTAAGTGAGATTACTTGTGCACAGGGCCCAGCATGAGTTCATGACCAATGACTAGTATCAAATGTTACAGACATGACTGTCTTCCTCTCTCTTTCTGGAATTTCTGGACTCCACTCACTAGGAAGTCACATGCTTACCCCAAAACAAAATGATTTCTCTAATGTCATGAAATAAATTAATGAAGAAACAGGATGACACTTCTCAGTCTATGGGCTTCCAGCCTTCTTCTGAGACAGACTGTCTCCTCATTAAAAATTATTATTACACATCTTCCTCTTTAGCCATTTACATAGGATCTTTGTGGTCTTGGCTGACTCAGAAGGGAAGAACTAATCGGAGTTAAGAGGTATTCTGACACTGAAATAAGCTGAAGGGTAAGTGTTCCTGATAGAATGACTTTTCCTGTCTACTGCAATTGGTTGTCGCTAGGGAAATATCCCCATTATTTATAATTTTGAAGAATCCTGGAAATGCTTTATCATTTTATTAGAAATAGTATTTACAATTCATAAATGTTAAGTCATCAGAGTTTCTGGAATGAGATGGTTAAGAATTAGAAATGAATCTAAAGTGACCATGATGCAATTAGAATGAAATAAAATCATTTTCAGAGTGACAAGCACAATACAATGCATTGAGAAACCACAGAGCAACTGAAATTGTGTGGACAAGATGAACTTGTTGGGCAATTATATAAATATTTAAATATTTAATACAAGGAGAGGTGACTTTCTAGTGAAATCTAAGCAGAGAGGATTAATTCCTACAGGACTAGATTTTGTAACCAATATTTGGTAAAGCAACTAAATACTTCTATTAATTAATCTATTGGTCTAAATAACTACTAGCCAAAGCTGTTTGTGAGCTGTAATTAGTGAGCAGTAATTAGTGAGCAGTGATGTACCTATTAGATTCCTCGCTTTATCCAAGTTTCTAGATCCAGAGAACCCATGGAGCCATACCCTGACTCTACACAACAGCACCAGTGTTTTTTAGAAGTAACAAGCAAAACAAACTGTGGTTAGTGATGAAGAGTTCTAAAGATAAAGCTTCCACACTTTAATACTCAGAAGCACCACAGCCCTTTGTTAGGACAAGCATGACAGTCTGATTTTGTTAAGTCTGACAAAGAGATCGAATTTGAATGAAGTGATGGGATGACTGGCATTGTACACATGCCTTCCTTGTCTGTAGTAGATATAAAATCAGTTCATCGGGGGGAAGTTCAGATTGTGGGTGTTTCCAGGGAAGGGGTGGATTGAGATGGACATGTAGTGGTTTTCTCTGATTCCTCTACGAACCAAGGTTCTCCTGTTCTAATTTAGAAAATAAAATTTTTCTAGCTAAAGAATTACGTGTATTTGATTTAGTTCATCTCAGCTCAGGTATAGGAAAGAGCAGGGGAGATTGTTGTACTCATTTGTCACCTGTAAGAAAAACTCGGACCCCACTTCAGGTATAAATCAGATGATGATCTATTACACCTGTGCAGGCGGGCCCCTGCCCAAAGGGCAGGTGGCCCGGAAGTGAGGAGCAGGCTGACTTTTATACTATTTTTGTTGCTATGCAAGCAAGCAAGCAACAGAAGCAGATCACGACAGTTAGCTCTGGGCAGAGTTTCGGGGCGGAGTTACAGTCGGGGGCTACAGCTTGGTAGTTGGCTCAGGGGGGTCACATCGTGGCAGTTGGCACCGGGACAAACTTAGCTTGGGAAACTAAGCTTGAGTAAGCTTTCACCATTGTTTTACCTGTGGCTAGGAGTTTTGGGAACTCAGGGAACTTCCTTATTCTATTCTGAAACCTGTTCCCGGATTTTGCCGGGGGGTGGAGGGACTGAGACGTGCGGGACTCAGGCTGAGACAATTAGGGGCCTTTAGGGGTCTCTTTGCTGTCCCAGAGTTTAGTTGCCTGAAGAAGGAGATACTCAGTTACAAACCTACTCAGGGAATTGAATCCTAAGTGGAAAGGAGTTATTTCTCACGGGGTATCCTTCACATGGCAGCCTGGGAGCGTAACTGATATCCCAGACCACGATATCTGAGTAACAGCCTGAGGCAGAGAACAAGGACAATCTGACCAGCACCACAGCTCAGAAGCTCGAGCATAGCACTGGAGGTGGGAGAGGACTTAATATTTTAGTCACTCTAAATTAGTGATTTTTCTCTAATAACCCTTGCTTAATGAATGCAGACAGAAGGAAAGGATCATTACCTTTATGTGCCAATTTGGCAAGTTTAGAGAACTGGGCAGTGTGGGAAGTTCTGGTCAAGCCCTATTAAAATGGAATTTTTTTTTTTTTTTTAGTGAACCTGTGCAGTTCAAGGAAATCTTTCTTTGAATGATCCAAGCATCGTATATTCAACGAATATTTTCTGAAGCACTTTCTGTATGTTGCTGAATTGACTCCCCACCCCAGTGGTGTAGACAGGCATTTTTACCTGACCTCCATTGCACAAATGGCTCAGAGACGTCAAAAATAGGCAGCAGAGGAGGAATTTTAATCAAGATATGCTCCTTTCTATAGGGATGAACGTATGGGGGCGGGGGGGGAAGAAGAAAAAGGAGGAGGAAGGGACGTGTCTCTTTCTAAACCTTTTCCAAAGACAATATTCCTCCCCCAGCCAAGACATGCTTACTCTTTAGAAGTCCCCTAGGCATCATTCTAGTAAAGCACTTTCATCTTAGATGCAGAAACTGAGACTCAGGCAAGTGATATTTAGTCTGATGTGAGTCCATAAACATTTACAAGAACAACGTAAGAAGGAGCCCCACCCAGCAGGTTAGGGCAACAAGCCCTCATCCACACACAGTAGGCTAACAGAGGTCTGCACGCATGCCCTGGAGCACGGGCCCTCCACAAATCCTGCTGATTGATTTGACCTCAGGAGCCCTCCCCCAAATAGCCATCCAACAAAGGAAGCCTCAATAGCATTTACATGATCACTTTTCTCCTCTAATGCTCTGGAGGCAACATTTTCTGCCAGGGTTGCAGACTCCTAATCTCTACTCACTTTGGATCACAGGTCAGAGGAGAATACATCTCAAAATAAGTGGATCCTGAACTTCAGCCCAGAGGCAGAGCAGAGTGGAGGACAGAGACTGGAGGTGTGAAGGCCACCCCTGTCCAATTCCCAGAGCTGCCTAGAAGTGTCTCGGGGGACAGCAGGGTGAAGGAGGAGCTCCTCTGTGCTCCAAATGGAGAAAGAATGAAGCAGGATGAGCAGCGGCGGTGGAGTGAGAGGTGGTGAAGGCACAGTTCACCTCGAATACACCACAGCTTTGGGAGGGAAAGTTGGAGAAGCGCGTATACAAGGTCAGCAGAGAATTTCCTACAACTTCATTCATTCATTCATTCATGTGGCAATGAGGAAAGTACAGTCAGATGTTCCTCCACTTAAGATGCGGCTACATCCCAATAAGCCCATGGCAAATTGAAAATATTGTAAATGGAAATCTGCATTCAGGTTTTGTCTTTTTAATCTCTCTGTGTCAGACACTCTGACTTATAAGCTCTTCATCTATAGGACAGGATTGCTAGATAACCACTCCTGCCCTGCCCCTCCACCAGTCTGTAGGAGAATCAGATCATGGGTTAGAAGCAAAACCCCAGGCTCCACGAGGGATCCACAGAGCAACTACACTGAAGGTGAGAGACATGGGGGCCCTGAACTGAACTCCGCTGTTTTTGCCTTCAGATGGTTTTTACCTCCAGAGCACTGGAGGAGCAAAGTGATCACACACCCGTTCCCAGGGGCTTCCTCTGTTGCACTGATGCTCAGGGATCATGACTGACTTACTGATTGCTGCTTCCAAGGTGCCATTAACAGTGATTTGCAAAGAGTAGAAGTTCCATTAGTGAAGGATAGGATGGAATGCACAGATGTCTGTGAAGTATTCATTTAGTTAGAATTTAAAGCAGTGGTCCCCAACTTTTTTGGCACCAGGGATTGGTTTCATGGAAGACAATTTATCATGGTTGTGGGCAGAGGGGAGGCAGAGCTCAGGTGATGTGTGCAATGGGGAGTGGCTGTGAATACAGATGAAGTTGCTTCTTCCCCGACTTCTCATCGTCTACTGTGTGCCCTGTTCCTAAGTTAAAAGGAAGACAATTTTTCCAGGATAGCAAGTGACAGGGAGTTGTCAGGGAAGGGGAGGGGAGGTGGAGTTCTGTGGCCCAGCTCCCAATAGGCCTTGGATTGGTACCGATCTGCATCCTGCCCTCAGATTAAAGACCACAGATTTAAAGGACCTTAAACATCTGAACTCACATTTTTAGCCCATGAGCACATGCATGCTTTGTGAATCTCTTGGTTTGCCTGGGAAATAATTTCATTTATTATACTGGAAGATTGTAAGACAGAAAAAAAATTGGTGTGTAAAACAAGAATCTCCTTCTGAGATGTTCCTAAGGCTTTTCACTCCCCAGACACCCATCTGTCCTAATTCAGATGTTAATGATCCAGTTTTGATCACATCAATCAGGTGAGCAACTAAAATAATATCCTGAGAAATGTCAGATTCTACTGCTGTGTTTAAAATTTAACTGTTATTTACCATTCATGAATAACACGCACACTTGCAAATTATTTTACAATCATTTTTATAGCTGCTCTATGAGAGATAATTAAAGCAAAACCACATTAAATGAAGCTACTCAAAGGGACAAAGTTGTCGTGCCAGTAATGTACTATATAAATGCAAATTATCAGGATTCATATTATGGTGAAAACTGCTTGTATCATTTTTCATGGGACCAACATGTAAATATTGTAATAGTTCTCTGATTTATAGAGCACTTTTCTTCCTAAAAGATAAACATGCCTAGCTGTGCACCAGAACTTCCCCTACTCTAAGGGATGACTAAGTCCATTCAGCCACTGATCCTTTTATTCTCCTTCAGCGATACCCAGCTCAGAATAGAAATCCCACATCTGACAAGGGAATGAATGAGGGGGCATTGTAACAATGTACATGTACATGAGTAGCCTTCACGCAGAGAATGGGGGTTGTGGAGGAGGGGATGTGGGGACAAAATACAAAAGGTCAAGACGTTTGTGGAAGCCCTAAAGATTTCGAAAGACTTGGCCAAGGTCAGGCAGGTGAGTTGGGGCTGTTATCAGAGGCCAAGGTCAGGCAGGTGAGTTGGGGCTGTTATCAGGGGCCATGATCAAGCAGGTGAGTTGAGTTAATTATCAGCATATGGAAGAAAGCTGGTTTTCTAGCCCTCAGAAAATGAAACTGAAAAAGATGAAATGTTAGGAAATTTCACTTGTAATTGGGGAGGTTAATGTTCTGGAAAAATAACCCCAGTGGAGCTATAATCTATCTGTACATCTTAAGTGCCTGAGAAGCCAATAAAAATGGAATCTCTGGAGAGTGGTACCTTCCTTAGCATGGGGAAAGCAGCAGCAGTGTGGAGCTGAGCACTCCAGACTTTCGGCTCTATGGGAACCCTGGTTTGTAGGGAAAAGGCTCATCTTCCTTCACCACATGTATTTGACTACTGGGGAGCCCCTTCTTAGAGGCATACCATTAACCGCTTATGGAAGTCATGTGCTGAGGAATAGTCTGGAAAAGACTGGCTTAGAGAATAGAAAAATAGGACTGCAGAGCAGACTCCTGCCCCTCTACCAGCACTTAGGACAATCAGATAATGGTCATATTTTTTGTAAAAACAAACAAAAACAACAACAAAAAAAAGTCACACTCTTGTTTGTCTTTGGCCTTTACAGTTTGGTCCCCAAACCTTCTTGAATTCCCGGATTTCTGAATCCTTCCTACTAGGAAAATAACTGGGATGTTTAAAAGATGCCTTTCACCGTTACTGATTCTGTAAACATGGGAATAACTTCTCTTTATTGAAGTTACTACTGTCATTTTTATGCATCATTTAAACACAAAATAGTGTCCTGTCTGTGACCACTGGACCTGCATGAGCTATGCCTGGTGTAGGATAATATTTAGAAATAAACATATCCTACATCAAGCACACAAAGTGAACTCAGTGTGAGTTTAAAACGGCTTGCTATTCTTACAGAGGCTTAAGGGACCTGGGCCCCCCTGAAGCACGTGCAGAGTTAACTTGCCTAGAGTTAAAATTCCACAAGCCAGTTCTCTGAAGTTGTGCACCCCGTTAAGCATGAGACCAAAGGGCATGCCACCCTTCCTCAGAGATACAGGCCAGAGCATTGACGTATGTTAAAAACATATTGTCAGAGGTCTATAGGTGCTCTCCCCTGAGGAGAGACACAGTCGTTACTTCATTCTGAGTAAACTGAGCGAACGCTTGAACTCTTGTACTCTTCTATTAACTCTGTTCCCCTGTGGCTGCTTTCTTCTTTGTGATCTTTATTTAGATACCTGGCCAAGAGATTAGTCAGTGTCTAGAAAAGGGTGTTTACTGCAGAAGTGATTGTGTTGATGTGGTAACAGGATGTTTCCTTACAAGTTAATTTCAGATAGGTAAAATGAGGTAATGGTGAAAACAACAGATGATAGATTAAGTGTGTACATGACTAAAAGTGTATAAAATCAAATCCCTGAATAAAGAACTTTGCTACACGCCATCCCATGCTATGTAGTCTGTTTCTTGTTTACCCTTAATAAGTTGCAGGAGCGAGCTTATACCCACGGCAAAGCTGCTGTTCTTTCCCGTCTCTGGTCACGCAACAGCTGGCAGTTCTGTGAGTGTCACACGACCATTGTTGCCTGGAATGGAAACATGAAAGGCTCTGATGACCAATTCTGATGATGGATAAACAAAGCATGGCCTATGTTAGTAAAACTGCAAAGATCATCACTACAGTCGCCACCCCTATGATTTTTCGCTTACAACAGTGACAATCATTATGTGTTGACGTTACCCAGACCTGACACATTTCTGGGTACTTTATTTTGTCCTCACAATGGCCCCATGATCTGGTCTCTGTTACAACCCCTGCTCACAACTGAGTCTACCAAGATACAGAAATCTCACTGGAATATTCTTTTGTGATAAAGGCAAAAGGCTTTCATTCTTCTCAGACCTTCACAGTAGAAGTAGCATTTCGATGAGGCCAGGGAGAGAATATTGGATATTTTCAAGTCTAATAAATCGGCTGATACTCTAAGCAAAGTGCTTTAAAGGATCCTTTGAACTTGAAATGAAGGTCACCAGGTCAACTTTCAAAACCTTCTCAATAGTCCTCTGCCCTCCAATACCTTTATCCGCCGGTGCCACAGAATTGATAGGATAATTGCAGCTTTCAAGTTTCAGGTTGCCATCAGAAGTGGGAAAGATGTTATGGCGATGGTGGAAGAAATAGATTGTTTTTAATGATCATGCGAAGATACGGAAATAGAGAAATAACAAGAAGAGGGATGATGAGGGTATCTAGAGGACCTGAGAATGATGGTGGGAAAATGACAAATGCCCTCATGACTTCAAGATTGAGTGGCGGAATTATTAGAAGTTAGGAGCAGGCTTTGTTCAAAACTTCACTCTGCCATTTTCTAGTTGGCCTTCATAAGCCTTGATTTGCACCAAAAATTGAAATGATAAGATAATAATACTCTTTACCTTCCATGTTTGGTTTGATGCTTTCATGGCAGAATTCATAGAAGATTCCTGATGCATGTTACACTCATTAAATGATAGCTTTATTGTGCTTCCCTTCTCAATGAATCTATTTATACCGATTTAGTGCAAAAATAGTCTTTATCAGACTTCCTCTGTTAAATAGGTCTTGAAAGAGCAAGAAGGCAATCTTGGTGATGAAGAAATTGATTCTACTTTAAAATCATTTTATAAACAAGACACAAAAAAGTCCTTACAACAGTGTTGAGAACATAATAAGTGCTCCATAAGTGGTAGCTGTTATAATATAAATTATTTGTAATTGCACAGTGGATAGGAAAAAATGGAAGTAAATTAGGCCTCTTTCTCACCCATTTCTGAACCAAACTGCACATACAAAGAATGCCAGCATTTTTGTAACTCTCATTCTATGGAAGCAGGGACAGCTCACGTGGGGCCTGTTGCTGGGAAAAATGATCAGACCATGCCCCAGCAAGGACCTCAGGAGTAAGGAGGCTATAGAGCCTTTGGTGGGACACAGTGAGGGGAAGAGAGTGGGTCAGAATCTCAGGAATAAAAGAGCAACGGGAGAAAAATGGAGATTCCCTGTAACTGTGGGAAACACACATGTGAGGCCACACATTTACCAGATACCACTGTATCTATAAATGTGAACGTGAAGAGAACACTGCACAGTCTCAATGATATCTGTCATAAAACCAAGATCCACTACTGTGCCAGTGCAGGAGTTGGCAACTACACCCTGCAAGCCCAAATCAGCTCACCCCTAGCTTTCACCTGGCCCAGGTGCAAAGAAATGGTTTTTACATTTCAAAATGGATGGGAAAACAATCAAAGGGAGAATGCTATTTTATAATATGTGAAAATCAGATGATATTCACGCTTCAGTGTCCATAAATAAAGTTTTATTGGAATACAGCCACACTTCATTTCTCTATCTTCATGGCCGCTTTGGGCCTGCAACAGCCGAGTTGAATAGTTACAACAAGCCCACAATGCCTGAACTATTTTTAACTATCTTAACTATCTGGACTGTTACAGAAAAAGTTTGCCCTGGGTTGAAGCAGTGTGCTTTTTAGTGCTTTCTTGTCCTTTCATTCATTCATTCATTCATTCAGCAAACATTCTGTTCTAGCACAAAAAAGCCTGAGATCCAGGGAGATAGGGAGGAGAAATAAACTGAGCGTACAACACCCAGGCTGCTCTAATAGGGAAGGCAGTGCCATGAAGCGGGCAGCTTGCTGAGGGAAAGGGTTGAGAGGTTCAAAAAAGGTTTCAGGAAAGAAGGAACAGCCCCAGCTGGCTCTCAAACATGACAAGCACACAGCCAGTGGCATTCAGAAAATCCGCTGTCCCTATTTTGCAGAAACTCAGGCCAGTGGCTTGAAGTGAATTGGTAAAGCAGAGTCAGGGCAAGGTCAGAACCTAGTTCCAGGCTTCCCACCCCACGTGCATGTGTCCTCCAGAAGCAAGCTGTGGAACAACCAGGGGAGAACCAGATGGGAAGCGAGCAGAGGGGAAAGACAGGGAGACTTCCTCCGGGCATAGATCAGATTCCGTGGAGGAGTTGGCTGCTGCAAGTGGAAACTCAAAATCCGTGCTGATGTAGGGCAAATGGGACTTAGGACTGACCATGTGAGATCAGGCAGTTTCTTTATAGACTGAGAACTTTGTGCTGTTTTGTGCTTTAAGAGAACTTATGCCAAAGCCTGGATTTTGTTACCGTCTTTGGAATCATTGGGAATATCCCAAGTTTGGAGTCTGGTTTATTTCCATCGCTCTAGTTCAGGACACATTCACAGAAGCCAAGAAGGGGAGAGGGTTGTCCTTCTAAGTTTCACTATTTTCCAATCATTTTTTATTTTCTTTTAGCCCATGTGTTCAATGTCTACCATGTGTTAGGAACTTTTACATTATGTCATTTACTTCGCGGTAGGGTGGGACACAAGTTTAAGAGGGACTTTATCTGACAAATGCAACCGGTTAACCTAATTCTTTGTCCCCTCAATGAATCCCAAATAATAAAAATAAATAAATAAACAAACAAACAAGCATACTTTTGAGGTGAAATATAAATAATTTATTACCTTTGCCATTTTTTCTTTTTATTTTTCAGCCTATGATTAGATCTTTACCATGTTAAGCATATATGTTAGCGTGAATAAATATATTTATATTTTTTTCATCATCACATCCTTTCAATAAACCACGGTTACTAGAAAAATGGCAATCGTGCTGAGCATATAAATGTTTTGTTTTGTTTTATTCTCATCACAACTTTAGGGAATACAGGTTTGTTGGTCCGGAAGGAGATGAGGGTGAATGGAAAAGGAAATGGGAGCTGAGGTCAGTTAAGGGGCACTTATGAAACTCAAACGCCATTCCCGTTTCTCTTCACCTACTGTGAATAATGGTGCAGAAAATAATGCTGAAATAAAAAAACCCTTTTTTATTATGGAAAAAATATCCAAATTTTTAATTAATATTGACACTGCCTAAAACTCTAGTGGCTTCTGAATGTCCCTGGGAATAGTCACATATTAATCTGAAACTGAACCAGCCTCAGGAATGGCCCTGTTTTCCCCTCACATGGGGGAAGCTGAGCATCTGTGAAAATATGTAGCTGGGGATGTAAATATTCTGGAAATCCATAACCTTGAGTCTATGTGTAGTCCTTCTGTCCTTTTTCTCTTCCCTATTCATTCTCTCAGTCTTCAGGCCTGGCCTGGCTCAGGACTGTGGGGATCCTCTTGGAGCTGCTGCTGCTGATCCCAGGGCCTGAGAGCCGCAAGAGGATGCTCCACCTCAGCTTTTGGATTTCGGTCCTCCTAGACCAACAGTGGCAATCAACTTGGGTGGAACTAGAACATGTGCGTGGTGTAAATATTATTCTTTATTATTTTTTAATTAAATCATAGCTGTGTGCATTAATGTAATTGTGGGGTAAAATGTGCTGGTTTTATATACAATTTGAAATATTATCATCAAACTATTTCATTAAATATTCTTACTAATTCAAGTTTACAAGAGGGCTGTAATCCCAGTGACTGTGGAAGCCAAGACCAAGAGTTCAAGATCAGCCTCAGCAAAACAGCAAGACCTTGACTCTAAAAAAAATGAAAAGTAGCTGGGCAAGGTGGCATGCTCCACAGTGCCAGCTACTCAGGACAAGGAGGGTGGAGGCTCCCTTGAGCCCAGGAATTCAAAGTCACAGTGAGCTATGATTATGCCATTGCACTCTACACTGCAGCCTAGATGACAGGGAGACCCTGTATCTTAAAAAAACTAGTCACCCTCAATCCACCAATCCAGGGCAACAGGAGGGCATTATGTTAAAGAAGTCAGAACCAAAACGTTACAAACTGCATATTCTCACTCATGAGACAGCTAATGAAAAGTTCATTCAAAGAAGTAAAAAGGAGAACAGTGGATACTGGAGGCTACGAACGTAAGAGGAAGGATGCTAGGAGGAGATTCATTACAGGACGCAAAACTACAGTGAGATAGCAGTAGTAAGTTGTAGTGTTCTGTCGCACTGTAGGAGGACTAGAGGCAAGAATAATATATTATACAATATCAAACAGCTGGAAGGAGGATGTTCCCAGCACAAAGAAATGGTGAACGTTTGATATGCTAATTACCCTCATCTGATCACAGTACAACATATTGAAAACCACTATGGACTCCATGAATATGTACAATCATTACTTGTCAATTTGAAAATAAAAATAACTTACTAAAAATAAAATGAGAGTAAAGCTTAAAAACAAAACAAAACAAAAAAACCCTGAACGGGAGATACCATGGTGAGACGACAGACGTGATGTGGAGCTGATAAGATGGAGCAGAATGAATAGCTGTGCTAACGCTGGAGGTGGTGTGAGCATGTGCGGAGAGAGCTCTGACTTCATTCAGGGACTGTGGGCGTTTTCCTGAGAAAGCTGCAGAAGCTGAGACCTGGAGGGTACGGAAGGTAAAGGGGCCATCGGAGAACCTTCTAGGCAGAGCGAGCATCACATGCAAAGTCCCTGAGCTGCAAAGGGCCACAGAAAATTAAGGCCACCAGAGTGAACAGGAAGACTGAGGGAGCACAGGAGAAGGCTGGAGATGATGAAGTAGCTCAAGATGTGATGGAGATTTTGTTTCACGGGAACTTTTGTATTTATCAAGGAGTAATGGGAAGGCATGTAGAGAATTTAACCAAGGGTGTAGACCCAACCACCCTGGTGAGATCTACATTTTCAAACCTCCTCTGTCTGAATCTTAGGGAAGGGATGGGCTGAAGGGACACAGGAGCTGTGCATCTGATTGAGAGGCGAATGCAAACATGATGGTGGCTTGGGGAGAACTGGATGAGTCCAAGCGTGGAGTTAGATGAATTTTGAGGTGAAGCAGGAGGGAGGTAACAAAGATAAATTTCCAGTTGTCTTCTTAGCACCTGCTGGGTGGTGGACATGTTTTATGGGACAAATCAGGCTGTATTTGAGGGAATGGTGAGAAAGCCATTCGGAAACAGTGACTCAGGGAAGATGCCTAGGTTGGATCTGCCCAGGAATAGAAGGCAACTGTCCCTATTAGAGACGGGGTCACCTAAACCACGTCTCACTCCATGGGTCTCACCTCAGGGGAAATAGGCCAGGCCTGGTTGAGCCCTGGGGAGTTCTGCTGTGTTCTGGTGGGCTCCATGACTTTCATCGCCCTTGTCCAAGTCATCCTCCTTGTTCCCTGCCTGGTGACCAGAGTGATCCTTTCAGAACACATGTCAGGTCCTGCCTCTCCTCAGGTTCAACCCTCCAGCAGCCCTCCGCTCACTCAGAGTGGAAGCTATAATCCTCATGGTGGACATAACACTACCCCCCGCCATCACATCTCTGACCACATCATCAACTGCTCTCATCCCTGCACTGGGGCATCCGCTCCGGACATTCCCTCTGCTAGGGATGTTTCCCCTCTCTTGCTTCCTCAGCTCCACGTCGCCTTCTGGGGAAGCGATCCTAACCACCCTGCTTACCCCACTCCCACCTTCCCGCTACATCAGGAGCTTCACAAAGGCAGACTTTGATCTTTCTGTTCTTCATTGCTGTTTCCCAGCACCTAGAAAAGTGACTAGCACATATTCGGTCTGCAATAAGAATGTGTTGGATTAAAAAAATGAATGAAAAAATTAAAAAGTCAGCAAACATAAAAATCCATGGTTAGTCATTTCCGTGTAAACCTTTGACGCTGAAACAGCATGCAGGCTCTGGAAGAAGCTTGGAAGACAAAACACGACAGAGCATGTACCTCCCCAGACAAGATCTCTGGTCCTTGAAAGATAAATGACCACAACAATTCTCGTCTTTTACACCCAAACCTTATTATTATTTATTTTTTATTACTGTTTTTTTTTTTTTTTTGCGGTTTTTGGCCAGGGCTAGGTTTAAAACCACCACCTCTGGTATATGGGACCAGTGCTCTACTCCTTTGAGCCACAGGCACTGCCTTTTTTTTTAGACAGAGTCTCACTATGTTGCCCTTGGTAGAGTGCTTTGTGTCACAGCTCACAGCAACCTAAAACTCTTGGGCTTAAGTGATTCTTTGGCTTCAACCTCTTGTAGCTGGGACTACAGGCGCCCACCACAACTCCTGGCTTATAATTATTATTATCATTATTATTATTATTAGTTTTGCATTTTTCTTTTTTTGGCTGGGGCCGGGTTTGAACCCGCCACCTCCGGCATATGGGGCTGGCACCCTACTTCTTTGAGCCACAGGCGCCGCCCTGGTTTATTTATTTTTTTTTATTGTTGTTGCAGTTGTCGTTGTTTAGCAGGCTTGGGCCGGGTTAGAACCTGCCTGCCTCAGTGTCTGTGGCTGGCACCCTAACCACTGAGTTATGGGCACTGAGCCTAAAACTCCAAACCTTGATGCAATTCTGATTTAATGTACTTTGAGTGAGTTTGATGGAATTTTGCGCCTACTGAACCCCCACCACCTGTGTATAAGAGTGGGCTGAGACACAGGTACTGCGCCAGCACAATGTGACAGACCCATTCTGGGCTGTAAGCCTTCGTCTATGGTCCTCAGTATGACTTCTGAATAAAACTAACTTCAATTCTTTAAAGTCTGATTTTTTTTTTCATTTAGTCAACATCTGGTAGGATGATAATAAGTTGACCAAGCAAAATGAGAAGTATCAGCCTTTCAAGAAAAGTAATCCCCCATAAAAGGTATTTCAAAAATTAGCAAATAATCAGCTTCCAATGAAGTAAAACGAACACTGAAATGTCTCGTGTGAGCCTTCAGCATTCTAGAGTTGACCAGCTACCAGCGAGTAACCACACAAAGACAGAGACCGCTGCCTGGCTGGTGTATTCCCAGCGCCTGGCACAGGGTCTGTGGATGCCAAGATGCCGAGATCTGTATCCATCAGATCTGTATCCGTCCATATATCTGGCAGATACAGATGCTGAGATACATTTTTTTTTCAGAGATACAGATCTTGAACTTATGAATTGCCAAAAGACAAAATTATAACAAATTGAGTTGCAGATCTAATTTTCTTTTATTCATGATTCATGAACTAGGGAAGCCTCCATTCTATAGAATAAAATAAGAGCTCTCACCAGTTAAAGGCAGGACGGTGAGTTTTCTAAGGTGGAAGCAAAGCAGAACAATAGAAAAATAACTGACAGGTTGACGTCACGCTACTTTTTTGTAAGGGTTAAAGCAGAGGGGAACTTTCTTATTATGCTGGCTCAGGCAGAATGAAATCTAAATTCAGGAAAACCTGCTCTGTTTTAGGTTCCATCTGCTTCCTTAAGTTTCAATTTGATTGTTTGGTATTTAGCCGGAGTGACTTGGTCTGGACTGTTGGGGCCTAGTGCAGTAGCTCAGTTCAAAACAATGGACTCCCATAATTTTTGTTTAACGATAAATTGGCATAGAGGTCACTCAGTGGTGACCTTGGCAATGGTGGCATTGGCTGTGTAATAGAGGTGAGAGGTTGGTGGGGATGAGAGGTGACAAAATGAAGTGCTTTGAGTTTGAACAACCCTGAAGAAAACTGACTGTGAAGGGGAAAGGAAGGGGAAGGAACAAACTGGATGGAGGTATGAGATGGAGAAAGATTTTCATCAGGTTTTCAAGATGGGATTAGAAGAACCCAGGACAGAGGGAGATTGGAGATGTAGAAGACTTAGGAGAACAAGGAAAATCAATACAGTGTAAATTCCTCAAGAAGGCAGGGTACGGGCGGCACCTGTGGTTCAACAGAGTAGGGCACTGGCCCCATACACTGGAGGTGGCAGGTTCAAATCCAGCCACAGCAAAAAAAAAAAAGAGGAAGAAGAAGAAGAAGAAGGCAGGGTGGTGGGACCCAAACACTGCACTGGACAAGGACCCCTCTTCTGCAGGAGCAGGTAAGAGTGAGGGGTCAAGGCAGTGGTTGGTGAGTTTGGGAAAGCAAATGACATTTCCTCTGATGCAACAGACATTTCCTTCCATTTTCTCTGTGTTCCAGGAGGAAGGTCATGAGCTGAGAGAAAGCAAGGAAGGAAGGATGTTTGAAGCTTTGCAGGGAGAGGGGAAGTTTTGCGATTTTGGACACAGACTCGCAGAGGATGGAAGGAAGGACATTTGAAGCTTTGCAGGGAGAGGGGAAGGTTTGCAATTTTGGACACAGACTCGCAGAGGATGGCTAATAGTATTAACAGGTAGGTGTGATGCTGTGACATACTAAGTATACACATTTTAGATTTCATCCTTCCTTCCCTTAAAACCCTTGGAATCTTCAAAGGGATACATATTTTTTTGTGTGCTTTCTGTATGATTTCTGGCTGAGGGCTCATATATCCTCAGGTTGGGGGCTGGTTGCCAGGGGAACCAACCTTTTTATTAAAGGGTTAGAACTTTCAGACCTACCCCACCCCAACTCCAGAAAGGGAAACAGGACTAAAGGTTGATCACCGATGCCAGTGATTTAATCAGTCATGCCTATATGATGAAGACTCCATAAAAGCCCCAAAGGAAAGAATTCACAGAGCTTCCGGGTTGCCACACATATGGAGGTATCGTGAATGTGGTGTGCCCAGAGAGGGCGGGGGACCTGTGTCCCTTTCCACAGAGGCCTCAGGTACCTCTTCATCTGGCAGTTCCTATCTGTCCTTTGAAATATCCTCTATAGTAAACCAGTAAGCACAAGTGTTTCCCTGAGTTCTGTGAACCTCGGGAGAAGAAGCCGGAGTCTAGCAAATCCAAGGAAGAGAAAGTGGGAACCTTCTGTTTATAGTCAGTTGGTCAAAAGTACAGGTCACACCTGGGACTTGCTATTGGCATTTGAAGTGAGGGGTGGTCTTGAGGGACTGAGTCCTTAACTCATAGGGTCTGTGCTAGTTACTCCCAGAATTAAATTTTAAGACACCAGGTCGTGTCTAGAGATGATTGGAGGATTACTTGATGTGGAAAACCACACTTCTGGTGTCGAAAGTAAAGTAATAAAGTAGAGAAAAGTGGTTTGTTTTTTCCTATTCAGTGGAGGGGTATTCTTGGTGGGGCTGGAATGAAGAAGGTTGCAATTATTATTAAATAGATCAATACAAATGTGGGAGCATAGGTCAGGGGGTCTACATTCCTTGGACTTTGGTTTCCTTATCTATTTGGAGAAAATAGTTGAGAGACAATGTGGTGGACGTCTGCTGCTGGCCAGCCATGCAGCTGGCCCTTGCCATGAAGAAGCTCAGCTGGCTACTGTACTGGTCAGCACAGTCTCCCAAACTCCTGACTCAGCAGCTGACTGCAGCCTTCCAGACGAATGCCTTGAGGATGATACGCAGGTTAGAGTACAGGTCCTCACGCCTCTTGTCTGCATCCCTGCATTTTTAGAAAGCATAAGTTCAGTGATCTAGCCCTTGCCTTTTCCTGTGTAGAAGATAATGTCTGACAGGACTGATGATTATGCCTCTGTAATTTATAACTGCATGGACTCTTACACCCAAACCTCGATGAAATTTTGCTCCAGTGTAACTTCTGAGTGCCTGTGTGTAAGGATAATCTCTCCAGTAGAATAAAAGACAAAGTATTAATTCATAGTTTCCCAGTAAGGACTAAAATTAATCTATCTCTCTGCCTGCTTTCTTTCTTTTTCTTTTTTTTCTTTTTGCAGGTTTTGGCCGGGGCTCGGTTTGAACCACCACCTCTGGCATATGGGGCCAGTGTCCTACTCATTTGAGCCACAGGCACCGCCCTCTGCCTGCTTTCTTTCTCTTGCTGTGCCTGCCACCCCATGGGATTCTCTTTTCACAAACCATCAAGCCATCGGGGAGCCCAACAGACCAAAAAAAATACATAAATTATCTTTATAATTGCTAGATTTGTTGACTGAATCTGACTTTCAAGATTTGTTCCCATAGATGTTCCTAGACACCTATAAATAAAATCAAAAACACCCACTTAGAGAGAGAGATTAAAGATGACGGCCGAGAAACAGCTTCCCTGCAACTGGGAACAGCGAGTCTGGGGAGACAAGACTCCAGGCATCTCTGGCTGGTGGGATCTGCCTATAATCATCCCTTTGAGGATACAGGCAGCCAGCAAGGGACTTCTGGACCCCAAGAGGAGGACAAAAACAGTGGAAAACTGGCAAGTGGTTCAATCGACCTAATCACGCCGGCAACCGTAAGTACAAGCAGCAGTGAGACTGCAAACCTGAAAGGCCTTACCTGTGATCTGTTTTGGTGTTCTTGGACTTGGCACTCAGTTGAACTGCCTTGGGGAGAGCTTGAGCAGGAGTGTGGAGAACTTTGGGCCTTGTCCGGGGCCCCAGACTGAGCCACTGAGCTGGGCGCAGGAAGCCATTGTGAAAGAACTGCCCTGGAAAACTCTGCCCTCAGGGTCTCAGAGCAAGGATTGGGCAGGTCAAAGTAACCTACTGTCTGAGCAGCCTAAAGGCGGGGACTGAGCTGCCTTACAGCCTTAATCCTTAGGGGCAGAGTGAGATGGTTTTGGTACACTGGAGCCTTGGGCTGTTGCTGGTAGAGTGCCATGACGTCACAGCTCATAGCAACCTCAAACTCCTGAGCTTGGCGCCACCCAGACCTCCATAAGAGCTGTGCAGTGACCCAAAACTGATGACCCGCACCCACTGGGCCTCCACATTCCCTGACCAGGAACTGCGGGAGCCACGCAACCCTGTGTCCTCCCTCCTGTGTCCTCCCAGCTTCCACACTAGCCCATTCATCTGGACAGGGACTCTGGTAGCTGCGTGCCCTTTGGAGCCCTCCCTGCCTCTGCGCAGAGCTCTTCTCCTGGCCAGAGACTGCTGGAGCCTTGTCTGTGCCAAAGTCACTGGGTGCCTGGCACTCCCAGAACCGTGCACACCACCCCCAGCCCTGTTGCTGGATCCGGGTGTGTCACAAACCAGAGCTGCTTCCACAACCAGATCTCCCTAGCTAGAGCAGCCCCAGAGGAACTACACGGGGTCACTCCCTACAAAGATCCAGCAACAATACAGTGATCCTGCTGGGGTCTAATCTTGGAGAGACACCTCCCCAACTCTGAGGATGGCCAGAGGCAACGGTGAAAAACAATCACGAGGTGAAATCAACAGAAAAACTCTGGAAATATGAATAATCAGAGTAGATCAACTCCCCCAAGGATCAATGGGGAAGAAACAGCACAAGACCCCATGCACAAACAAATAGCTAAGATGCCAGAAATTGAATTCAGGATCTGGATAGCAAATAAGATCGAATTAGAATTCCAAAAGTTATCTCAAGAATTCAATGGATTCAAAGACCAAATGACCAAAGATTTCGACACATTGAGACAAGAAGTTGCATCCCTCAAAGACCTGAGAAACACAGTAGAATCCCTCAGTAACAGAATGGAGCAAGTAGAAGAAAGGATTTCTGACATTGAAGACAAAGCTTTCGAACACTCCCAAACCCTCAAAGAAGAAGAGAAATGGAGAGCGAAAACAGACCACTCTCTCAGAGAGCTCTCGGATAATTTGAAGAAAACCAATATTCGTCTTATAGGGATCCCCGAAAGTGACAAAGTGGCTTCACAAGGCACAGAGTCTCTTCTCCATGAGATTATGAAGGAGAACCTTCCAGACATGCCAAGAGATTCCGAAATTCAGATAGCAGACAGTTTCAGAACTCCAGCACGACTCAACCCAAATAAGACATCCCCCAGACACATCATAATCAATTTCACTAAAGTTAATATGGAGAAGAAAATTCTGAAAGCTGCCCAACGAAAGAAAACCATTACCTACAAGGGGAAGAATATAAGAATAACTGCAGATCTCTCTGCTGAAACCTTTCAAGCTAGAAGAGGATGGTCATTGACTTTTAATCTCCTAAAACAAAATAACTTTCAACCCAGAATCCTGTACCCAGCTAAACTGAGCTTCATTTATGACAGAGAAATTAAATACTTCAACGACATTCACATGTTGAAGAAATTTGCCACAACTAAACCAGCTCTCCAGGACATTCTTAGACCTGTCCTCCATAAAGACCAGCATAATTCTCCACTGCAAAAGTAAACCCACCCAAAAAATTTTTGATCAAATTCCAACTTCCACAGTCAGAAAAGGATTAAAAATGTCCACGGGTCTCTTGAAAGGCTTATCAATACTCTCAATTAATGTGAATGGTTTAAATTGTCCTCTAAAGAGGCATAGGTTGGCAGACTGGATACAAAAACTCAAGCCAGATATCTGCTGCATCCAAGAATCACATCTTACATTAAAAGACAGATATAGACTCAAGGTGAAGGGATGGTCATCTATATTCCAGGCAAATGGAAAGCAGAAAAAAGCAATCCTGTTAGCACACGCAATAGGCTTTGAACCAACCAAAATAATTAAGGATAAGGATGAACACTTCATATTTGTTAAAGGTAATACTCAATATGATGAGATCTCAATTATTAATATTTATGCACCCAACCACAACGAACCTCAATTTATAAGAGAAACTCTAACAGACATGAGCAATGCGATTTCCTCCACTTCCATAGTAGTTGGAGATTTTAACACCCCTTTAGCAGTCCTGGATAGATCCTCCAAAAGGAAGCTAAGCAAAGAAATTTTAGATTTAAACTCAACCATTCAACATGTGGACTTAACAGACATCTATAGAACATTTCATCCCCAAAAAACTGAATACACATTCTTCTCATCAGCCCACGGAACATACTCCAAAATCGACCACATCCTAGGCCACAAATCTAACCTCAGCAAATTTAAAAAAATAGATATTATTCCTTGCATCTTCTCAGACCATCATGGAATAAAAGTTGAACTAAATAACAACAGGAACCTGCATACCCATACAAAAACATGGAAGTTAAACAACCTTATGCTGAAGGATACATGGGTTATAGACAAGATTAAGAAGGAAATCACCATATTTTTGGAACAAAACAACAATCAAGATACGAATTACCAGAACCTCTGGGATACTGCAAAGGCAGTCCTAAGAGGGAAATTTATAGCACTGCAAGCCTTCCTCAAGAAAACGGAAAGAGAGGAAGTCAATAACTTAATGGAACATCTCAAGCAACTGGAGAAAGAAGAACACTTCAACCACAAACGCAGCAGAAGAAAAGAAATAACCAAAATCAGAGCAGAATTAAATGAAATTGAAAACAAAAGAATTATACAACAGATCAACAAATCCAAAAGCTGTTTTTTTGAAAAGATCAACAAAATAGATAGACCTTTGGCCAACCTAACCACGAAAAAAAGAGTAAAATCTCTAATTTCATCAATCAGAAATGGTAATGATGAAATAACAACAGACCCCTCAGAAATTCAAAAAATCCTTAACGAATAACACAAGAAACTCTACTCTCACAAATATGAAAATCTGAAAGAAATCGACCAATACCTGGAAGCACACCACCTACCAAGACTTAGCCAGAACGAAGTGGAAATGTTGAACAGGCCTATATCAAGTTCTGAAATAGCATCAACTATACAAAATCTCCCTAAAAAGAAAATCCCAGGACCAGATGGCTTTACGTCAGAATTCTACCAAACATTTAAAGAAGAACTAGTACCTATACTACTAAACCTCTTCCAAAATACAAGAAAAGAAGGAATATTACCCAGCACATTCTATGAAGCAAACATCACCTGATCCCCAAACCAGGGAAAGATCCAACAAGAAAAGAAAATTATAGACCAATATCACTAATGAATATAGATGCTAAAATACTCAATAAGATCCTAACAAACAGAATCCAACAACACATCAAAAAAATTATACACCATGACCAAGTCGGATTTATCCCAGGGTCTTAAGGCTGGTTCAATATACGTAAATCTATAAATGTAATTCAACACATAAACAAACTTAAAAATAAAGACCATATGATTCTTTCAATTGATGTGGAAAAAGCTTTTGATAATATCCAGCATCCCTTCATGATCAGAACACTTAAGAAAATTGGTATAGAAGGGACATTTCTTAAACTAATAGAGGCCATCTATAGCAAACCCACAGCCAATATTGTATTGAATGGAGTTAAATTGAAATCATTTCCTCTTAGATCAGGAACCAGGCAAGGTTGCCCATTGTCTCCATTGCTCTTTAACATTGTAATGGAAGTTTTAGCCATTGCAATTAGGGAAGAAAAGGCAATCAAGGGTATCCACACAGGGTCAGAAGAGATCAAACTTTCACTCTTCGCAGATGATATGATCGTATATCTGGAAAACACTAGGGATTCTACTACAAAACTTTTAGAAGTGATCAAGGAATATAGCAATGTCTCAGGCTACAAAATCAACACCCATAAATCTGTAGCCTTTATATATACCAACAATAACCAAGCCGAACAAACAGTCAAGGACTCTATTCCTTTCACAGTAGTGCCAAAGAAGATGAAATATTTGGGAGTATACCTAACAAAGGATGTGAAAGATCTCTACAAAGAGAACTATGAAACTCTAAGAAAAGAAATAGCCGAAGATGTTAACAGATGGAAAAACATACCATGCTCATGGCTGGGAAGAATCAACATTGTTAAAATGTCCATACTGCCCAAAGCAATATATAATTTTAATGCAATTCCTATTAAAGCTCCATTGTCATACTTTAAAGATCCTGAAAAAAGAATACTTCATTTTATACGGAATCAGAAAAAACCTCGAATAGCCAAAACATTACTGAGCAATAAAAACAAAGTAGGATGAACCATGCTACCAGACCTGAGACTGTACTACAAATCGATAGTGATCAAAACAGCATGGTACTGGTACAATATATGTCTGGAACAGAATAGAGAACCAAGAGATGGATCCAGCTACTTACCATTATTTGATCTTTGCCAAGCCAATTAAAAACATTCAGTGGGGAAAAGAATCCCTATTTAACAAATGGTGCTGGGTAAACTGGCTGGCAACCTGTAGAAGATTCAAACTGGACCCACACCTTTCACCATTAACTAAGATAGACTCTCGCTGGATAAAAGATTTAAACTTAAGACATGAAACTATAAAAATACTTGAAGAAAGTGAAGGGAAAACTCTTCAAGGAATTGGCCTAGGTGAATATTTTATGAGGAGGACTCCCCAGGCAATTGAAGCAGTATCAAAAATACACTACTGGGACCTGATCAAACTAAAAAGCTTCTGCACAGCCAAGAACATAGTGAGTAAAGCAAGCAGACAGCCCTCAGAATGGGAGAAAATATTTGCAGGTTATACCTCTGATAAAGGTCTAATAACCAGAATCCACAGAGAACTCAAACATATTAACAAGAAAAGAACACGTGACCCCATCTCAGGGTGGGCAAGGGACTTGAAGAGAAACTTCTCTAAAGAAGACCGACGCAAAATCTACAAACATATGAAAAAAAGCTCATCATCCTTAACCATCAGAGAAATGCAAATCAAAACTACTCTGAGGTATCACCTAACCCCAGTAAGAGTAGCCCACGTAACAAAATCCCAAAACCAGAAATGTTGGCGTGGATGTGGAGGAAAGGGCACACTTCTACACTGCTGGTGGGGATGCCCACTGACACGTTCCTTCTGGAAGGATGTTTGGAGAATACTTAGAGACCTAAAAATAGACCTGCCATTTGATTCTATAATGCCTTTACTAGGTTTGTACCCAGAAGACCAAAAGTCACAATATAACAAAGACATCTGTACCAGAATGTTTATTGCAGCCCAATTCATAATTGCTAAGTCATGGAAGAAGCCCAAGTGCCCATCGACCCACAAATGGACTAGCAAATTGTGGTATATGTACACCATAGAATACTATGCAGCCTTAAAGAAAGATGGAGACTTTACCTCTTTCATGTTTACATGGATGGCGCTGGAACATATTCTTCTTAGCAAAGTATGTCAGGAATGGAAGAAAAAGTATCCAATGTACTCAGCCCTACTATGAAGCTAAATTATAGCTTTCACATGAAGACTATAACCCAACTATAGCACAAGACTGTAGGGAAAGGGCCAAGGAAGGGGAAGGGAGGGGGGAGGTTTTGGTGGAGGGAGGGTAATGGGTGGGGCCACATCTATGGTGCATCTTAGAATGGGTACAGGCGATTGCACTAATGTACACAGCTATGATTTAACAATAAAAAAAAAATGTTGGTGAGGATGTGAAGAAACACTCATCCATTGCTGGTGAGACTATAAATTGTGTAACCACTTTAGAAAATAATGTGGCAGTTTCTCAGAAAGTTAAACATAAAACCACAAAACAACAAAGCAATTCTACCCCTCAATGTTGACCCCAAAGGAAAACAAAACAAAACACCCACTTAAAAAGTCTGTCTTCAGCCTTACTGAAAAAACAAATGCATGCGACCTTTGCATTCACAATACCTTATACATTTGACTACAATTACCTTTTTTCCTCCTCATCCCCCTGAAATTTCGCCTAGCCACTGGACCTCAGGGTGGACGTTCTTTTGTTCTGTCTGTGGATTGCCACACCGTCTCCCTGACCTCTTTTCTCTCCCTTCCCCCACTCATCTCTTCTCTCACTCCCTCTCTCCTGCTAAGGTAATATAAACTTGTACTTTTATATCCTAATCTTGGTCTAGAAAAATTCTTTTCTCATCCCACACACAACACCTACTCAATTTTCCACCCTACCCGCTGGACTTCCACCACCTGATATACAGGCTGTGCGCTGAAATACTGCTTTGGAGCCGTCGAACGGGAACTCTTTGGAAGACCCTCCTGGACTGCAATCCTTAGTAAGTCTCTGAACAGAACTAACTTTAATTCTTTAAAAGCCTGATATTTTTCTTCAGGTGACAGGTCCAGTTTTTACATTTTACAACTGTGTTGGGCTCATGTAAATATCAGAACAATGTTGCCTCCCTTGAGCGAAGTTCCAGGAGAGCTTTTGTCTATTCTCCAACCTCTCCTGGAAGTCATAACAGGCATTATTTCCTGAACTGGAAGTAATTAGCCCGAGAATTTTTACTGTTTATATTTGGCGATGCTGTGTGGGCACTGATTTCCATGGGCATGCCCCAGGAAGGGGAGAATTCAGTGGAAGATAAATCACTATAAGGTATGCAGCCCCCACTCCTGCCTGCCGCACAGTGAAAAAACCACTGGGATCTGGAATTGGATAATATGAGCTCCAGTCCCACTTGTTCCAGCTGGGAAAGGGAGGTCATGTTGATGGAGGGGCACCTCTCTAAGCCTCTGCCTTCCTAACTTCTGTGGTAATACAGCCCTCAACATCCTGAGTTAGCCAGTCACTCATTTTACCTCCACAGTTCTCTGAGAGGGCACGATTTTCATCCTTATTGGATGGACAAAGGAGACTGAGGTACACAATGGTAGCTAACTTGGCCAAGGCTACTCAGCTAGTGAGAGTCAAGCCTGGCTGACTCAATGGTGCTGCTCACCTTCTGCGGCTGTCCCCAGGCACTGGTGAGCCTTCTCTCTTAACTGAGGGCTACACACGTCTTATACAGGATATTTTGTCATCCCTATATCCTGCAAAGTTATTATCAGGCCTCTCTCATGAAGGAGCTTCAGAGGGCTGCTCTGTGCCCAAGTGGAGCATACGCTGGCATCCACTGGCTTCCAGAGCCTGCCCTCTGCCCACCACGTCAAGGTGCCCTGTCAAAGGAAGAGAACACGTGGGAATGAGATCCTAAAAATTTTCATGGTATACCTAAGATCCTAAGCTTAGTAACTTGCAAGGCACTGGTTCTGGCTCTCTCTAGAGCTCAGAGCTCTGCACTGCTTTTACAAATAAGCAAACTGCGTTTGTGAGCAGTAAGTTAATTTCCTGGCATCACAGAGATTGGAAACAGAAGAATTGGGATCAGAACCAGGTCTGCCTGGCTGTATGATGGTTACCACTGTCTCTATGCCCCTCAAACTGAAGACCCCTTAGGCCCAGGGGTCATGGGTAAGGTATTCAGTATAAAGGTGGTATAATCTCCTGCAGAGTTGATTTTATTCAGAGATTTAGATACAAATATCATTTTTATGCTAAACACAGTGAGATACTTGTGTATCAGAAGGCAATATTCACATGAATTTTTATAATAAAATATGAGTCTTCAAAACAATTTTGCTTTTGCTCCTGTAGTATAGGATTATCTCCTCAGGTCCCCAGGGACATGATGCCTCTTGCTCCGTAAAGGTACTTGGGTGGAGGAGATGTTTGAGAAACGCTTCCCACATTTCACAGCCTCTTACTGTGACACGTGCCTCTGTCCCCCTTACTCATGGAGGATGATTCTAGATGAATCCTGCCCAAATTCAGAGGGGTGGAGCAGACAGTCTCATAAGAAGTCTGTGAGTCCCTGAGAGTATTTTGCTTTTAAAACCAAAAGACATCATGGGTGGTGCCTGTGGCTCAGTGAGTAGCGCACTGGCCCCCGTATACTGAGGGTGGCAGGTTCAAACACAGCCCTGGTCAAACTGCAACAAAAAAATAGCCAGGCATGTGGCAGGCGCCTGTAGTCCCAGCTACTCAGGAGGCTGAGGCAAGAGAATCTCCTAAGCCCAGGAATTGGAGGTTGCTGTCAGCTGTGTGATGCCACGACACTCTACCGAGGGCAACAAAGTGAGACTATCTCCAAGGGAAAAAAAAAATAAATAAAAAAACAAAAGACATCATTACTTCTGTTTCTCTGATTCATTCACCAATTGATGTGCTAAAATACTGGTTTCTTTTGAAACAAATTAATATATCAAAATATGTTCATTCTCTAGCTTCCTTAATTTCCCAAAGGCATCCATAGCTGTCAGTGTCTCAGCATTTATCTAGAGTTGGAAACTGTGCTCTAGTCCAGGGTTTGTTGAGTCTCTTTCTGTGACCTCAGGCCAAGCACATCGTGACTTCCGTGGGTTTCAGCAATCCACTGGTACAGGAAAGGCCCGGGGTCCTCACTAAGGTTTCTTCCCTTCTGGTAGGGTCCAGGGCCCAGGTTTTAAGACTGTGTTTTGCAACCTTTTTCATCTCACAGCACACTTGAACCTATAGTTAAGCTTCCGCAGTACACGTAAATTATGTGGCTCCAAAAAACAGGGTAAAAAAAAAAAAGAATATACTTACTGTGCTTTGAACTTCTTTTGAAAACAATTTAATTAATTATTATTTTTTTTTTTTTTGAGACAGAGTCTCAAGCTGTTGCCCTGGGTAGACTACCGTGGCAATTTAGCTCACAGCAACCTCAAACTCTTAGGCTTAAGTGATTCTCTTGCCTCAGCCTCCCAAGAAGCTGGGACTTAAGGCACCTGCCACAATGCCCAGCTATTTTTTGGTTGTAGTTGTCATTGTTGTTTAGCAGGTGCAGGCTGGATTTGAACCTGCCAGCTCCAGTGTACATGGCTGGCGCCCTAGCTGCTGAGCTACAGGCGCCTAGCCTAATTAATGATCTTTAAAAATTTTCATGGTATACTTAAGATCCTCTCATGGCACACCAGCTGAAAACCACTGATTTAAGTAAAGACAAGAATGTAATATTCAGTGCCTAGAACATATGCTTCATGAGAGCAGAGTCTTTTTCTTCTTTGCTTAAAACAGTTCAAGGCATACAGTGGGTACTCAATTAATATTTGCTAAATGAATAAATAACTCTCCACAACCTTTTGTTTTATTGTGGAATCCACAACACACCAAAACCACCCTCACTCCTGCCTGCCTGCCACCCTCAATGATGTTCACAAGTTCGTTGTGTGAGCAGCCACCTCTACCAGGCTCTGGGCTAGTGCTGAGGTGACATGACAAAGGTCACAGATGTCCATTCTTTCTGGGCCATCTGTCCAGATACTTGCGTGTTTAGTCATAAGCAGTCTTCAAGTTCCAAAAGGCCAAGGCCAAGATGCAACAGAGCACTCATACCTTCTGAATGTTTTTGGAGATGCCAATTTCTGCCTGCCTGAGATGGGAATTAAAGTGCTCAGGACAAGAAGTGGGAGGCAGAGGTGTTTTGTGGTTTGTGTGGCTGCCTTAGCCCTCTGTAGACATGGTTTTGCATTTGTCCTGTGAGCAGAGGTTCCAGAAGCTGGTGAGAGGCGGGTCCTTCCCTTCTCCACCAACATCACTGGACGTATTTTCCCTTCTCTACCACTGGGGGCCGCGAGTGCCCACGACAACGCTCCATTTCCCTTTTAAAAAGCCCACAAAGAAGAAGTCTGTGTTTCGTGAACACGGTCTGTGGTCTGTGGCTGCCTGGAGCAAGGTGGTTTTGCCCCTTGGTTGATGAATACCCTGAAGGGCTCAGGGCGGGGGATGATGTGGAGGGTCAGTAGGGGAGCAGAGCTGGGAGCCTGTTTCCAAAGGCAGAAGAGGGGGTCCCTTCTCAGGTAAGCTGTCCCCTCTCGAATGGTGACCACGCGGGTGGGGTCAGGTGTGGGGCAGTGCAAGGACTTTCCGCTGTCATCGTGTCCCCTTCACCTACAGATCAAACTGCCTCCCGAGGTGATGTCAGTGGGCATCTCGAGCTGGGGTTAGGCTAGTTAGGCTAACCTTTAAAGACAAGTCAGGTTAAAGAAAGAACAGATTTGAGAAGTCCACGGATGACAGTAGAATGGTGAGCGGCCGGAGCCTGGGAACAGTTACCTTGACGGATCTTTAGTGTTGGCAGGCTCTGTGCTCCCAATGCCAGGTGTCATTCCAGGGCCAGCACTCCCAGGAACTGCTGGAAGGAAGCGGGAATGACGAAGGAAAAGGGGAAAAGGGGCAGAATGAAAGACGGGTGTGGTGAGAATGCAAATGTGGCCAGTGGCCCCAGGGACCCCCCTCTCTGGAGCTCTTGTTTTGTGTGACCCCTTACTCTAGGGATGTAGGGGTGGGGACCCAGACTGAGAAATTGAATAGTCCCAGGTGAGGTACAAAAGGCTTCACCTTTTTCATTCTTTTGCTATGCAAGAAGCCAGGCATCCAGTTTAAACTGCTCTGTGGAGAGGCCCACGTGGCAAGGCACTGAAGTCTTTGGCCAGCTGCTAGAGAAGAGGGAAGATGGACCCGTGCCCGTCACCCTCCCGTATACTTTGGGATGGGTACAGCCCCCGCCAGCACCCTGATTGCAGCCGTGGGAGAAACCCACAGACACCCAGCAAACCCCACCCAGATTCCTGACCCACAGAAACTGTGAGATAATAAATGTTTGTTGTTACCAGACGCCAATGTTATGTGGCATCATAAGGTAACAACAGGCAGCTCACTGGGAGTTTGGTACCAGGAAATGGGCTGTAACAGGTGCATTACGGAATGTGGAAGAGCTTGGAAGGATTTTTGAGGAGAGGGTTAGGGGAAGCCTTCATTGTCTTGAACAGACTTTTCAGAGAAAACTGGGCTTTGAAGTCACTTCTCTTAATTATTATAACTTTTATGTGTCTCAGAAGATGTGGATACACTGTACATAGGCGAGAACCTCTATTCAGCTATTTCTTTTTCTCTTTAGCAACTGGAGAGAAGTTACTGCTTTTTATGTCTTTAAACATGAGCATGCTGATGCTGTATTTATCCCGTGGATACCCAAGCTCCTTCCATGCGCTATGCTAGGCATTGGCAAGACGAAGGTAAATAGAATCATTTTTGCTCTTAAGAACATAGCAAGTTTTTTTCTTGGTTTTCATTTTTTTTTTTTAAAGTGGGCCCCAAGTTGAAAAGTTTGTGCATGTGTGGGCTATGCATATTCATGTTTTTGACAGCACTGATCATTCTGGAGGCTCTGAGCTACTTGGGATGCTCTCTCATTTGAGACAAGGGTACACACAGAAGCTCTTTTTTTAGTAATCGTTTTCTCCTTTTTAGTGCCATCATGCAATGTCAGCATGACTCGTCCTGAACAATATGCAGAAGGTGTCACATTGAGGCAGATTCACTAAAGAATCCCAGATGTGATTCTGTGAACTACATTCGACTCAGGGGCGTGTTTCCTAAAACATGCAGGCTCTAGAGAAAGAGAACTGGGCTGAGCAGATAGAGATTTAATTCTTGTCTATGCCCTTGACCAAGTGATAATAGGCTAATCACTTGGCTTTTCAGGAGGCACAGATCAGTAAAGATGGACAAATACTCCAACATAAGTATTCCATACAATAATACAAGTGAAGGCTGAGCACGATGTCCCACACCCGTAATTCCTGGCACTTTGGAAAACCAAGGTGAGAAGACTGCTTGAGCATAAGAGCTCAAACCAGCCTGAACAACAGGGATACCCCATCTCTATAAAAAATAGAAAAATTAGCCAGACATGGTAGTGCACACCTGTCGTCCCAGCTACTTGGGAGGCTGAGGCAGGAGAATCACTCAGGCCCAGGAGTTTTCCGTTGCAGAGAGCTACACCACTGAACTCTAGTCTGGGTGAAAGAGTGAAATCTTGTCTCAAAAAAAAAAGTGTGTGTGTATCTATGTGTACAAACACGGACACACACACAAGGTGCACATAAGTTCTTGTGCTGTGTGCAATTTACTATGTTAATATTGTGCCCAGGAGTTCCACGAAGACCAAACAAGCCAAATTTACAGCAGAGTCCTTTCATTGAAGAGCCGGCCAGTGACTGCCTCAGTGTCCCAACATGGGGTTTCTGAGAGCAGCCCCGAGTGCTTTAGGGGTCAGGTTTTTAAGGCTTGGTCTGTATCCTGGTTGGCACCCAGGCTGTCCAGGTGTATTCAGGTCGGGTAGCAAGCAAGCTTTGTACAGAAGCAGCATTTTGCGGTTAGTGAGCCATACATCTTTCTTTTAATATTTTCCCATACATCTTAGTTCCAGTACTTTCCCTTCATACATCTTTGTCTCGGGAGTTCTCTCCACCTGGCATTGTTTAAAGGTCAGTCTGGGGATAGTCAGTTCATTTCCCAGACCCAGGAGTTAGTCAAGCAAGAAGTTAGTGAGCACTTTCCCATCTATCTTGGGAGTGAACCAGACTTTTTACTCCATTTGTTGAGGGTTTGCAGCTCAGGAATATGTCAGGAGTTAACTGGTATTTTTCTACCTTAGCCTAAACCTAACATTACACTATTTTAAATTCCACAAGAACTTTATGCACCCTGTATTTTCATAGGTTGAAAACAATTTTCTATCTCACATTTATAGTGATAATCTTGCAATATTTACAGGAAACATTATAATTTCCTTTCTTTTTTTCCTGGCAACAGTTTCCTGTGTTCTAACACCCATAGTCAGTGGAGTCTGAAATGTCCCAGTTTAAACGGTAAGCTTATAACATCTGTGAAAATAACTGGAATGCCTCTGAGTACACAGCATTCTCACTTTCTGCACAGGCCATCCCCCCTCTCTCTTCCAACCTTTCCTCTGAACTCCTCCCTCTTTTCCCTGAAGAAGAGGGAACTAAAATTCATTTATTATGAGTTTCCATAAAACTCATAATATTTAGAGATAGCAAAGAAATAGACACAAAAACACTTTCACGCTCTGTTGTTGGAACTACAAATTGGTATATTCTTTCAAGAGCACCATTTGGCCGTATGTATCAACATTTTAAATGTTCATACCCTTTGACCTCCCGCAAAGTCCACTTTCAGGAATTATTTGTACAGAAATGGCTAACATAGATGTGTGTTTATATAAAGGTGATGATCGATGCCATGCTGTTTAAAATATTGGTAAAATAGGAAAGAATATAAATGCCACGGAGTGTTAATTATGTTATACTAAGACTGCACAACCGTTCAAAAGGGTTCAGTAGAGCTATATATGCTGGGATGAAGCCATCTCTAAGACAGTCTAAGCCAGCAAGTTTAATCATTCTCTTTACTCACCGAACAACTAAATCAGCATTTATTGACTTATTATATGTCAAGCACAGGCATAGGTGCTGGGGACACAGCAGTGAACAATTCACATGTAATTTCTGCTCTTACTCTAGAATGTCTTGGCATTCTAGTTGAAGATTAATGTTTACAGAGCAAACACTCAGGTTAGTAAGAGCCATCCACGGATATGTTTATAAATGCATAGCAGATGATTTGAAGGAGGTATGGATGAATTTGTGGGCGTTCAGTGAACAGAAAGAATGTTCTGGTGAGAGCAACAGCGCGAGCTCAGAGGCAGAGGCAGGATGGGCACAGCGTGTGGGCCCAGATCACAGAGACATACATTAAAAACGCACGGTTCAGGCAGCTGTGGACTGGTGGGGAAAGTACTAGATGGTTGGTATTCTCTTTATGCCTATGGATTTTATATACAAATAATATGCTGTCATCGACAAGTTCCAATAGTCCACAAAGAGTTCTGCCCAATGGCCCTGTCATGTTAGGGTGGAGTTTGCTCCAAGGGTCTTAGAGAATAATGAACCATTGGGTCCCCAGACTCAGGGGCTTGCTGGAGCTAGGCAGGACTATGGATCAGCAGATCAGCTTTGGTGAAGGCTTGAAGCATAGCCCTTCTCAGAGGGCGGCTGCCATGCTGGAAGGTGGGCCATGGACATCAGAGCTTCTGATTTTTAAAGAGGAGCTGCACAGACTCTGGACATTTGGCTCAAAAATTTATTTAGCACTTTGTGGATCAAAAGATGACACCTGCCAGCGGCACCGTGGTCCATAGGCCTCCACTTTGTGACTCTGTCAGTTCCCTGAAGGAGCAGGAACTAACAGCAAGTTTACTTACCATCCCCTGGACACGGCTCCAGCTTCTCCACACTCAGCCACTGATAAAACACCCTCCCATTCTCTTTAGGTCCTGCCAGACCACCTAGAGGGAAGTACATTTTTTTCCTATCCTGGCAACTTTGCTTAGAGAACCAGCCTCCGCCCCCCCCCCTTTAAGTGATTTCTCAACCTAAATTCTCTAGTTTATTGTAATTAAAAAAAAAATACAGAAGAATCCAGAAAAGATGTGAACAGCCCAGTTCACTGTGTTTACTCCCCATCTCCCACCCCCAAACAAATCTCATTCCATCTCATTAACTCCTTATCCTCTTCTTTTAAAAATCTATTGATATCTAATCGTTGTCCATATTTTCGGGGTGCATGTGATATTTTTATACCTGTGTACAACATGTAATGATCAAAATCAAGGTAACTGGGATCACCTCAAACATTTACATTTTCTTCGTGTTAGGAAGTTCTCTTACATCTATTATTAAAAATGCAATAAATTATTGTAAACTATAATTCCCTACTGTAATACCAAATACTAGAATTTCTTTCTTTCTTTTTTTTTGCAGTTTTTGGCCCGGGCTGGGTTTGAACCCGCTACCTCCGGCATACGGCACCCTACTCCTTTGAGCCACAGGTGCTGCCCTAGAATTGATTCCTTTAATTTCTTTCCTCCCCCACCCCCCATCTTTCACAGCCTCTGGTAACCACCATTTCACTCTCTTCCTCTATAAGATCAATTTTTTTTAGCTCTCATATTTGAATGAAAACATGCACTATTTGCCTTTCTGTGCCTGGTTTATTTCACTTAACATAATGACCTCAAATTCCATCCATGGAATTTGGTTACCAATGACAGGTTTTCATTCTCTTTTCATAGCTGAATAGGATTATAGTAAGCTAAGAAGCGTCTCTACAGCAAAGGAAACAACAAAGCAAAGAGAAGACCTACAGAGTGAGAGAAAAATATTCACAAGCTACACATCTGGCAGGGAATTAATAACCAAAATACGTAAGGACCTCAAGCAACTCAAGAACAAAAAAATTAAACAGTCTGATTTAAAAATAGGCAAAATACCTAAATAGACATTTTTCCGAAGAAGACATCCAAATGGCTAACATGTGTATGAAAAAATGGTCAACATCACTAATCACCAGGGAAATGCAAATCAAAGCCACAGTGAGGATCATCTCGCTCAGTTAGAATGGCTATTATCAAAAAGAAAAAATATAACATAACAAATGCCAGCAAGGACACAGAGAAAGGGGAATCCTTATACACTGTTGGTGGGGATGTAAATGAGTGCAACCACTATGGAAAAACAGTACTGAAATTCCTCAAAAAACATATGACGCAGCAATCCCACCGCTGGGTACATATCCAGAGGAAAGGAACTCAGTATACTGAAGAGATATTTGTTTATTGCAGCGCTTTTCACAAATGTCAGTACATGGAATCAACCTTAGTGTCCATCCTGGATAAACAGATAAAGAAAATGTGGTATGTAACCCTTTACCTTGAGAGTATTAAATTTATGTCCAAACTCTGTCACTTACCATCTGTTTAATTTGGGGTCTTTGAGTCTCAGTTCCTTTAACTTTAAAATGGGAGAAGAAATCTCTTCCTCAGAGGGCTGTGGGGATTTAATTTGATGGTAGATGTGAGCGAACACTGCCATTATAAGACGTTATCAAAGATAAACTGTGCCTGTTACTAACAGGGGGCCAGACTGAGGAACCAGGGAACATTTTCAAATAGGTTTCAGCAGGCTTTGGAAAGCTCATATTTATGCAGGAGGGTCCAACCTGCAGCCTGTGGGCTATATGCTGATTTTATGAGGACTCATTTTGCTTATCTGTTAAGTCAGATATCACAAGAAGTGGCATGGACTTTCTTTGCTAATCCATTGTCATTAGTGTTTGTGTATTTACTGTGTGGCTCAAGACACCTCTTCTTCTTCCAATGTGTGACAGAAAAGAGAAAAGTTTGGACACCCCTGCATGCTTTGGGGAGGGCAGAGGCTGGCAGCAGAAAGACCAGTCAAGAGCTGCTGCAATGGTGGAGGAGAGAGGTGATCAGAGGCGTTGGCACTGGGGAAGGTGTGGGAGAGCGTGTGGAGCAGGGCAGCAGGGGTGGCCCTGGAGGTGTAGCTGGGGTGACTGGGATAGTGCCGATGCCATTGATGAAAATGGGCAATCTAGTTATTTTACAATGTGTATGGAATGCCTGTTTATTCCCAGGCCCCCTAGGGCTTGGTATTATATCAATGACCCCTACTCTTAAGTTTTGTGTTCTCACAGGCTTACATTCTGGGGAGGCATCATGGATCTTTGCCTGATGCTAGAATGAGATGTTTACAGCCAATCCAAGGATGAGCTTGAGTTGGTGTAAACCGAAAAGCTTTCCAGAGCTTTTGTACATGTACATGGAGATGTGAGAATTGTCTCTTTTCTTTCTTTCTCTTTCTTTCCTTTTCTTTCTTTTCTTTTTCCTTCCTTCCTTCCTTCCTTCTCTCCCTCCTTTCTTCCCTTCTTCCTTCCTTCCTTCCTTCCTTCTCTCCCTCCTTCCTTCCCTCCTTCCTTCCCTTCTTCCTTCCTTTCTTTCTTCCTTCCTTCCTCCCTTTCTTCCTTCTCTCCCTTCCTCCTTCCTTCCTTTCTTCCTTCCTTCCTTCTCTCCCTCCCTCCCTCCTTCCTTTCCTTCCTTCCTTCCTTCCTTCCCTCCCTCCTTCCTTCTCTTCTTCCCTCCTTCCTTCCTTCCTTCTCTCCCTTCCTCCTTCCTTCCCTTCTTCCCTCCCTCCTTCCTTCCTTCCTTCTCTCCCTTCCTCCTTCCTTCCCTTCTTCCCTCCTTCCTTCTTTCCTTCCCTCTCTCCCTTCCTCCTTCCTTCCCTTCTTCCCTCCTTCCTTTCCTTCCTTCCTTTTCTCCCTCCCTCCTTCCTTCCTTCTTTCCTTCCTTCTCTCCCTCCCTCCTTCCTTCCTTCCTTCCTTCCTTCCTTCCTTCCTTCCTTCCTTCCTTCCTTCCTTCCTTCCTTCCTTCCTTCTCTCCCTCCCTCCTTCCTTCCTTCCTTTCTTCTTTCTTTCTCTTTCCTTTGTATTTATCTTTTTAAAGTTGGTTTTTCTCATGCGACCTTGTCTAAGATTTTTTTCTTTCTGACTTTTTATTATAGAACATTTCAAACGCATACTGAAGTAGAAATACTAGTATACTGAACCCTCGTGCATCGCCCAACTTCAGGACTCATTGTCAGCCAATTCCTCGGCACTCCCGCCCATTTCTATCCCGCGTGCCCTGCCATGATTCATTCTGAAGCAAATCTTATACATTTTATTTCATCCACACGTATTAAATACTTTTATATGTATCTCTAAATGATCTGGACTTTTCAGATACGTGACAACCGTACCACCGTCACAACTAAAACTTAACAATAATTTATTAATTTGTTTGTTGACTAAACCTAACTTGTCTGAGGTTGGTGATAATAGTCTTCACAATAAAGAGGTTTTGTGTACAACTACAGCTTTTAAGAAGCCTCTCACCAAAGGAGAGGGTCAACCCAGAAGGACGTATCTGCAAATCTATGTTTTGTTTGTACATTTTTACAAGGAGGAGGCAAACAAAACACAGGGAAAGAAATAGGTGAAGTGGACAATTGCAGATAATACTAACTGCACGGAGGGGAAGACAGCAGGGTGCTGTGACAGTGGTGGGGTGACCGAGGGGACTGCTTTGGAGATAATGTCCTCTCTGAGGAAGGAGGCAGCTGTGGGCAGAGCTGGGAAGTGGATCATTTCAGAGAGAGGGGGCAGCAAGGACAAAGGTGGCTCTGCAGGGAGGCCAGTGGGCTGGAAAGGAGGGGCGCTGGCGGGACAGCAGAGCAGATCATGTGGGCGGCAAAGGAGGCTGGAGATTTTGACTCCAAGTGTGAAGAAACCGTTAGGGGATTCTAAGCAGGGCAGTTAGCAGAATTTATACTTTTAAAAACCAGCCCTGCCTGCAGTTTGGAAAATGGGTGAGAAGCATGCAAGGCCAGGGCAGGGAGACTGGTCAGAGGGTCTCCAGTTGTCCTGTGCTCTATAGGACAGAGGCAGCAAAATGGGAGGAAGCGGCTGAACATGGGAGTTTTCAGGGGGAAATGAAAGAGAATCAGTAGTTGGCTGTGGGGACGGTAAATTCATTTTTACAGCATTAAGGAAGAGGTGCTGGGGAACTGGCTTGAAGGGCGGTATGAGGACATTTGAGTGTCCACAGACATGGGCAGGTTGGCCCTGCACTGTGGGCTGCACTCAGGGCCTGGCCGCCAGCGGGCTGCCCCTTCCAGAGGGCTGGGTCAGTGGCTCATCCATACCCACTCCCTTCAGAGAGGGGACAGCCCTGCCCTGAGAGAAAAAGCTGCCATGGCTGCCGTCTTGATTGGGGAAATAAATCCTCTTTATAAATCCTCTTTTTCAATTTGGGGAAAATCAATCCTCTCTCTGAATCTTCCAGACTTAGAATAAAAGAGGCAGGACTTGAAGTGGGAAAAACTGGAGGCAGATCTGGTTCTGGCCTCTTCTTCCCCAAGTCCGTCTGTCTTCAGAATCTCCCTCAATGTCAAGGAAGCACTCCATGGAGAAGGGCCAAGAGACCGAGGGAGGGGGCGAAGGGATGGAAGGTGACTCTGAGGATTTTCACTCCACAGAAAACCACCACACGTGGCACTGCATTGGAGGCAAATTGGGCTGAGAAAGGAAAAGTGCAGTCTATCCCCAAACTGTTTCCGTCTAATGAGGGCATGGATACCCATTTATTAGAAGCCAGTAGGAGCCAAAGGAGGTGTAAGACAAAGAAGCAGCAGACCAGAGAGGGAGGGAGACGGAAGCAAGAAACGAGGTTTCTCCAGCCTGGATGTCACCCCGTCATCTAGCCTTAGCCCTCTTTCCCTGGGAAGCAGCAGTTTTCTTGGGAAAGGAGCCAGTTTTAACTACAGTATTTTCTATAGGAAAAAAAAAAAAAAAACATGTACAGACGGTCGGATAATACATTTGTTCTCTCTAATTCTTAAAATGACTTATTTGAAAAGACAAAGGCATAGGAATTAGACGACCTTTGATTACTCATTGAACAAATTGTCTCTATTGGAAAAGGTACAATTAGGTATACTGAACAGTCTGAAACAGATGTTCTAGAACAACAATTGCTGCTCTGTTACCGTCCCGCCCCCGCCCCCCCCACCCCACCCCCGGCCTGAATGCCAAAATCTGGCCTTTTCTCATGGAGAAAGAAGGCAGGAACTCTGTGGTGTGACGGGTTATAAATCATCCTATGGGCTGCAGAACTGTAGGCTGTTCATTTCTAACACAGACTTGGCGAATCAAAACCCAATAATTGGGAGTTCTCTGCAATGGTTTATTGATAGAATGCCCCTCAGATATTTGAAAAATATTTCCCCTGCTTTCATAGTCATTGATAATTCAGAAGCTTTGGGACTAACCAGCCCCGAAGGACACTCTGACGTTTGTCTAGGGGCTGAGACAGGGTTGCTTCTCCGAGGCACTCAGGGTGCTGGGGGCAAGGGCGGTAGTACAGACCTTAGACAAGGAAACCTGCTGGGGGTTATTCCCTTCATTCCAACCCAGCGGTAACTGCAGGACAGCTGCCACACGTCCAGCACCAACACTATGGAAATGGACAGACGCAGCACTAAGTAAAATGGGCCCACACGGCAGGTGTGACCAGGGACACGGCAGGTGTGACCAGGGAACAAGGGAAGAGACGGAAGGAGCACAGCCCGCCCTTGGTCTTCTATTCACTTTTGTTTGAAACATTTAACTCTCCTGTCTACTGTGATGAAACAATATAAAGATAGCAATTGGTAGCAATCAATTCTACTTTGTTGTCAAGAATACATTGGGGGACAGTGGTGACTGTGATGCCCCTGTAGAGTGCAGCTCACCGCTTAGTGAGGCAGGACTGCCAGCCCCCATTAGGTTCTGCTCGTAGTCAGGCCAGGTGGGCCATATCTCCAATTTTTTAAGAGATGCCAAATTGTTGACATCTAATTAAAATATTTAATCAACACTCGGTGAGCCATAATTCTGCATGCAACATTGGTTTCCTTCCTTGAAGAAATGGACCTGGCCCTGAAGAAGTTGCCCTATGTCTGGATGGATAAGAGGTACATACTACTTGAGTATGAAATGAAAATATCTCTGGCACGCAATGGGTACTTAATACATGTTCAACCTCTCCTTCTCTTTCTCATTATTAGACAATATTTTTATGATAGAAAAACAATTGAAGCCAGGGTCTGGGGAAGAAGCTTGGTTTGCTGAGGGTGTCTCTGCTGGGCCCTGGAGAGAGGTGAAACCCCACCCCTGAGAGAGGAGAGTGGGGACGCAGCCCAGCAGCTAAGGTTCCGACAGCACAAGGCAGCGCCCTCTTCCCCCGCAGCGGAGTCTGCACAAGCACTCAGACTCCACACTCTTGCCGGGGCCTTACTCGCTAATAGCAAGCCCCCTTGATTCACCTTCCTATGGCTCAGTCCCCTCACCCCTAAGTTTTGAAAACAAGCATTAAGATTCCAAAATGAACATTGTTCTGTAGAAGTCAAAACCATCCCAATGGTGACATAGACCTTTCACTTGAATTTTTCTGCTTATGATTTTTGGCTTATGATTTATCTCTACAAGAAAAGTAGGTGGTTCTGGTAAACTGCAAACTATTCTTTAAAAATTTTCAATAAGCAAAAAAATTTTTTTTGAATTATATATTATATGTCAATAAATTGATAAGTTTAAGTGTGGTGTACGTATACACACGCACAGTACATATATAATGCCACTGATCTTGACTTACTAAGGTTTCCATATGTTCCTAGAGATGGAATAGGCCCCTTGGCTTGAACACTGAGCTGTTACATTAGATTCCAATGTGAAGGAATGAGGATGGTGACTTTCATCCTGTTTCCCCAAAGGGAAAGAAAAGTCAGAAAAGACAGAGACGGTGCAACCAGCAGTAAAGAGAAGTTGGCTGCCATGATCCTGCCCAGCTTGGCACAGTCCCCGGACACCAACCACCTGCTGCCAAGGGCACTGTGCTGGGAAGTGTGAGGAAGACGCCCAGGACAGAAGGTGGTGTCGTTTTGTTTTGTTTTTACTCTTTTGTTGTAGACTATCTCTCTATACACATTATTCTTCACTTAGGGAAGATGAGGGCTGCTTCTCAATGCTAGGTGGTGGTCTGTGGATTTAGTGCTCTATAAACCCGTCCTTTTCAAAGCTGACAGAAGGAATTCTTATTCTGTTTTCTCCTGGGGTTAATCTGCTAAACATCACTTAGCCTTCCCTTGAGGTAACAAGGTCCAGAGATTTTCATATTCCCCACTGTAAGAACAAATCAGCACCAGGTTCCATCCAGTTCTAGCTCTGAGACAACCAGCTGGGCCAGGTTTCTTTCTTTCTTTCTTTTTCCTTTTTTTTTTTTTTTTTTTGAGACAGAGTCTCACTATGTCCCCCTCGGTAGAGTGCCGTGGTGTCACAGCTCACAGCAACCTCAAACTCTTGGGCTTAAGCGATTCTCTTGCCTCAGCCTCCCAAGTACAATGCTTGGCTATTTTTTGGTGGTGTTATTGTTGTTTAACATGCCCAGGCAGGGGTTGAACCCACCACCTTTGATGTATGTGGCTGGCTTCCTACTCACTGAGCTACAGGTGCCGAGCCATGGGGCAGGTTACTTAACCTCTCTAAATCTCAGAGTTTTTTTTTTTTTTGCAGTACACAGTAATAGTTTCCCTTTCTTAAAGCTGTGAGGAGTAAACAAACAATCCATATGTCCCCTGTGTCTAATGCAGAGTAAACAATATTTTACTGTATTAGCTATATCAGTATTAGCTGTAGCTGCTGTAATTACTGCTTATGTTATCATTAAAAGGTCAAGTGGTTGTTTCAGCCATGTCTCGAGTTGATTACCAAAAGAACATTTTTCATATATTCTTTTTTGCATACCGAGGGAGTAAAAGCCCTCACATGGTTGATTTTCAAAAAGGGATTACATGAGGCTGCTGGCCACTCAATAGCCACCAACTTTGGCAAGTGGCTTCACTCTGACAATCTGTGTCCTTCTTTTCCAGTTGGACCAATCATTCCTGCCTCTCCAACCATCTGCCTTCCAACCTCACCTACAAAGAATTGACAAGAGATGGTCTGGTTGAAGGTAGTTTGAGAAGGGTACTATTGTCAGGATGTGGGAAGCTAAGCTTTTATGGGAAGATACTGATTTGAATTTGAACTTGGGGGTAAGTTCATTTTTGTGAAATGAACATTGTCATTTTTGTGAAACAGGACATTTTGTGGGCGTTCAAAATAATGATTTATTTTGTTAAGAAACCACTTAGGAATCTTGAATCTATTTCCTACACTCCACTTGCTCTGAGCCAGAAGGCCGAGAAGTGACTGAACCTATTTCCTCTGTCTCTTCTCCCTCTCCTTCTCCGGGCTTTGATTTTCCTCCTTTCAAATGTCATTTTACTGTTGGCAGACACTGTTTATTTCATCTACTGTGAATGTAATCCTTGTGGTTTACATTCATGTTTGGGAGTTTTTAGGATGCTTGAGTTTACATTCTTAAAGTTGTATGCTCTGTAGGTCTGGATGAGGGTATGGCGACGTACTCACCATTATAATATCATACGGCATAATTTCACTGCCCTGAAAATCCTTTGTGCTGCCTCTGCTCATCTTTCTCTTCCTCCCCTCAAACTCCAGGCAACCACTGATCTTTTTACTGTCTCCATGGTTTTTCCTTTCCCAGAATGTCGTAGAGTTGGGATCAAATAGTAGGTAGCCCTTTCAAATTGGCTTCTTTCACTTAGTAATATAGAGTTAATATTCTTCCATGTCTTTTCAAGGCTTGATAGCTCATGTCTTCGTAGTGCTGAATAATATCCTATTTCTGGATGTGCCACAGTTTGCTTTTCCATTCACCTACTGAAGGACATCTTGGTTGTTTCCAAGTTTGGCAATATGAATGAAGCTGCTGTAAACATCTCCATGCAGGCTCCCGGATGGACAAAGCTTTCAGCTTATCTGGGCAAATAGTGAGGAGAGTGATTGCTGGATGGTACGCTAAGAGTATGTGTAGTTAGTGAGACACCACCAAATTGTCTTTCAAAGTGGCTGCACCATTCCCCTGAACTTTTCAGACACATCCTGGCCGCCTAAGCAAGGATGCAGCAGTGATTTCCTAGGCAGAGAGTACCCAGTGCCTGGTGCTCAAGGGTCTTGAGAGACACTATTGTGGATATAGCGTGGGTGGAAATCACATTCCAGGGCACATTCCTGCTCCATGCTCAGTTGCCCAAATGCACGTTGTTACAGTGTGTGTCTGGACTGAGGCAACATACCCCGGACCCAGCTTGCCCATGGCTATGAGAGAAGCATCACTGCACGTTCACACGCCTGAGATGGGGACAGCAAGGATGTCCCTCATTCCCGAAAAAGTCCCCTGACTCTCCTGCTGTCTACCTAGAGCTCTTTGGCTTCCTGTTGCTCTCCTGCAGACCTGCTGGTCATTGCTCCTCGTTCTTTAGGGAGAAGCTTCCTAGTTCATCATTTCCTTTTGTCCCACTCCACCCCCTGACTTCTTAGTTCCCTGTGCTGCTTCTCTCCATCAACCTCCTCCTCACTTCTTTGTGGGAGTCACAAACTCCCATGATCATCCTCAGAGCCCTCACTGCAACAGAATCTGCAACCTCAGAAATCCATTTCAAACAACCCTCAGTTTTAATGCGTTCCCCACAATTCCTTCAATCAAGGGACCTCCAATCCCTTGATTTTCCCTCTTTCTCACAGCCCACCACACCCTCTGTTTTCTCACCATCTACTTCAATCCCAGGGGCCATCTTCTGGCCAGACTCCTGCACTTCCTTCTGCTACTTGCACCTACCTGGAAAAACTCAATCCTGACTGAGGTTCTCTCTGCCTGCACCTGCCATGAGAACACTGAGCTGTTGATTAACAACCACCGGCCGGGCTGAGTTGGTTCATTTAAAGGTTGATCTTAAAATATGCGGGGAAGTTTCCTTTCCTGAACACTTGCTCTGCTTTCCTAGTTCATGTTCCCACTTTCCTGAAATGACCTTTCATACCCTTCGTGACCTCAAACCTCCCACACGCTCTGCCCCTGAATCCTGGCTAATGAGGGAGGCTCACACTCCCTGATAACATAAAAGCCACGGAGGGCTCCATCATCTCCTCACATTCGTGTAGAAACAGCAGTGTGAGTGGCGACCCCTTCGTAACAATAAAAATACATCCTGCATATCAGATATTTACATTATGATTCATAACAGTAGCAAAATTACAGTGATGAAGTAGCAATGAAAATAATTTTTATGGTTGGGGGTCACTGCAACATGAGGAACTGTGTTACAGGGTCACGGCATTAGGAGGGATTAGGAAGGTCGAGAACCACTGGTCTAGAAGCACTTCTGAATGTGCACCTGGCATCTGCTTCCTTTCTACTGTGGGGGAGAAAGCCTCTCCTAAAAATAATATTCCTTCCTTGGGCTCCAGAAGAGCTCTCCTCTCAAGGAGTTGTTCTTCTCGTCCGCTACTCCTTCCGCATTATCAGTCCCTTTCTCTCCATTGTATCATTCCTTCTTTTTATTTTTCTCTAGGTAAGAGGGAGAATAATTTACATAAAAATAACATACAATAAAAATCCCAGAAATTATATAGTGCTTGCTTCTCAATCCCCACCCTCATAGGCAACCATGTTGCTGATTTCTATCACCCTAATTTTTCATGATTTTGAACTTCATATAATTGGAATCATTCTGCAATAATTCCATGCTGTGTGTACATAGGCAGTTTTTATTGCTGAGTAGTATTCCCCTGCATGGACATACCACAATTGGTTTATCCACTCTTCTGTTGCTGGAGATTTGGGTTGTTTCCAGATTGGGACTACTATTACTAAGGCTGCTCTGAACAGTCTTGCACAAATCTTTCTGTGGAGATACACTTTCGGTTTAATTTGGAATTTCTGGTCATAGCATAGGTGTATGTTTAAGTTTATAAGGAATTAACAAACAGTTCTTCAAAGAGGCCGTACCATTTTGCATTCCCCAAAAGCATCGCAGGAGAGTTCCAGTTACTTCACATCCTCCACAAACTTATGATTATCTGTCATTCTGATTTTAGTGACTCTAGTAGGTGTCAAAAGAGCTTAGGACAGTACTTGGCATAAAATTAGTCTTCTAAAGAGGATAGCTGTTATTATTATCATCAGAATAAGAGCACAGATGTTTTAAATAAGGGACACCTGAGTTCCTTCTTTCCTGTCATTACACCGCACTCCTGCTCCTGTCCTCACCCTTCCAACAACCACATAATAATAACCTCTGGTAAGGGCCCATTTAAGTGTTATGCTTAAATAGATGTTCATAAATCTATCACAGCGTTGGCTTTATACAGGGCACCCAGCAGACAGCACGAGGCGCGCACAGCGAACAGCGGCAGGTTGGCCTTTTTCTGCTGCTGCTTGGAGTCTAACCCTTTATCCTGGACCCGTCCTCACTCCCCAGGAGTTACACCCCCCGTTGAGCTGCTCAGCCACTGGGAGCCTCACGCCTTGCCTTCTGAAAACCAGTGGGCAGGTCTCAGTCACCAGCCACTTCTCCAGTCCGCAAGCCTGGGTGTCTCTACCTGGGCACAGCTTCCCTGGAGGAAGCTGCAGAGGAAATAGGGGTTTCAGGCTGGGTGTGACTGAGAAAGAGACCAGACTCTTTTCCGCCGCCTGGGGTGGGTCAGACCCGTGCTGGGCTCCAGGTGGCCGCGCCAGCAGCGCCGTCCTGGCTGTACCTGAGCGCGCTCCTGAGAGACGCTCCCCTTTGGGCAGGGACCGCACACCAAGTCTTTCACGCCTGTGTTTTTTCCACTCCCTGGCTGCGCTTGGTAATTATCCCCTCGAGGCCCTTCCCACCGGCCTCCCCCGTCGCCGGCGCAGGGCACGGGCGGGGAGCGCCGGGAGCGCGGGGATCCGCGCGGGGAGCGCAGGGCAGCGGGCCGCCGACAGGGAGCGCAGGGAGCGCGGGGACCTGCGCGCAGTCGGGAGCGTCGGCGATGCCCGGGAACGGCTCCTTGGCGAACTGCTGCGAGCTCGGCGTGGGGGCGGCGGGCCCGGGCTGGCCGGGGGCGGGCGGCACCCGGGCCTCTGGGACCCCGCGGCCTCCGTGGGTGGCTCCCGCGCTCTCCGCGGTGCTTGTCGTCACCACTGCCGTAGACGTCGTGGGCAACATCCTGGTCATCCTCTCCGTGCTCAGGAACCGCAAGCTCCGGAACGCAGGTGAGCGCCGCGCGGGGCGCAGGGTCGGCCCTTCCCCGCGCTCTGATTTTGGCCTTGACCCTTCAGTCCTGAGACTTCCTCCTCCGCGGGGCCTGCGCCCCTCGCCCTTCACTCCAACTTGGTACCTAGTTTGGTTCTGCGCAGGGAAGTCAGCTTGAGTTCTGCCTTCCCGAGGAGGAGAGTCTGCCCAGGACCACTTGGCACAGAGGGAGTTGGGCAAAGTTTTTTTTTTTTTTTTCAAGACAAGAGTCTCACTTTGTAGCCCTTGGTAGAGTCCTGTGGCGTCACAGCTCACAGCAACAACAAATTCTAGGGCTGAAGTGATCTTCTTGTCTCCGCTTCCAAATAGCTGGGACTACAGATGCCTACCACATTGCCTGGCCAGTTTTTCTATTTTTAGTAGAGACGGGGTCTTGCTCTTGCTCAGGCTGGTCTCAAACTCCTGAGCTCAAGGAATCCACCTGCCTCAGCCTCCCCCCTTTTTAACCTTTGTAAAAACAACATGCTAAAAATAAAAAAATTACTGACTCACCAGGTTCCACAGATCCTTGGATAGTTCCAATTACATCGTAAATCCTTGTAATTTTATTAGTGTTATGCACATGCATTCTAACCTTCCTAGAATTTTCAAAAGGAATAAACTACTCAGTATAGAGCATTATGGCTGACGTTTTCTTCCATTGTTTTATTATGGAAAGCTGTTTTCATAATGAAAGTTTATTATGAAAAAATGCAAAATGGAACATTGGGTTCCCATATATTGACCACTTAAGTTCAGTAATTGTTTTGTTTGTTTGTTTGTTTGTTTGTTTGTTTTTTGAGACAGACTCTCACTTTGTCACCCTCAGTAGAGTCCTGTGGTGTCACAGCTCATAGCAACCTCCATTCCTGGGCTTAGGCAATTCTCTTGCCTCAGCCTCCTGAGTAACTGGGACTACAGGCGCCCGCCACAATGCCCGGCTATTTGTTTTATTGTTGTTATAGATGTCATGTGGTTTAGCTGGCCCTGGCCAGGTTCGAACCCACCTGCCTCAGTGTACGTGGCTGGGACCCTACCCACTGAGCTACCGGCGCCACCAAGGCAAAGTTTTTCTTGCTCCCTTTCTGGCAGGGCGTCGGCTCTACCCATGGCCTCCGATTTGCGCCATTCCACATGGTTCCCATAGTTGGCTGCAGAAATGTCACAACCTTTGGCACCTCCCTCCCCAGCCAAATGCTGTGGCTTCCCATAGTAGGTACCCAGAAAGTACTTGCTAAAAGAACGAGTGAATTAACGGAAGCCTTCCTGTGGGCTTTGTGCCCAAAACTTGCCTCCTGGTCTTCTGAAGACTCCGTCCCAGCAGAGGGAGTGTAAAGGCAGACATCACAGTCTCCCACTGCACTGAACTAAATTGCTTTATCCTGGTCTTTGGAAAAGACCAGATTTGTGAGACCCACTTTGAAACCTGAAACAAAAACTTGGGTAAGTCCTGTTGCAATTCTGAGCATTATTTTTACCCTTTCCATCCACGCTCCTTCCAATATTCCCATACTCACGTCTACAAGGGAACAAAACCAGAGGGAGTATCAGAACTCTGAGGCTGACAGGTCACGGGCGTGCTGAGCCTTTGGCATGGGAAGGAGAAAGGTGACTTGTTTTTTAATATTTTGCACTTTCTGAAGACGGAGCTTGGCGGGGGAGGGAGGAAAGCTTAAATGCTAGAGTGAATTAAAATGGAGAGATAGCTGCAGAAAAGCAATTGTACAGCTTAAAAATGCTTTCTTTTCTAAGAAGCCAGGCCATTCGGAAAGGCCATCTTTAGTAAATGGTTATGTATATTTTTGTGTGGCCCTTGTGACTCCAGGATTTTCATCTTAAAAAACAAACAAAAACTTAACACTGAGGTTCCAGCCATCATAGAGGACCCATAACATGATTAAGAAGGAGCCTGTGGCTCAAAGGGGTAGGGTGCTGGCCCCATATGCCAGAGGTGGCAGGTTCAAACCCAGCCCTGGCCAAAAAACTGCAAAAAAAAAAAAAGGGAGTAAAGTTTCTAACTCAGTCATTTCAGAGTGTTATCCAGAATACATTTTCCAAGACATTATTGTGTTCCTTGAAGAAAAGTGTTTGCCTTATAAAGGCAAGAACAGTTTATGATTAGAAAACTGTATGTAATATTTTTGATCACCTTGTGCCTTTGTAGCAGCCATGAACATTCATTGCCTGCACAGGGAGGTAGACAGGAGGCAGCCCCTGGCTCTGGCTGTGGGAGGGATGGGCCTTCCAGGCTCTGCCATTACCCCCTTCTCTCCCTGACTTACTGTGTGTGTAAAGAGGGTCTCACAGACTGTGGCTCCCTGCTCAGTGACTTTAAGGTGGTTGAGGGAAGTGGATGCTGCTTCCTTTTGCCTGAGGTAGAGAAGCACCAATAAAAAATCACATTTCTCTGATGATTAAAGATGATGAGCATTTTTTCATATGTCTGAAGGCCGTGTGCCTGTCTTCTTCAGAGAAGTTTCTCTTCAAATCCCTTGCCCAGCCTGCGATGGGATCCCTTGTTTTTTTCTTGCTGATGCGTTTGAGTTCTCTGTGGATTCTGGTTATTAAACCTTTGTCAGAGTTATACCCTGCAAATATCTTCTCCCATTCTGAGGGCTGTCTGCTTGCTCTGCTTACTGTGTTCTTAGCTGTGCAGAAGCTTTTTAGTTTGATCAAGTCCCAGTAGTGTATTTTTGAAGCTGCTTCAATTGCCCGGGGGGTTCTCCTCATGAAATACTCACCCAGACCAATTTCTTCAAGGGTTTTCCCTGCATTCTCCTCTAGTATTTTTATAGTTTGATGTCTTAAGTTTAAATCTTTAATCCAATGAGAGTCTATCTTAGTTAATGGTGAAAGGTGTGGGTCCAATTTCAGTCTTCTGCAGGTTGCCAGCCAGTTCACCCAGCACCATTTGTTAAATAGGGAATCTTTTCCCCACTGAATGTTTTTAATTGGCTTGTCAAAAATCAAATAGCGGTAAGTAGCTGGATTCATCTCTTGGTTTATTGCAGCCCAATTCATAATAGCTAAGTCATGGAAAAAGCCCAAGTGCCCATCGATCCACGAATGGATTAATAAATTGTGGTATATGTATACCATGGAATACTATGCAGCCTTAAAGAAAGATGGAGACTTTACCTCTTTCATGTTTACATGGATGGAGCTGGAACATATTCTTCTTAGTAAAGTATCCCAAGAATGGAAGAAAAAATACCCAATGTACACAGCCCTACTATGAAACTAATTTGGGACTCTCACATGAAAGCTATAACCCAGCTACAACTTAACAATAGGGGGAAGTGGGAAAGGGGGTGGGTGGGTAGAGGGAGGGGAATCGGTGGGATCACACCTGTGGTGCATATTACAGGGGTATTTGCGAAACTTGGTAAATGTAGAATGTAAATGTTTTGGCACAGTAACTGAGATAACGCCGGAAAGGCTATGTTAACCACTGTGATAAAAATGTGTCAAATGGTTTATGAAGTGAGTGTATGATGCCCCATAATCATATCATTGTATACAGTTATGATTTAATAAAAAAATTTAAAAAAAAATAAAAAATAAAAAATCACAAAGAACTCCTGGGGAAGAAAGGGAAATAAAATCCCTCAAGCACACACTTAGTTTGCCTCATAATGGAGTAATGACTTTGTTTCTCCACAAGGCAAAGACCTTTAGGCTCCAAAGACAATACGTTTGTTTTTTTTTTTTTTTCAAACTAGTAAAAATTTTATTCATAGTTTTTTATGATAAAAGAAAATGCTTAGGTTTAGGAAGAATATGCAATTATAGATGTAATGAGATCTCAGTTTTTCCCCAAAAGCATATATATATATTTTTTTATTATTTATTTATTTATTTTATTGTTGGGGATTCATTGAGGGTACAATAAGCCAGGTTACACTGATTGCAATTGTTAGTTAAAGTCCCTCTTGCAATCATGTCTTGCCCCCATAAAGTGCGTTTTTTAACACCTGTCAATCTCTGGCCCATATCTCCAGGGGAGAGATTGTTAGTCCCTTATCACCTAAGACATCAGAGAAACTGTCCCAGACTTTTACCTTTGAACAAACAGGCTCTATGTATGCCTCAGGGGGAGCCCAGCTCTCTTTTGCCTCTGTGCTAGCAAAGGCCATTTTTAACACATTATAGACTTGCCTTGCACGGCTTAAGTGGGAGTTTAACCCACACTGTCCCCTCCTCCATCCTCTGAGGCCAGGGCTCTTCTGGGCTCCTGGCGGGGCTCTCGGAAACCTTCCTGATTTGGGAGTATGGTCAGGAAGAGGAATGAGCATTTTAAATTACTGGTACATCCTCTGTTCTATCTTTTCCCTCCTGACATGTCTGCTACATCCCTGCACAGAAAAAAATATATATATATATTTTTTTTTGTAGAGACAGAGTCTCACTGTACCGCCCTCGGGTAGAGTGCCGTGGCCTCACACAGCTCACAGCAACCTCCAACTCCTGGGCTTACGCGATTCTCTTGCCTCAGCCTCCCAAGTAGCTGGGACTACAGGCGCCCGCCACAACGTCCGGCTATTTTTTGGTTGCAATTTGGCCGGGGCCGGGTTTGAACCCGCCACCTTTGGTATATGGGGCCGGCGCCTTACTGACTGAGCCACAGGCGCCACCCACACAGAAAAATATTTTTAACTCTATCTAAATGACATCACATTGCCACCGTCTTGCAGTTGAACTGGTTTTTATGTGACCATTTGCTTTATTGGCAATCATCACAAAAAATCCTAATATGGACTTAAACTAAATGACCTTGGCAGGGTAAGATTTCTAAAGGTGCTTAAAAACTTTGCCTTGTTAGTAACCACTCCATTCACAGGAGAGTTTGGACTTACTTTAAGAAACATGTGTCTTAGACCTTTTGTTACTTAAGCCTTGCTCCCCAATCCATCAATATTAAGAAATTAGGCGTGTGACAATAAGCATACATATATATCCAGTGTCCAAGATATATAGCTCGTCCTTAGGTCCCAGCGTGTTTCTCGGGGGACACGGGCTGGTGTTGATGGTCACAAACCCAGTTCCTCTGCAGGGCAGATCCGTCCTCACAGCAGTGTTCCTGATGGCAGGGTGAGTGGCCTGATCAATTCTCTCTGTTTTCAGGGCTGTCCTGTCTGCAGCCTCTGCAGTCTGCTGCATGTGGTGGGTTGAATCTTTCAGAGGTGGTGCTGGAGAAAGGCTGAGGGAGGACAGGAGGCAAGTTCGGGTTACTGATCCAACCTAGAAGGAAAGGCTGGGTGTTTTTTACTCTTTCCTTGATTCAGTGCCCAGCTTTCATCACTACCTCTCCCTTTCCCTTCTCAGCCAGTTTAACGTGGCAGTGTGCGCGGGAGACTCTGCCCCGTTGCTTCCCACGCCTCCTCGCCCCCTGGGGCCTGGCTGTTTGGCAGTGCCCCCTGTGCTGTGGGTGACGCTGAGGGCTGCCCCGTTCGTTCTGCTTTCCGGATCCAAGTGTCTGGATATCTTTCCTCTGGTCATCTCCCGGGTCCCTGAGCCCTGGGCGTCCCTTCTGATTTCTCCCACCCCCTTCCCCAGGTCCTGTGATGGCCCTGCAGGATTGCTCCTTCCCGTCCCTGCCCTCTCTGCTCTAACTGCCCCAGTGCGCGTCCTCATCCTGTCCCAAGCATCTCTGTCATGTCCAGAGAGCTTTCCCTGCTCCCTCATTGCTACCACTACCAAGACTCACCTCCACCTCGAGTGACTGCGCCCCATTTCCGGAGCAGTGCCTGCCTCTGGGCGCAGCACCCACACTGCTCACGGCCTCATCCACCTGGTGCCAAGTGAGCTGCTACCACTGCCAGCCCAGCCAGGCTGTCTGATGCACTCTCAGCCTCTTCTAACCAGTCCGTCTCTGCTCCTCCTTCCACCCAGCGTTTAAGACTGATCACGGAGGGTGTAGCGCAGAGCATCTCCCTCCTCCCTGCCCGCCACAGCACCCTCACTGCGGGGGGCTACGTGTCTCTCCCTGCTGGCCTGTGGGCCTGTCAAGAGCACAGACTTCTCTTCCACTCTGTTCACAGAGCCAGGCACACAGTAGGAACCAAGTACACCTCTGTTGAAACAAATAGAAAGTGGATGAGACTGTAGGAAACAGTGGGACGGAAAGAATTTCGCTCCCTGAGAGGGGTGGAGCTCACTCAGCTGCAGTGTACAGCACGGCTTATGGAATCAATGCAGTTTTCGTGAAACTGAATGGTTTGGAGCACTAACAGTCCAAAGTGCACCTCGGTTTTGTCCTCCAGAACGATGACTGGCCCCTTCTGCACAAAGGCATACGTGTGCTCTGATGGCGCTGGTGTGGCGGGAGTAGCTGAGCAGGTTCCACCGTGCTGTGTCTGCGTCCCAGTGACTCCTCTTGAAGAGTCTTTCCTCTTTCTGGTCTGGCACAAGGTTACCACCTTTAAGCTCCCTGTAAGCTCCCATCTGGGCAGTCCCCCATCCAAGAGAGCGGAGAAAGCCATGTCCTTATGGTGACACCCGGGTCATCTCCACTAGCATGGAGCAGCCGTCCTGGTTCCATGAACATGGCTGATTTCCCAAGTCATGGAGTATTATGCTACAGCTGGGTGTTGGGAGGGGGTGGTGGGAGGGTGAGCAAGGTATACATTGGTATTTACATGGTGTTCTGATGACCTGTAAGCCAGAAAGTCAGGAAATATTTGCTATTGGAGTTGCCCAGAAAAACATGGAAGTTTTTGCCTGCCGAATGCACAGGTAAGCCAGGACCCACGCTGTCCATAGCACCAAAGCTGCCACCCTCCCCCCCAGGCCCCTGGCAGTGCCCGGAAGCTGCACCATCTCTTGTCTGGAACCAGGAGCTGCCTGGGGGGCTCCTGACAGGAATATGCTGCCTGTGGGGGTGTTTTACACCCCTTTTCCTTCCCTTTTCTCTTCCCACCTGTTGATGGAGGCACTGACTGGTGCATGGATAAGCAGGAGTGGCCCTGGAAAAAGGTTCTTGGAAACGTTTAATAAGCCCCGGTCCCTGCCCTCCAGGAGTTACAGGGAGAGGTGGAGCTCCCTCCATCCAGGCATCATTCTCCCAGTGACCACTGGTATTGGGGTCTCTTGACCTGTGGTGTGTGTCGGGTTTGGATTGCTTGTTATCAACTCAAAAGCAAACTGGGTGACCCTCAACTCCGTCCCTGATGTTTCCTGACCTTTCCAGCTTCACATTTCATCTGTGAATACCTTAGTATTTCCTCACTGAGCAAGAATGGACACTTTTTAAATCCCAGAATTATGTCTATAGCTGAATAATCGGGAAAGCTCATAATCCTATTTAATTCCTCTCGTGTAAGTCTCAATAGCCCAGGGATGTAAAGACCTTCATGTTTGGCTGTCTTTATTTCCAGAAAGCTGGATTCTATGTTCGGTTGAGCTCTCTTGCAGCACTCAGAGAACGCTGAATGCAGCTGTGAGGTCTTACCATTTGAAATACTTATTGCTGGAGAAGTGAAATTTAGGAAGTAAAGCCCCAGATTTTAGGGCCTCTAGAAGCAGTGCTTTCCTTTTTGATTCTCTGTCTCCCCACTACCTCTCCTATCTTATCTCACAGAGATGCTAGTCTAACAGTGGCTAGCTTTCTTTTCTTTCTGGGCAACTGCTAACATTACTGAGTGCTCCTGCACCTGTGTGCCAGACACATGTCTCTCTCACTTCAGAGAGAAAACGAAGAAGAGAACCTCCACAATCCCCTATCAGACAGACACATGTATCCCTTGCGAAGTTCCACTCCATCCGTCTCCTTCTCTGGAAGGCAGAGCTGATGGAAGGGGCACCTGCAGGACGGAGCCTCGTCCTCCAACACGCCATAGGATTTGTCCTCATTGGTGTTGCTGACCTAACTGCCAAGCCCACTCTCACTTTTGTGAATGACAGAAATTCTATCCACTCTTGTCCTTAAACCTGATGTTTGTTTTCTGGTTTCTCCCTTCTCTCCTTGTTCTTTCTCCATCTTTCTATGTTACAGTTGCGAGCAACTCACAGAATCTAGGTGTCTGTTTTTTTACCCATAAAACAGAAATCATGATACCAGTCTTAAAGGATTCTTGTGAAAATCAATTGAGTCGATTTATGTAACTGCATATTATCAACTTTAAGGTGCTATACCAATTGCTGTTTTGTTTTTATTAATTGTAACTAAAATAATAAAATGCTACCTATAAGCTTCCAAATAATCTCTTTTGATGGTTATGGATAAAGGTTTCATAACAGCATGTCAGTTTTTTTTTTTAATGTTCTTATGCTCTTAATGGTATTTTCTTCTTTCAAGTGGTTGAAACACTCCCTATCCTATTTTTGTGTACAGTTTGCTTATCAATTTTTTCTTTTTAATTAAAGCAAAGTTACACTTTGACTTAGCCTACCTACAAGAACCCATGCATACTAGGGTTTTCGCAAATACGTGACTTTGAAGAAAACAATCTCCAACTTTCAGGGCTTGGGAATCTAATGAGGAGCTTACATTAAGTGCATTATTTTAGTATTTTTAAGGAAATCAAGTTTTCAATACATTATCTGTTCAATTATTTCTAATGCCTGCCCCCAGAATGTAACTATTAAGAATATCTCACATTCATTTCACAATTGCTATTATTTCTTCCAGCCTTTCCCGTACACGATCCCATTTGAATAGGAGCAGTCCTGTTGCAAAGGCCTGGGTGATTTCGTCTGCCTTTTGGTTGATTCCATAACTGTCCTGCCTTGTGGCCCCATCCCTGCCACTGTCCCCAGCCCCGGGATGACTAAGGAAATCTCTTCTCCCATCTTGCTCTGGCCTTTTTGCAGCTTTCACCACGTGAACAGCTGCTGTTTTTCTCTCTGTGTTTCCCCAACAGCACTGTGGGCATCTCAGTGGCAGGGCTGCATCCTTCATCTATCACAGGGCCCTGCCCGAGCATAGTAGGTCCTAAGTAAACACATTATTACACAATTAAACAGACAGGAGGGTAGAAGGAGACCCCAGGGCACAGGAAGTTTAACCTCTGTAGAAATGACAATCTGGCCGTTGACTTCTCCAACATAACCCTCATCACATTTTGTTTTCATTTGTTTCACTGTCTCTTCCACGACTCCATGAGCTTTGAGCTTTCTAAGGGTGGTCTGCCTCTTTCCTAAGGCCCTGGGTCACCAGAGAGTACCAAGTATATACTCTGAAGAATTGTTGAATAAACGACTCAGGGACCAGACACAATTTAAATCCAACCAAATTTTTCTCCTGAGCATGGAGGATGAGCACAAAGAGCTTTACCTTCCAGAATTCGCCTGTCTGAGCTGGCTCAGCACTGGCCGGCTCTTTCTTGGATCACTAGATCCTCATTAAGCAAGAGCTTTTCCAGAAAGGGGGGAGGGCGGGGATTTGGATGGTAGTGTGTGCAAAGGGATGTGCTTTGGGTATGAACCCAGGAAGAGGATTCCATACTAATGAGGCCTCTCCCCACACATACGCCCTGTCTACTGGCAGCAGACGGACATGGGCCACACCAGGCCTTATGCTGTAAATATCCATTAGAAGCCTGTGCAGGGTGAGGGTGAGGAGTGCGCTGTGCTCATGAGGATTGGTTTCTCACCTGTCTGTGGAGGGAATGGACAGAGGACGCTTCTCCCTTTGACTGTCACCCAGATAGACGTGGCTGCTTCTAGATGGCAGATGAAACAAGGATTTTATTCACCTAATTTGGAATCGTGCCAAGAAATCTGCCCGTCAGTGGGATGTCCAGGCAGATGAAGTCTACAGCAGGAACTGGTTTACTTCAGCCTTTTAGGAACAGCCAGAGTAATAGGGTAGAGTAATTCAATCACTTTCCATGTGGAGTGGAATGCTTCTCTCACTGTTCACAAGCTGTTCGCCAGCCTCCAGGGCATCATTAGGGGGTGAGCCACAGGAGCGCAGCAGAGCTTGCCTTGGCTGGCTTTGCCCGGGAACAGCTGGCCGAGCTGGCACCGTCTCCCATAACTCTTGAGTTTCTCGACTCTGCTTGTGAGCCAAGAGCTTGTGTAGTGCTTAGCCAGCAGTCCAGGGGGCCTGCAGAGACCCCTCTTCCTGTCAGGAAGAAGTGGGTGTGGGGGGGTAGCAGGAGGCAGGGGCCACCAAAGAAGGAGAGGGCCCACCGAAGGAACAGTCACCAGAAAGAAGTTCTGGAACTCACCCAAATTTATGGGGCCAAAAAAGTGGCAGAACCGAGATTATCCCAGATTACTCTAACCTCCAGCACCACCTCCAAACTTCAAAAAGACTCTTAAATTCTAAGAAAACACCAGGACTCCTGAGTGAGCTGAAGTGAAGAAATTTGGGAGAGGAAATCTCTTGTGCTCTTGGGTCCAAGTGAGGTCTGAGGAGGTGCGACAGAGACTAAAGTCCAGCTGTGGAGAAGCCAACAGGCTGAGAATTACACGGACAGACAAGAGATAGGCCCCCTGCCACACACACACATCCCCGCGGGTCCTCAGATGTGCTGTACCAACAAGAAGCAAAATGGGGGGAAGGAGTTTAACCCACAAAGTGAGTAAATCCTGGAAATGGTGGAGTGTGAGGGAGTCTGGCCGATCGGCCTGGGGCAGGATTCTCCTGGATCCTCCAGCCTCTGCTGGAGGGCAGGTCCTGAGCAAGCAACTGACCCCATGAATGCCCAGCTGAGCGGCTCTGAGCCTCCTTGTGCCTGAATGTCCCCTAGAATCCAGGCCGTAGTGTAACCAATCCAGTTTCTGTGCCTTTGGGACCCTTTCCACCTTCCTCACCTTTGGATCCCGGAGGCAATCACGCCAGCCTCTGTGGCATTTGGACAGACAGACGGTGGCGGGGTGTTGATGTCTGTGTCAGTGTGGGTCTCTGTGCTGACTTGGGAGCTCCTCCTGCAGACCTGCTACCCACCCTCTGTGCTCAGTTGCCCCAAAGCTGGCGGCTTGTACTTCACCGTGGGAAGAGGACAGAAGATAGGAAAGACCAGGCCTTGTGCATAGCGTGCTGCTGAGGGCCCCTATTGAGGGAGACTGGTATCTTTTGAGCACACAGCATGAGCTCAGAAAGTACAGTGCTTGATAAACAAATCAAATGGCATTAAGGATGGAAGTGCTTGTGCTCTGCGCTTCCTGTTGCATAAACTTTTAGGTCAGTGGTCCAGCCTTTTTGGCATCAGAGACCTGTTTCATGGAAGACGATTTTTTCACAAACTCTGGAGGGAGGGGTTTGGAATGATTTAAGCATATAATATTTATTGTGCACCTTGTTTTATTATTCCATTGTAATATATAATAAAATAATTATTTAGTTTACTATAATGCAGAATCAATGGGAGCCCCGAACTTGTTTTCCTGCAACTAGATAGTCCCAGCTGAGGATGATGGGAGGCCATGACACCCAAAGTGTGTTGCTTATGTCCTGAGCTCCACCACAGATTATCAGGTATTAGATTCTCAGAAGGAGCATGCAACCTAGATCCCTCACATGCACGGTTACAGTAGGGCTCCTACCCCTGTGGGAATCTAGCGTCTCTGCTGTTGGGCCAGGAGGTGGAGTTTGGGCAGTGATGTGGATGATAGGGAGTGGCTGTAAAGATGAAGCTTCTCTCACCAGCCTGCCCCTCACCTCCTGTCGTGTGTCGGGTTTATAACAAGCCAGGGACCAGTGCCAATCTATGGCTGGTGGGTTGGAGACCACAGTTTTAGGCTCTTGATACTTTACTTTGAGTCAAGCACTGATTTTAGAATGCCAACACTTGAGGAACAGACACGTTTCTTTGGAGCCTTGTTTCCGTCCTGTGACTCTAACTCAGTACACCTGAAGCATATTAATGGCAGTCTTGTGTTTTCCTGAGGCTCTCTGGCTGGTGGAGCTTGGTGATACTGGAGAAGACTCCATTCAGGGGAGAGAGGCAGTCCAGGAGGCCGGTGAAGGTGCAAGCAGAGGGAGGAGGCTGTGAGCTGCGAGGGCTGGCAGCCTGTCTCCACACCACAGAGCCGGGACTCTACCTCCCCTGAGGATGTCTGAGGGGAGAGGGTGGTCATGGTGATGGATGCACCTTCCTGACCTTTAGACTGTCCTCTGAAATCCTTGCTGGAGCTTCAAGGATGCAAAGCCTGTGCTTCTGTGCTTATTAGGGCAACAGTTTTAATTTGTGGGCATCCATGGTGTTCCTGAGCACCCCGCATCATTATTTAATTCTCACAGCTGAACTGCAAGGGGGGGGGGCATCATCATCCCCAGCTTACAAACTAGAAAAACAAGACTCTGACAGTCTAAGTAACTTGCCCCACTCATACAGCTAGTGAGTAGCAGAGATGCAATTTGAGTCCTCAAGTCTCTGTCTCTAAAACTAAATTTCCGTTCACAATAACAAATGTAACTCAGGGAAGGATATGTATTTGTGCAAATTCCTGACACACATGAACTTTGGTTACACGTTACTCCACAGTGGTGAAGTCAGGTTATTGAGTTACCCATCCCTGAATACAGCACATTTCTGTTTAGCATGGTCATCCCACTCTGCTATCAGACAGACGTTATTCTTTCCATCTTCCCATATGTTTGTACCTTTTAAAGCAGGCGTCCTCAAACTTTTTAAACAGGGGGCCAATTCACTGTCCCTCAGACCATTAGAGGGCCGGACTATAGTTTAAAAAAAAAAACAAACTATGAACAAATTCCTATGCACACTGCACATATGTTATTTTGAAGTAAAAAACAAAACGGGAACAAATACAATTCACACTGCTTCAGGTGGCCCGCGGGCCGCAGTTTGAGGACACCTGTTTTAAAGCCACTTGTCTTCGTCCTCCCTCCTCTCCCCACTCACTTTTCCAGTCTCTGTTCTGTCTTTCCACTCTTTACCTCCACAATGTTCAAATTTTTTAGCTTCCATATAAAAATGAGAAATATGCAATATTTTTCTTCCTGTGCCTGGCTTATTTCTCTTAAAATAATCACCCCAGTTCTATCCATGTTGCTGCAAAGGACATCATTTCCAATACACCACATGTTTTATCCATTCATCTGTGGACGAACACTTAAGTTGATCCCTTATCTTTGCTATTAGGAACAGTGCTGCAATAAACATGGGAGTGGAGGTATCTCGTTGATATATGGTTTGTTTGTTTGTTTCCTTTTGGGTAGATACTCAATACTGAGATATTCCATTTTTAGCTTTTGCAGAAGTCTCCCTCCTGTTTTCCATAATGGCTGTACTCACTTGCATTCCTACCTATGGTGCGTAGTTCCCTTTTCTCCACATCCTTGTCATCATCCTTTTATCTTTTTATTAATAGCCATTCTGAATGGGGCAAAATAATATCTCAAGGTAGTTTTGATTTGTATTTCTTTGATTATTAGTGATATTCAGCATGTTTACATACACCTGTTGGCCCTTTGTATGTCATCTTTTGAGAAATATCTATTCATGTCCTTTGCCCACTTTTTAAGGGGATTATTTGTTGTTGTTATTTTTCCTGTTGAGTTTCTTCTACTTTGTCGTTATCAGCCCTGTGTAGGATGAATAATTTGCAATTATTTTCTCCCATTCAACAGGCTGTCTCTTCACTCTGTTGGTTATTTCTTTTGCTGTGCAGAAGGTTTTTAGTTCAGTGAAGTCCCATTTCTCTATATTTGTTTGTGTTGTGTATACTTTTGAGGTCTTAGTCATAAATTCCTTGCTTAGACCAACATCCAGGAGAGTTTTTGCTAGTTTTTGCTAGTATTTTCATACTTTGGGTTCTTACCTTTAAGTATTTAATCCATTTTGAGTTGATTTTTGTATACAGTGAGGGAGGGATCCAGTTGCATTCTGCACATGGCTGTCCACCTTTGCCAGTGCCATTTATTGTTGAGTGTTTTTATTGTGAAAGAATGTGCTTTCCTCAGTGTGTGTTTTTGTCTGCTTTGTTGACGATCAGTTGAATATGAGTATGTGGTTTTATTTCTTGATTCTCTATTCTGTTCCTTTGATCTATTTGTCTATTTATATGCCAGTATCATGCTGGTTTGGTTACTATCACCTTGTAATATATTTCAAAGTTAGATAATGTGATGCTTCCAGCTTTGTTCTTTTTGCTCAGGATTGCTTTAGCCATTTAGGCGATTTTGTTGTTGTTGTTCTGGATAAATTTTAGGACTAGTTTTTCTAATCTCATGAAGAATAACATTGGTGTTTTGATAGGGATTTCATTGAATCTGTAGATTTATTTGGGCATTATGGCCATTTTAATGATAATGATTTTTCCAGTCCATGAGCATGGAATGTTTTTCCTTACTTTCTTTTTTTTTTTTTTTTTTTTGGTGCCATCTTTTTTTTGTTTGTTTGTTTTTTGTGCCAGCTCCAATTTTTTTTTCCAACAATGTTTTGTAGTTTTCCTTGTAGGAATCTTTTGTCTTCTTGATTGTTCTTTTTTATAGCTATTGAAAATGAAATTGCCTTCTTGGTTGCTTTCTCAGCTAGATCATTACTGATGTATAGAAATACTGCTGATTTTTATGTCCTGCCATGTAGGTGAATTTATTTATCAAATCTAGGAGGGTTTTTGTGGATTCTTTAAGTTTTTGCAAATATACAATCATAGTATCAGCAAAGTGGAGCACATCATCAGTTTGACTTCCTCATTTTCAGTTTGGAGGGCTGTTATATCTTTCTCATGTCTGACTGCCCTGGCTAAGATTTCCCATACTCCGTTGAGTAGGAAGGGTAAAAGCGAGCATCCTAGTCCTGTTCCAGCTGTTAGAGTAAATGCTTTCAAATATCCCCACTTACTGTGATGTTAGCTGTGGGTTTGTATATATAGCTTTTTTTATTTTGAGGTATCTGCCTTCTGTGCCCAGTTTGTTGAGTGTTTTTATCATGAAAGGGTGTGGAATTTTATCAAATGCTTCAAACGCTTTTTCTGAATCTATTGAGATGATCCTATGGTTTTTATCCTTCATTCTGTCGATGTCATGGATTATGCTTATTGATATTTGTATACGTGGAACTGTCTTTTCATCACTGGTGTAAATCCTACTCAATTATAGTGTATTATTTTTTTTTGAGTGATGTTAGATTCAATTTGCTAGTATTTTGTTGAGAATTTTTGCGTTTATGTGCATCAGGGATATTGGCCTATAGTTTTCCTTTTGTGTGTGTCCTTGTCTGGTTTTGGTATCAGGATGATGCTGGCCTCATAGAATAAGTTAGGGAGAATTCCCTTCTCTTCAATTTTTTTTGAACGGTTTCAGGAAGTTTGGTATTAGTTCTTCTTTGCACGTTCGGTAGAATTCTGCTGTGAATCCATCTGCTTCTGGGCTTTCCTTTGTTGGGAAACATTTTATTACCTAGTTCAATCTTGCTACTTGTTATTTTTCTGCTCAGGTTTTCTATTTCTTCATGATTCAGTCCTGGTAACTTGTATGTTTCCAGGAATTTATCCATTTCCTCTATATTTCCCAATTTTTCAGTGTATAGTTGTTTATAATAGTCTCTGATGATCTTTTATATTTTCTTCTGTATTTATAAGGTATCAATTAGGTTTCTATGGTATCAATTGTATTGTCCTTTCTTAGTCTAGCTAGAAGTTTGTCAATTCTGTTTATCTTTTCAAAGAACCAACTTTTCATTTTGCTCACCCTTTATATTGATTATTTGTAGCCTGTATTTCACTTTGTTCTGCTTTGGTCTTTTTAATTTCTTTTCTTCTGCTAATTTTGAGGTTTCTATTTCCTTGAAGTGCATTTTTAGATTGTTAATTTGTAATCTTTCTACCTTTTTCATGTAGTCATTTATTGCTATCAACCTCCCTCCTTGTACTGCTTTTCCCATGCTCCACAGGGATACACTGGTATATTGTGTCTCCATTTTTGTTTGTTTCAAGAAATGTTTTGAGATCATACTAATGTACACAACTATGGTTTAATAAAAAAAAAAAGAAATGTTTTGATTTCTGTCTTAATTTATTCATTCTGAATGTCTTTCAGGAACATGCTTAATTTCCATGCATTTGTATAGTTTTCAGAGCTCTTTTTTGTATTGATTTCTAGTTTTATCCCATGTGGTCTGAGAAGATGTGAATTCTAAGTATGCATCCTATATATTCAACTTTGATATGAGGACAATTAATGACAATCAATGACATGGTGGGGCATGGGGGGAGGGGCAAGCAGACAGAGAAAGAGGGAGGGGGTGAGGATAAGGAAAAAAAGGAAAAGTGACTTCGATTTTTTAAAAGTGTGCTGACCCTTGATTAGTGGCCTGACATATGATCAGATGAGATGTTTACAGAAATAAATCCCAGTGTCTCGTACTTACTCTTGCTCCTGTTTCATGGCTTCAGGTAATTTGTTCCTGGTGAGTCTGGCATTGGCTGACCTGGTGGTGGCCTTGTACCCCTATCCACTCATTCTTGTGGCCATCTTCTATGACGGCTGGGCCCTGGGGGAGATGCACTGTAAGGCCAGTGCCTTTGTGATGGGCCTGAGCGTCATCGGCTCCGTCTTCAACATCACTGCCATTGCCATCAACCGCTATTGCTACATCTGCCACAGCATGGCCTACCACCGGCTCTATCGGCCCTGGCACACGCCCCTGCACATCTGCCTGATCTGGCTCCTCACCGTGGTGGCCTTGCTGCCCAACTTCTTCCTGGGGTCCCTGCAGTATGACCCTCGCATCTACTCTTGCACCTTCATCCAGACAGCCAGTGCCCAGTACACGGTGGCTGTGGTGGCTGTCCACTTCGTCCTCCCAATCAGCATTGTGTCCTTCTGCTACCTACGCATCTGGGTGCTGGTGCTCCAGGCCCGCAGGAAGGCCAAGTCGGAGAGCAAGCTGTGCCTGAGGCCCAGCGATCTGCGGAACTTTCTCACCATGTTCGTAGTGTTTGTGATCTTTGCCATCTGCTGGGCCCCACTTAACTGCATCGGCCTCGCCATCGCCATCAACCCAGAAGAAATGGCTCCCCAGGTTCCTGACGGGCTGTTTGTCACTAGCTACTCACTGGCTTATTTCAACAGCTGCCTCAATGCCATCGTCTACGGGCTCCTGAACAAGAACTTCCGCAGGGAATACAAGAGGATCCTCTGGGGCCTCTGGAACCCAAGGCACTGCTCTCAGGATGCTTCCAAGGGCAGTCACGCCAAGGGGCCACAGAGCCCAGCCCCACCTGCTGCTACTGGCCAACAGCCCCCACCTGCTGTTAATGCCCAGTACCCTCTCCAGGAGGATGCTCGCTAGCCTGGATCTGAAGCACACCAGCTATGCCACAAACTCATGAAATGGTGGAGCGAATCTGCCATGAGGAGGACCTCAGGCAGCCTCTTGGGCCATGCTGTCCCATGGGCATCCACAGCCCACGGCTGAGGGAACTTCACGCCAGGACAAGCCACCCATCAGCGCCCTGGGTTCAGGCTGTCCCGGCCATGTCCACAGGCCCTGGATCTGGCAGACCCTCTCTCAGGAGTGTGTTGGAGGTTTGGTGCACACGCAACCAAGGAAGAAACAGAATGAAAAAGGCCCGGGGCACAAGAGGCCCACTTCTTCCCACGCCTGCCTGCAGTTCTGTGCTTTGGCCTCTTCGCTGCTTTCTCTCTTTCCCCAAAGGGTGGCAGGAATGGATTTTCTGCAGGACTAGAAGGTGGGTGACTCTGCAGGGGCCAGGGATGGGGCAGTGCCTTTCAGAGGGCAGGTGTTCCATGTTCTCCCCGCTGACCTGCCCACACATACACCTGCCCTCACAGCCACACCACACGACACACCCAGCAGAGCACACATGCCCACATGCACACACACCACACATGAAACCACACAGAACAACACACTCACATGCACACCACATACACACCACACCACGACTGTATGCACACCTCACACAACACACACACTACAGACCACACTGCACACATACACAGCGTATGAACATACACCCCCCCCCCCACACACACACACACACACTGCACCCCTCAGGCATCTGCAGCCCCATGCCGGCCAGGCCTCCCTTCCTGGTTCCATCATGTTTGGGTGCGACTTGGGGCAAGTCCCATCACCTGCTCATTGCTCAGTTTGGTCACCTCACCATGACCCAGGCCACCTCCCAGGGTGATTGTGAGCCTTCACTGAGATAATCCCCCTGCAGCACTGAGGACAAGGCCTGACATGGGAGTCACCAGCTTCTGTTATAATTCAAACTACATTAAATAAAAATGCCCTTGACAGAGAAGAGAAGCCATGTACCAAGACAGGAAGGGGAGGGGGAAACCTGGAGCTGGGAGTCAATGAAAGGGGAGAGGAACAGCTTTATCCCAATTCCTTTCTGTGATTATGCATTTGTGGACTTTGTAGAAATCTCAAGTTTTTCCTTAGCACCCACAGATTTTAGCTCTTTCTCTATCATGCCCTTTGTGGGCTGGGTCTGCCCTTTGCGGAGGTCATGGTCTGGCAATGACTTCCATCGGCTAACCTCCACTGGCTGTGCTCACAGCGCTAGGTGTGTGGGGAGGGCTTCCTGTACATCGTCTCATTTCATCCTCACAAACTCTTGGAAATAGATATTATCTGTTTTCATAGTAAAAAAGTGAAATTCAAAGAAGGGAAATGATGGCTGGAGTTCACAGAGCTCTTCAGTCTATCTGACAGCAGCACCCCCCTTCTGTGCTCCTTGACCCGCTTTGGAATGTGTGGCAGTAACACACCGCAGGCAGGTAAGTTCCCCAAGTATGTAGGTCCCTTCAGGGAGAAAGAAAAGTTCTCTCAGACGGCTGGTGACTTTCCTGAGTGAAGAGCCTGGGATTTGCTGGGTGTGCTGACCTCTGAGCATTCGCGTGGAGACTCCCTCCTCCCGTAACGTGAGGAATCTGGGCTGGGTGCTGATCTTCTGGGCTCCACCAACAAGGTTTTGAAGGTAGAAACTGGGGCAAGTCCTGGGAATCTGATTCTGACAGTGGAGGCCCTTGACCCACCTGATAGGAATGTAGGTATCATAGCCCTGGTCACTGAGTGTTAGGGCCCACTAATGTGTAGAGTCCCACCCAGAGAGTCCTCACAGTTCACACCTCAGTCCCATGTCAAGGAGGTGTCCCAGTTCACACCTCAGTCCAGAGAAGTGCAACCACTTTTCCTGGCTCTGGACAGAGCCTAGGGATGACCTGGTCAGCCAGCATACCTCTCTGTCTGACTGCCTCCTCCTGCCCCCCACACCAACTGTAGGGATTTGCTCTTTATCCCCCCTTGGAGGAGGAGGAGGAGACATCAATTTTGTGGCAATGAATGTCCCCAGCTCCTCCCTGTATTCCTGTCTTTCAGCGCTGAGTTGAATGCAGGGCAAGTGCTCGGTGAACCTGCACTGAGGAAGCAAAAGCTCTCGTCAGTTACCTGGCTTGCCAGCGCTCAGCTCTGACAGTGCACTAACCAGCACCTTTTCTGTGTCCACAGGTTTTCAATGATGAACCAAGAGCCCAGAGAATGAAGAATAATGGGAAACCCAAGACGCAGGGTAGTGTACACACTCAGATAGAATGGTCTCATGCTGAGGGTGCTGCCTTTAAATAAAGATGATTTTGCTAAAATAGTGTGAAAACTGTATCTGCCTTCTACCTGCTTGACTCTGGACAATGTGGTCAGAGGTGTCACCTGGCTACTTTCCTCCCCATGCTTCTGGAATCTTCCTGTGGACCCCTCAGTTTCGAGCTCTCTGTGAAACCCTCATCCATCAAGGGAACTTGAATCTGGGTCCAAATTTCTGACTGGGTTGACACCCGGGGTGAACCCGTCAGCCAGTGGTTCAGGCCCGAAGCTGACCCTGCACACAGCCCATCTGTGCTACGCTGTGGGTGCCCATTGCTATCCACCTGCTCCTCTTCTTCCTTTTTGTCCAGGGTAGAAATGTTGGGCTTGCCTTTTGCTCCATACGAATAGCCTTCCCCAAGGGCTGTACATCAGACTCACCTGGGGAATACTTAAAAACTAGACTCACAGTCTGAGCTAGGGACAGGAGCCTCTGTGTAGCTTGCAAAGGCTCCTCAGGTCCTCCCCATCTGCAGACCTGGCTGAGAACCCTTCTCCATGAATGCTTCCTGGGTGCTCACCTTCTCCCCTGTGATTATCACTGCTTCCTCCACCTGGAGGTCCCAGCTGCCAGCTACACAGTTCCTCCTAGTGTGGACTCAGTATACACTCCATGCTGGGCACTGTTCTAAGGACTTTATACTAATCAATTATCAATTATCATATTTAATCCCCACAACAGTCCTGAGAGGGAGGGCTATTACGTTCTTCCATTTATAGAAGAAGAAACTGAGGCACATGTAACTTGCTAAAGTTCACATAACTAAAAAGGGTGGAACTGAGCTCTGAAAACAGGTAATTTGACTGTGGAGCCTGTACTCTTGACTACTAGCTATACCACCTTCCTCAAACTCTGATGTCCACAAATGGGATCGCTGGGTTCTGTGATAGCTGCATTTTTAATTTCTTGAGGAACCTCTCTACCGTTTTCCATAGTGTCTGTGACATTTACATTCCCATCAACAGTGTGCAAATGTTCCAATTTCTCCAGAACCTATTCAACAGGTCTTTTTTTTTTTTTGGTTTGGTTATTTTATGATGGCCTTACAGGTGTGAGATGATATCTCATTGTGGTTTTGATTTGCATTTCACTGACAATTAGTGATGAGTATCTTAACATATGCCTGTCCCCAATTTGTATGTCTGCTTTGGAGAAATGTCTATTCGAGCCTGCTATAAACTGAATCTTTATGTCCTACTCTCCAAAAAACTTTATATGTTGAAACTTAATACCCAATGTGTTGGTGTTTGGAAGCAGGTTTGAGGGGAGCTGATTAGATCATGAGGTAGAGTCCAAAGAACAGGGTTAGTGCTCTTACTCAAGGGACCCAGAGAGCTCAATGCCTCTTTTCACCACGTGAGGATACAGTGAGAAGGACATGACCCAGGACGTGCGCCCTCAGCAGACGTCAAATCTACTGGCACCTTGATCTTGCTTGGACTTCCCAGACTCCAGATGGTGGGAAATACATTTCTGTTGTTTTTAAGCTACTCAATCTAAGGCACTTGGGTATATCCGCCCAAAATTGAGGGAGTTTTTGTACCTTATATATTAAGGCTTTTAGATATGTGGTTTACGAATATTTCCCCCCATTCCATAGCTTGCATTTTCACTCTGTTTAAACACTTTTCAATGCAGAAGTGTTTAAGTTTGTTGTAATCTTGCTTGTCTGTTTTTGCTTTTGTTTTCTGTTCTTTTTATGTCATAGCCAAGAAATCATTGTCAAAACCAATATCATGGGGCAGCGCCTGTGGCTCAAGAAGTAGGGCACCGGCCCGTATGCAAAAAAAAAAACACAAAACCAAGATCATGAAACTTCACTCTTTTTTACTCCTAGGAGTTTTACATTTCAAGTCTTATGATTAAGTCTTTACCCCATTTTGAGTTTTTTTTTGTATATGGCATAAAATAGGGATGGAGGTTTGTATTTTTGCATGTGGATATCCAGTTTTCCCAGCACTATTTTTTGAAGAGACTATCCTTTCCCCATTGTATATTTTTGGCACCCTTGTCAAATTAGTAATAGAAAGAAATTACCTCAACTTAATAAAAGACATATATGAAAAGCCCACCTCTGACATCATCACTCTCAATAGTGAAAAATGGAAAGCTTTTCCTCTAAGATCAGGAGCAAGGCAAGAGTGACCACTCTTGACACTTCTTTTCTTTCTTTTTTTTTTTGTTGTTGTTGTTGATTTTTTAATACAATCTGATGGGGTTACATCAAACCAATCAACATAGCTTTCACCTCATTTACTTGATTATTGTGTTAAGACATTTATGTTCTACACTTGACAGATTGACTTGTACCCTCGCAACACAGTCCATAGGTGTGGTCCCGCCTTTTATCCTTCCTCTATCAAACCTGCTCCTGCCCTCCCTTCCCACTTCTTTTCAGCATAGTACTGGAAGTCCTGGACAGAGCAGTCAGGCAAGAGAAATGAATGAAAGGCAATCAAATTGGAAAGGGGAAAATAAAATGATCTGTTCACAAATGACATCATCTTATTTATGTACAGAAAACTCTGGAGACACCACAAAAAACTATTAGAATTAATAAATAAATGCAGTAAAGTTGCAGGATAAAAAAATCAATATGCAAAGATCGATTGCATTCCAGACATTAACAATGAGAAATTTAAGAAAACAATCCCATGTATAGTATCATCAAAAAGAAAAGGAATAAACTAAATCAGGGAGATGAAAGACTTATACACTAAAATCTATAAAACATTTCTGAAAGAAATGAAAGAAGATGTAATTAAGTAGAGGTGCATTCCACATTCATGGATTGGAAGATGATACTGTTAAAATGTCCAAACCACCCAAAACAATATATAGACTCAATGCGATTCCTATCTACATCCCAATGGCGTATTTTACGGAAATAAGAAAAACAATCCATAGAAGCCATACGGAACCCAAAGAACCCTGAATAGTCAAAACAATCTTGAAAAGGAACACAGCTTGAGGCCTCACACTTCCTGATTTCAAAACACAGTACAAAGTGACAGCAGTCAAAATAGTCAAGTTCTGCCATAAAATGAGACATACGGACCAGCCCCGAAATAAGCCCTTGCACGTACTGATCTCCACAGCAGTGTCAAGAATACAAAATGGAACTGGAATTTTTAGTGGCAGGAGACTGCATGACAAACCAGAATCCATAGGAGCCTCAGCCGCAGAGTGAGTTGGTGCCCACCCGCCAGTCCTTTCCCCAGGCCCTCACTAACACATGAGGGTGGTACACCAGAGAGCCGAGAGCGGGCCCTGAGGCCTCCCTACTGCACAGCCTCCCCACAAGTTGCAGCAGGGTGAGGGAAGAATGAGAGAGCACTGGGATAGATCCTCATAACACCCTCCCCTCACGGTGAGCTCTGCAGCTACCCTGCAGGCCATGGGCTCTGAAGTACTGAAAGCCAGAGTGAGATGGCAGAAAAAAAGAGAACCTAACTACTATCCAAAATTCGGCAGCCAGACTGAGGAGCAGGTGGCGATTTCTCATGGTTGAGAAAGCTGATGGCTGGGCTATCACACAAGGCAATCTCCAGAGTCTAATCGGTGTTCCCTGATGAAGAGAAACTCTTATCCTCAGCTTCAAAATGTTTGAAGCTTGTGTTAAACAGACCATAACTAAAGGTGCAACAAAGCCTAGACCCCGGTGACTACGGATTAGAGTGACTCTGACCTCCACGTTGCAAACCTGTCATGAGAATGGGCGTGCCCTTTGCTGGGGATAAATGCTTTCACTTCAGGTTCGACTGCTCTTTTCACAAAGTGGCTGGCACACAATTAAAAAATTATAAAATATACAAAGAAGGAAGGAAATCCAACCCATAGACACAAGAAGAATCACCAGGAAGAATGCAGAGACAGTGCAGATGATGGAATAGGAGACAAATGCTTTAAATAAGTATGGAAAATATGTTAAAGGAGACAGTGGGAAAGGTGGGTAATGTGTGTGTGATGGGGAATTTTAGCATAGAAATTAAAACTATATTTAAAAATGGAAATATTTCTTCAGGCATAGTGGCTAATGTCCATAACCCTAGCACCTTGGGAGGCTCAGGCAGGAGGATTGCTTAAGGCCAAGAGTTCAAGGCCAGCCAGGAAAACTTAGCAAAACCCTATTTCTAAAAAAAATAGAAGAATAGCTAGCTGTGGTGGTGCATGCCTATAGTCACAGCTACTCGGGAGGCTGGAGCAGAAGGATCCCTTGAGCCTAGGAGTTTGAGGTTGCTGTGAACTCTGATCACACTACTGCACTCTAGCCCAGGCAAGGGAGTGAGACCTTGTCTCAAAAAGAAAAAAAGAAAGAGAATGTCGAAGTGAAAAATGTAATATGAGATATTAAAAATGTATTCGAAGGGTAACAGGAAATTAAACACAGAATAGGAAAACGTATGACAGCAAAGGGAAAAGGACTCCGGAGCAAAATCTGGAGGAAAACAGGTACAAAGTTCCAAAAGTCTGCTCTCAGTGCAGTTGCACAAGAAACCGTTACCCCAGCAGCATATTGTGACAACACACATGAAGCTGTCTACCAAGGAAGCCAACCGCAGCCTACGTATCCAGGATTTTTATCAGGAGGTCAGTCACATAGGCATCCTCTGCCTACCATGGAGCCAAACTTCCAGACCTACAGAAAGAAAGCAAATAGATGACTGTTTAAACAGTGTAGATCTACTGAGCCATTCTTATCAGTTACAGATGGCGGTGGGAACCTGCCTGGAATCCACATTCCCAGACACCAAAGGCCAATTCTGCAAGCAGGCCTTTTTAAGGATAGCAATTTCAGGCCTGCTAGCCTTAAGTATTTCTGCACATCCCTTAATTGCAAATTAAGTATGTACCTTCTCCATAGGTTGAAGAAAAAACACAAGGGAAATAAAATATTTATTTTCACCTGAATGATGATGTAAAAATAATGCATCAAAATTTGTGGGATGCAGTTAAAGCAACACTGAGAGTGAAAAGTCTGTTGGTAAATGACTAAGTTATAGAAGAAAAAGATATAAAACCAATTATGTAAGTTTCTACCCCTGGGAAGACTAAGAAAAAGAGGCTAAAAGAGAGACAGAGGGAGAAATGAGTCATAATTAGGATCCTAATGAAAGACGGGGTATCACAAGAGACCATAAAGACATTAAAACATAATAAGAGAAAATAATTAACAACTTTATGCCAATACATTTAACAACTTAGACACAATGGAAAAATCCCACAAAAGCCCTATATTAACAAAACTGACAAAAGGTGAAACAAAAAGTCTTCTGAGTGGCCCTATATCTATTAACAAAGTTGAATTTGTAATAAAAACCTTCCCACAAAGCAAATTATTGGCCTACATGGTTTCACTTGTGAATTTTGTATAATATTAAAGGAAGAAATAGTACTATCTTTACACACACTCAGACAATAGAGAAAGCCCTTCTCAATACATTTCGTTTAACCAGCATAACGCAGCATGATAATGTCGTAAAGAAAAGAAAAAGGATGAAGCAATGTTCCTCATGAATAAAGATGCAAAATTCATAATAATGTACTAGCAAATGGATTCCAGAAATATATAGGAAAGGACGATGTATCATAACCAAGGGAGGGATTCCCCAGGAATGTAAGATTAGTGTTCTTTGAAAATCAATGTAATCTATTTTATGAGCAGAACAAAAAAGAAACTTTATCTCATTAGATTTAAAATAAATTATTTTATACAATTCAGCCTTCATTCATGATGAAACTTTTTGAAAACAAGGAATAGAGGAAATAGCCTCAACTTGATAAAAATGTATCTTCGTAAAAATATTAAATGGAAAATTTCAGAAATAAACAATTCATCGATGTTAAACCATGTGCTGTTCTGGGTCGTGTGATGCAGCCTTGCACCTTCCCATTTCATCTTGCTGGGATGTGAATTACCCCTTTGTCCAGCGTATCCACACTGTTTCTGCTACTCATTCATTAGTCACTTAGCATACAGCTCTGCCCTCAGATGGACTGTCCAGGTATCTCAGAGCTTGTATTTGAGTAACCCTTATTTCACTTTAAAATCCCCTCAAACCACAAGAACAGTGATACTGGCAATTCAGATCTGCTGAAGAGAAGCCATAAAATGCGTCCTTTAAGTCAGCGCTTCTCAACCTGTGGGTCGCGACCCACAGGAACTGTTTTAAAGGGTTGCAGCATTAGGAAGGTTGAGAACCGCTGCTTTAAGTGAAAAGGTGAAAGTTCTTCACTTAATAAGGAAAGGACTGAGATTGCTAAAACCTGTGGTAAGAACTGAATGTTCTCTGTGAAATTGTGAAGGGGAAAAAAAATTCATGCACAGTGTATATAGGGTTCACTGTTATCCTCTGATTCAGGCATCCACTGAGATGCAACACAGCCCCCTGGATAAAGGGAGGCGAGTGTAATCAGAGAAATGTTTGATAGCTTCTTATAAACATATATTCTTATAACCAGCTGAGATATACAACTCAGCTATTTCCCTCCTCAGTATTCATGCAAAGTAAATGAAAACGCATGTCCATATAAAGACTTGCACACAAATGTTCATAGCAGCTTTTTTCATAACTACCAAAAACTTAATAAGCCAAATCTTCATTAATAGGATAATAAATAACTTCATTCTATGTACGCTTGTTAATGGTTTTGTACTTTTCTAAATGGTCTCCCTGGGAAGGTATTTGTTTATTCCAGGAATAAGCTCCCATGGCTCAGAAACATTTTGGAGCTGATTTTGGAAGCTGTAGCACATTTTCTTGACGTGCATTTTTAAAGATATTACATTTCTGTCTTGTGATGATATATTTAAATTTTGGAAACAGTCAAAAATTATTCAAAAAGAAATCAAGTATATCTATTGTTTAAAAAAAAAAGAGGACTGGTTCTCAGGCCTTGCCACACATTAGAATCACCTGAGAAACTTGAAAAAATTATGGCTGGTCAGGTATCTTGACGGACTAGTCATTGGTATTTTGCAAAAGCCTTTCCATATGACTCTACTACACAGACAGGATTGAAAACCATGGCCAGAAGCTGAGGTCGATTTCCTTGTGTACAGACTGACTTCTACATGGAGTTCCCAAAGAGGGCTCCCCACCACATTCCCTAGAACCACAGCCCTACAGGAAGAAGTGTATAGTCTCCCAAGAGGATTGTTGGAAGAAAATACTCATTTGGGTGTAGGAGTTTTAGATGCTTTCAAATAAATATCTGCCTCTTTATAGACCCAAGGGAGGGACAATAGCTGAAAAGATCTAGTTGACTGGCCTAGTTCCCTTAGCAAATTCAGATGATTAAATATATAATTTTCAAAAATGCATTTTAATTTTTCTAAGGTAAATTAAGTAAAATTATTCTTTGTTATTTCAGTTTGTAGCAATTAAAAAGATATAAAAGGTATTAGTAAAGCATCACAAGAATGGAGAAGCATGAATCCTATGTACTCAATTTTGATATGAGGACAATTAATGACAATTATGGTTATGGGGGGGAAACAGAAAGAGGGAAGGAGGGAGGTGGGTGGGGCCTTGGTGTGTGTCACACTTTATGGGGGCAAGACATGATTGCAAGAGGGACTTTACCTAACAATTGCAATCAGTGTAACCTGGCTTATTGTACCCTCAATGAATCCCCAACAATAAAAAAAAAAAAAAAAAGAATTTGTTATAGGGGAATTCTGGGAAGATGGCTGACTAATAGCCACTCTTGTCAGAGGCTTCTGAGCAGAGGAAGAAAAACTGGATGGAACAGGACTTTATGAAGCCAAAGATGGGGAGCTGAGCTGAGAAAGAAGTTTGGTAAGCTGTAACTCCAAGGAAGAGCATTTAAGAAAACAAATTTCAGATACAAAGCCTATCAACTAGAGGACGGGAGACCCCTCCCACAAGCAGGGGGGCCTGCTGCAGGCTATCTGCGAACAAGCAGGGAACAAAAGACCTCTCATTTTCTCTTGCTGGAGAGAGCCATTAAACTCCAGGTCTCTTTCTCCAGGGAGGTCCCACTTATGAACCTAGACACCACCCCGCCAGGCATAAAATTGAACAGATATTTTCCCCCACAAGTCCAAACTCCCAGTCCACCCTTCCCCCTCGCACGGTGGTCTGAAGTTCTGCTCTCTGCAAAGCACAGAGTGTTTGGTCTTGTCCTGAGAGAACTGGGCATAGTGTGGACCACCAACCATCAGGACGGAATCTGTGACTAACAGGGAAGAAAAATGGTGTGGGAAGAAAGGAACACTTGGTGGGAGGAGGAGCAGTTCCCTGGTTATGACTATGCCGGGCCACTGGTAGTGTTGACCCTCGGTTCAGGCTGTGTCTGGTGGGATGGGGTACAGAACACCCAGCTCTGACAGCACCCACAGCGGGAGAGTGGTTGCCCTGAGTGGACTGAGTTTGGCATTAGAAACCATGAATAGACCTATATCAACCACTGAAATAGCATAAACAATATGAAATCTCCCTAAAAAGAAAAGTCCAGGACCAGATGGCTTTACATCCAAATTCTATCAAACCTTTCAAGAGGAACTAGTACCTATATTACACAACCTTTTCCGAAGCATAGAAAAAGAAGGAATACTTCCCAACACATTCTATGAAGCAAATATCACCCTGATCCCCAAACCAGGAAAGGATCCAACAAAGAAAGAAAATTACAGACCTATATCATTAATGAATATCGATGCAAAAATATTCAACAAGATCTTAGCAAATAGAATTCAACAACACATCAAAAAAGTTATACACCATGATCAAGTTACAGAGTTGGTTCAACATACACAAATGTATAAATATAACACACCACATCAATAAAATAAAAAACAAAGACCATATGATTCTCTCAATTGATGCAGAAAAAGCCTTTCATAATATCCAGCATCCTTTCATGATCAGAATTCTTAAGAAAATAGGCATAGAAGGGACATTTCTTATACTAATAGAGGCCATCTACAGCAAACAAACAGCCAATATCATATTGAATGGTATAAAATTGAAAACATTTCTACTCAGATCAGGAACAAGGCAAGGATGCCCACTATCTCCACTGCTATTCAACATTGTAATGGAAGTCTCAGCCATTGCAATCAGGCAAGAGAAAGTGATCAAGGGTATCCAAATAGGGTCATAGGAGATCAAACTCTCACTCTTTGCTGATGATATGATCCTGTACCTGGAAAATCCCAGGGACTCAACTTCAAAACTCTTAGAAGTGACCAAGGAATACAGCAGCATCTCAGGATACAAAATCAATACTTACAAGTCAGTAGCTTTTATATATGCCAAAAATAATCAAGCTGAAAAAACAATCAAGGACTCTATTCCTTTTACAATAGTACCAAAGAAGATGAAATATTTGGGAATTTACCTAACAAAGGATGTGAAAGACCTCTATAAGTAGAACTATGAAACTCTGAGAAAAGAAATAGCTGAAGATGTTAACAAATGGAAAAACATACCATGCTCATGGCCAGGGAGAATCAACATTGTTAAAATGTCCATACTACCCAAAGCAACTCATAAATTTAATGCAATCCCTATTAAAGCACCATGGTCATACTTTAAAGAACTCGAAAAAATAGTACTTCATTTTATATGGAATCAGAAAAAAACCTCAAATAGCAAGTACATTACTCAGAAATAAGAAAAAATCAGGAGGTATCACATTACCAGACTTCAGGCTATACTATACATCACTATAAATCTATAGTGATCAAAACAGCATGGTACTGGCACAAAAACAAAGCAGTAGATTTATGGAACAGAATAGAGAACCAAGAGATGAACCCAGCTATTTATCATCATTTGATCTTTGACAAACCTATCAAAAATATTCAGTGGGGGAAAGGCTCCCTATTTCACAAATGGTGCTGGGTGAACTGGATGGCAACTTGTAGAAGACTGAAACTGGATCCACACCTTTCACCATTAACAAAAATTTATTCTCACTGGATAAAAGATTTAAACTTAAGACATGAAACTATAACAATACTAGAAGAGATTATAGGGAAAACACTTGAAGAAATAGGCCTGGGAGAATATTTTATGAGGAGGACCCCCCCCCCCCCAGGCAGTTGAAGCAACACCAAAAATACATTACTGGGATCTGATCAAGGCTTTTGCACAGCCAAGAGCACAGTAAGTAAAGCAAACAGACAACCTTCAGAATGGGAGAAGATTTTTGCAGGTTATGCTTCTGACAAAGGTCTGAAAACTAGAATCTACAGAGAACTCAAACTAATCAATAAGAAAACAATAAATAACCCTATTTCTATGTGGGCAAGAGACTTGAACAGAAACTTCCCTGATGAAGACAGGTGCATGGCCTACAAACACATGAAAAAATGCCCATCATCCTTAATCATCAGAGAAATGCAAATCAAAACTACTTTGAAATATCATCTAACTTCAGTAAGATTAGCCTACATCACAAAATCCCAAAACTACAGATGTTGGCAAGGATGTGGAGACACAGGAATGCTTCTACATTGCTGGTGGGAATGCAAGCTAATACGACCTTGAATTTTTATTTATTTATTTATTTATTTTTTGGCCAGGACTGGGGTTGAATCCACCACCTCCGGCATATGGGGCTGGTGCCCTACTCCTTTGAGCCACCCCTAATACGACCTTTTTGGAAAGAACTTTGGAGAACACTCAAGGAACATAAAGTAGACCTACTGTTTAATCCTGCAATTCCTCTACTAGGTATATACCCAGATGATCAAAAATTATTTTACAACAAAGAGATTTGCACCAGAATGTTTATTGCAGCCCAATTCATAACAGTCAAAACATGGAAACAACCCAAGTGCCCATCGACCCATGAATGGATTAACAAATTGTGGTATATGTACAGCATGGAATACTATGCAGCCATAAAAAAGATGGAGACTTCACATCTTTTATGTTTACCTGGATGGAGCTGGAACATATTCTTCTTAGTAAAGTATCCCAGGAATGGGAGAAAAAAGTATCCAATATAGTCAATACTACTTTGAAATCAATTTATAGCCACCTACGCACTCATATGAATGGCAAAACATAACTATAGTCCAGAAAGTAGAAGCGAAGAGGAGAGAGAGGGGAGGGGGGATATGGGAGAAGGGAGAATATTCAGGGGGACCTCCCTAATGTGCATGATGCAGTGGTACATTTCAAAACTATTAAGAAATGAGTATAATTGTGATGGATGTGTTACTTAGCTCAATGTAAGCATTTCACATTGTATATCGAAGCAGTACCCTGAGCCCCATAAATGCATCAATGTACAAAGTTATGATTTAATAAAAAAATGATAAAAAATAAAATAACATTATAATAATATATACTAAAAAAAAGAAGTTGTTATAAATATATATGTATACACACACACACACCCCCCCATATAAGATAAAGTTGTAAAGAAGAACTAGTATTACAGTTTTCTATTTCTTTTCTTTGCAAAATCCCATACTGGCAAATTACACTCTGAGTGTAGTTTCTTTCATGGTAGTAAAAGATAAGCTTGAAATGTTCTTAGACCAGGAAAAAATATACACAAGAGCTCACCCACCTCCCGAAGCTAGGTCAAAGGAAGGCTTGGGGGAATGAAGCAGTCTTCTGATGACCTCTGTCCAGTGGCCAGTGTCACAGCCATATACTAGGCCAGGTCTGAGACAGGAAATTTCAACAGCTGCTGCAGGATAGAGGCACTGATTTGCCACACACCAAGTTTGCAGCACAGTCTGCTCAGCAGTGCTCTTTGTGCGTGCTGTTTCGCAGGGAGAAGGGAAGTGAGGACAAGTCATATGTCCTACCCTCTGGGTCCTGCCTTCTGGGCAGCTCCCAGCCCTCTGGAAGGGGACTCCAAAAGAGACAAAGATCTTCTTTTTGAGACTTTTCTACATGTGTCTGACTGTTTTAGTCTTCTGCCACATTTGTGGCAGGGAGCGGTACTAGTGATGGTGATGAGGGCAAGGAAGAGGACCACACGGAGAACTACCAGATCATTTATTGTGGATTGAATGACTGCTGCCTTCAGGTCAGGCCCTGTACAAATGCTTCAAACCTGTCACCATCTATTTTGTTTCCATGGGTTAATTATTCTTATCACCAATTTATGGATAGGAAAGTAGAAGCTCAAAATAAGTAACTTGCCTAAATTTATACATGGATCCACCTGAAAACATGTGGGAGAAACCAGGGCCATGTCCGAGCCTCCATTTTCCATCGATGGAACAGAATAATCACATGTGCCCACCAGTACAAAGTGGGGATCTTTGTTAAAGACAGCCTTAACTTTTCTGTATTATCCTATAAGAATATCTTGGGTGGGAACCCCCAATCAGGAAGTAATTGCTCTTTAACAGTTACCGTGGCACAATGCTTTTCTAATTGTACATGGAAGTTTAAAAAATTAGAACTTTCTTAATGTTTGACCAGTTTGCAATTAGTTCTGTACATGTATCACCCCATGGAGTGAGCCTGCACACTGCTGTTGTTGATAGATACATTCAAAGGTGGGCTTTACTATAGCAGAGAAAATAATCTTGATATAGGCATGAAAATTCCTCAGCACTCATGTTTCCATGGCTATTTATTTTTCTTAGTAAGGATTGCAAATCACATTATTTTCTTCTTCATCTGGAAGAGGAATTATAGCCCATTTGGGGCTGGTCCAACCCACTAGGCATGGAAGGAGCCACTGCGCATGTGCATCAGGGTCACTCATGTCAGCAGAGCCCCCCACCTGAGACAGGAGAAAGAAAACAGATGAGACCTGTGACCCCTGTAAACATCCCTGCCAGGCAACACTTTCTGATAGCAGCTTGAGGTTAGGCTTCAAGGAGCTTTATAATCTTGCAAAATGTTTGCTCTTTCTCCTCAGTGGAAATGGCAGATTTAGGTAGCATGTCCAAATATCTTGGGGAATGAAAGAAGACAGGGTTAATCTTGTAAGAACAAAAGACGCAAATTAGACCATCCTAGGTAAATTGAAGCATGTGTTCATGGGTTCAGGGAAAATTCACTAAGATAAGGTGCAGTGCCCTGAATATTTGTGCCCACTCAAAATTTGTACCTTAAAACTCTAATCCCAATGTGATAGTATTTGGAGGGAGAACTTTGGGGAAGTAATTAGGTCATTAAGGTGGAGCCGTCATGAGTGGAATTAGTCCCCTCTTATGAAAAGACCAGAAGATAAACGAGTTCTTTTGGCCCTCTGGAAACCCTGTGGCAAGCCGTGTATCTGCCAGAGCTTTGATCTTGGACCTCCCAGCCTGCAGAACTCTGAGAAATAAATATGGTGTCTTGTTATAGCAGCACAAGCTAAGTAAGACACAAGGGAAAACTGCAAAAAACTTTGAGTTGATAGATCTGGCAGAACCAGAAATGAATAAGCTAAACTAGGTTTATAAAAAGTCAAATGCTTGCGAGAAAAATGGAAGGATTCAACCAATTAACAGTTTAAACTGAAAGACTTCCCCGGTGCATTCAGCGGCTCACAGGGGAAGATGGTGGCTGCTCTTTTCGAGGAGAGAGATTGAGAGGGGTGGAGGGAGGAGGCCCAGACAAAAGAGGTATCCCCGACAGTGAAGATGAACTCTTTGCTTGCCATTAGGAGCTCTGCTTAATGCCAGACAAGGCTCCCATCCAAAAGGAGAATTAAAGGACAGAAATTTAGCAAGTAACCTGGTGGATTAGAGCTGCACCAAGAGAGAAGGTTGAAGAACGCACATCAACCCCGCTGAGGCAAGCTGCAACCCCAAGGATACAAACAAAAGGTACAAAATCCATTACCAAGTGGATGTGAGTCCCCTCCCCATGAGAACGGCTCGGAGTGCCCCACAAACAAACGAGCAGAGTTCAAAGGTCCTCCCACTGCACTCCATGGGAGAGACCCTCTAAAAACTGGATCTACTTCCCCTACTTGGGTGTCACGGCATTCTCCTGCCAGGCATAAAATTGTATAAAACTGTATATGTTCTCAACCTGAAACTCTGAGCTCCCAGCACTCTCCTCCACTTTCATTCTGAGGTCTGGAGGCCTGTACCCCGGGAGTCTAGATTCTTGGGTGATATCATGAGGGGTGTGGACAGAGCCTAAACTGCAGCTGGTCAGTGCTGACTCTGCGGCACAGAAGTGATGAGAGGACAGTCGGCTAAGAGGGAACCACACCAGAGTGGTGGTGCCCTGAGGCCCAGAGCAGCAGCCATCTTTTGGCAACAATAGGGCTCACTCCTGGATATTCTGAAGCCACACCCCCTGTGTCCCTGGGCAACCAGAGGAGGCTGGGCTTCTACTCAGGTGGCAACCTACCACGGAACAGATCTAGGACGGAAATGCAGGCCCCGTGAGTAAAGAGTTTGCCTGAGGGGGTACTAACCTGGGTGGAGCGAGGGGACTAGAAACACACTCGCAGACCCGGGAAGTTCCCAGGGCAGGGCTGACCCAGAGGACCGCTTTGCTGAGCCTAAGACACACCCGGCCCTCAGGGGATTGTCAACCTATAGACAAAGGAAGACTGGTGGCTAGAACTGACAGCTAACCATATACAAACCTGCAGGAGCAAAGACAGGGCCTGTGGCGCAGGCTCTGGCAACTCAAAACAGCTTCTATTCTGCAGGGGAATTTAGCAGGGACAGAAACAAATTCCTGCAAAGATGTTCTGTTCTGTCAGTAACATCAATCAGGGCTGTGGCTGGAACTGAGTGAACACCCCCCAGCCTCCATCAAGCACCCGAGGTTGTCAGGCCTCACCTCCCCCTGCCAGATAGAGGCAGAGTGCAGCAGCCTGGCTGAGCAGAAATAGATTTCCTTCAGATTCAAGCAGGTGCAAACTCCTGGAGTATCTGTTCACAACAGGAAACTGGGCCACAGCCCTGCAGGGCTATCAGTGACTGGGTGGGACAGAGGTGCATGGTGGGGAAGAAGGCATTAACCTTCCCAGACTGATCTATTTGCTGGGTGGGTCCTCCTGACTCCACGGAGCACTGGAGCAAGCCATAACAGACCCCTGCAATCCAGTTGCCAGAGACCTTTTAAACTCTCCCACCTGAGACAGGTTCTAACTGAGACAATTGATTTGGACCTTTTGAACTGAGCCAATCGCCCAAGGACTATTCAGGTGGTGTCCTGGGTGTGTGGTGTAGGAAGGTTTGATTTTTCTTTTCCAATTGCTGCCTGTGGGGGGTGGGGTGACATAATTGCTGGTATTTATCCATAGCTGAGAATTCAACCCAGAGTAACTTTTTCACTAGGGTCGAACAGAGACCAGCTAAAAAGAAGACAGAACCACTTAGCCCAACCACCCCAAACAGGTCCCCATTTTCTCAGGCCATAGCACTGTATGGGTCCTCGACAAAACTCCGGGGGAAAAATCAAATGGTGTAAAACAATCATAGGGCAGAATCACCAGAAAAACTCTCATAACATGAACAACCAGAATAGATCAACCCCCCCCCCCCCAAGGAAAGATATGGCAGATGTAACTGAAGATACCATTCATAAACCGCTGGCCAAGATGTCAGAAATTGAATTCATAATTTGGATCCCAAAAAAGATTAATAGAATGGAGGAAAATATGGAATTAGAAATTTGAGGAGCAATTCAAAAGTCAGAATTTGAAATCCGAGGAGAAATTCAAAAGTTGTCTCAAGAATTTAACAAATTTAAAGACAAAACCACAAAAGATTTTGATGCGCTGAAGCAAGAATTTGCTGCCCTCAAAAATCTGAAAAATACAGTAGAATCCCTCAGTAACACAGTGGACCAAGCAGAAAAAAGGATTTCTGACATTCAAGACAAAGCCTATGAACAATCCCAAACACTCAAAGAGGAAGAGAAAGGGAGAGCAAAAATGGATCATTCTCTCAGAGATCTCTGGGATAATTTGAAGAAGGCTAATATCCACCTCATTGGAATCCCTGAAAGTGATGAAGTGGCCTTGCAAGGCACAGAGGCCCTTCTCCATGAAATTATGAAAGAGAATTTTCCAGACATACGAAGAGATTCTGAAATTCAGATAGCAGACAATTTCAGAACCCCAGCACGATGCAATCCAAATAAGATATCCCCCAGGCATATCATAGTTAACTTCACTAACGTTAACATGAAGGAGAAAATTCTGAAAGAAGCCAGACGTAAGAAATCCATTACCTACAAAGGGAAGAATATTAGAATGACTGCACATCTCTCTGCTGAAACTTTTCAAGCCAGAAGAGGGTGGTCATTGACTTTTAATCTCCTAAAGCAAAATAACTTTCAACCCCAGATCCTGTATCCAGCTAGACTGAGTTTCATTTATGATGGAAAAATTAAATACTTTAATGACATTCATATGTTGAAGTAATTTTCCATAACCAAACGAGCTCTTCAGGATATTCTCAGACCTATCCTCCATAATGACCAGTGCAATCCTCTACCAGCGCAATCCTCTACAACAGTAAACTCACTCAGAAACTTTTGATCAAACTCCAACTTCCACAGTGACGAAAGGATTAAGACTTTCGAAAAACTCGATGCCCATAATTTTACCAGACTTATTAATATTCTCCATTAATGTGAATGGCTTAAACTGTCCTCTAAAGAGGCACAGGTTAGCTGACTGGATACAAAAACTCAGGCCAGATATTTGCTGCTTACAAGAGTCACATCTTACCTTAAAAGATAAATATAGACTCAGGGTGAAGGGATGGTCATCCATATTTCAGGCAAATGGTAATCAGAAAAAAGCAGGTGTTGCAATTCTATTTGCAGATACAATAGGCTTTAAACCAACAAAAGTAAGGAAGGATAAGAATGGTCACTTTATATTTGTTACGGGTAATACTCAATATGATGAGATTTCAATCATTAATATCTATGCACCCAACCAGAATACACCTCAGTTTATAAGAGAAACTCTAACAGACATGAGCAACTTGATTTCCTCCAGCTCCATAATAGTTGGAGATTTCAACACTCCTTTGGCAGTGTTGGATAGATCCTCGAATAAGAAGCTGAGCAAAGAAATATTAGATTTAGCAGACATCTACAGAACATTTCATCCCAACAAAACTGAATACACATACTTCTCATCAGCCCACAGAACATACTCCAAAATCGATCACATCTTAGGTAACAAGTCTAACCTCAGTAAATTTAAAGCAATAGAAATTATTCCTTGCATCTTCTCGGACCACCATAGAATAAAACTTGAGCTGAGTAACAACAGAAATCTGCATACTCATACAAAAACATGGAAGTTAAATAACCTTATGCTGAATGATAGCTGGGTCAGAAATGAGATTAAGAAGGAAATTGCCAAATTTTTGGAACAAAATGACAAAGAAGACACAAATTATCAGAACCTCTGGGACACAGCAAAGGCAGTCCTAAGAGGGAAATTTATAGCACTACAAGCCTTCCTCTAGAGAATGGAAAGAGAGGAAGTTAACAACTTAATGGGACATCTCAAGCAACTGGAAAAGGAAGAACATTCCAACCCCAAACCCAGTAGAAGAAAAGAAATAACCAAAATTAGAGCAGAATTAAATGAAATTGAAAACAAAAGAATTATACAACAGATCAATAAATCAAAAAGTTGGTTTTTTGAAAAGGTCAATAAAATAGATAAACCTTTGGCTAACCTAACCAGGAAAAAAAGAGTAAAATCTCTAATCTCCTCAATCAGAAACAACAAAGACGAAATAACAACAGACTCCTCAGAAATTCAAAAAATCCTTAATGAATATTACAAGAAACTTTATTCTCAGAAATATGAAAATCTGAAGGAAATTGACCAATACTTACAGCACATTACCTTCCAAGACTTAGCCAGAATCAAGTGGAAATGTTGAACAGGCCCATATCAAGTTCTGAAATAGCATCAACCATACAAAACCTTCCTAAAAAGAAAAGCCCGGGACCAGATGGCTTCATGTCAGAATTCTACCAAACCTTTAAAGAGGAATTACTACCTATATTACTCAACCTGTTCCAAAATGTAGAAAAAGAAGGAAGACTACCCAACCACTTTCTATGAAGCAAACATCACCCTGATCCCCAAACCAGGAAAAGACCAACAAGAAAAGAAAATTATAGACCAATATCACTAATGAATATACATGCTAAAATATTCAACAAGATCCTAACAAACAGAATCCAGCAACACATCAAACAAATTATACATCATGACCAAGTGGTTTTATCCCAGGGTCTCAAGGCTGGTTCAATATACATAAATCTAAAAGTATAATTCAGCACATAAACAAATTAAAAAACAAAAACCATATGATTTTCTCAATTGATGCAGAAAAAGCTTTCGATAATATCCAGCATCCCTTCATGATCATAACACTTAAGAAAATCGGTATACAAGGGACATTTCTTAAACTGATAGAGGCCATCTACAGCAAACCCACAGCCAATATCATATTGAATGGAGTTAAATTGGAATCATTTCCACTGAGATCAGGAACCAGACAAGGCTGCCCATTGTCTCCACTGCTCTTTAACATTGTAATGAAAGTTTTAGCCATTGCAGTTAGGGAAGAAAAGGCAATCAAGGATATCCATACAGGGTCAGAAGAGACCAAACTTTCGTTCTTCGCAGATGATATGATTGTATATCTGGAAAACACCAGGGATTCTACTACAAAACTCTTAGAAGTGATCAAGGAATACAACAGCATCTCAGGTTATGAAATCAACGTTCATAACTCTGTAGCTTTTATGTATACCAACAATAGTCAAGCTGAAAAAACAGTTAAGGACTCTATTCCATTCACAGTAATGCCAAAGAAGATGAAATATTTGGGAGTTTATCTAACAAAGGACGTGAAAGATCTGTATAAAGAGAACTATGAAACTCTAAGAAAAGAAATAGCTGAAAATGTTAACAAATGGAAAAACATACCATGCTCATGGCTGGGAAGAATCAATATTGTTAAAATGTCCATACTACCCAAAGCAATATACAATTTTAATGCAATCCCTATTAAAGCTCCACTGTCATACTTTAAAGATCTTGAAAAAATAATACTTTGTTTTATATGGAATCAGAAAAAACCTCAAATAGCCAAGACATTACTCAGAAATAAAAACAAAGCAGGAAGAATCACGCTATCAGACCTCAGACTATACTATAAATCAATAGTGATCAAAACAGCATGGTACTGGCACAATAACGGAGAAGTAGATGTCTGGAACAGAATAGAGAATCAAGAGATGAATCCAGCTACTCACAGTTATTTGATTTTTGACAAGCCAATTAAAAACATTCAGTGGGGAAAAGATTCCCTATTTAACAAATGGTGCTGGGTGAACTGGCTGGCAACCTGTAGAAGATTGCAACTGGACCCACACCTTTCACCATTAACTAAGATAAACTCTCACCGGATTAAAGATTCAAACTTAAGACATGAAACTATAAAAATACTAGAAGAGAGTGCAAGGAAAACCATTGAAGAAATCGGTCTGGGTGAATATTTTATAAGGAGGACCCCCCTGGGCAATTGAAGCAGCTTCAAAAATACACTATTGGGACCTGATGAAACTAAAAAGCTTCTGCACAGCCAAGAACACAGTAAAGAAAGCAAGCAAATATCCCTCAGAATGGGAGAAGATATTTGCAGGTTATGTCTCCGACAAAGATTTAATAACAAGAATCCACAGAAAACTCAAATGTATAAGCAAGAAAAGAACAAGTGATCCCATTGCAGGCTGGGCAAGGGACCTGAAGAGAAACTTCTCTGAAGAAGACAGGAGCACGGCCTACAGACATATGAAAAAATGCTCATCATCTTTAATCATCAGAGAAATGCAAATCAAAACTACTTTGAGATATCATCTAACTCCAGTAAGAGTAGCCCATATCACATAATCCCAAGACCAGAGATGTTGACATGGATGTGGAGAAAAGGGAACACTTCTACACTGCTGGTGGGAATGCAAATTAATACATTCCTTTTGGAAAGATGTTTGGAGAACACTTAGAGATCTATGAATAGATCTGCCATTCAATCCCATAATTCCACTACTAGGTATATACCCAGAAGACCAAAAATCACATTATAACAAATGTATTTGTACCAGAATGTTTATTGCAGCCCAATTCATAATTGCTAATTCATGGAAAAAGCCCAAGTGCCCATTGATCCACGAATGGATTAATAAATTGTGGTATATGTACACCATGGAATATTATGCAGCCTTAAAGAAAGATGGAGACTTTATCTCTTTCATGTTTACCTGGATGGAGCTGGAACATGTTCTTCTGAGTAAAGTATCTCAAGAATGGAAGAAAAAGTATCCAATGTACTCAGCCCTACTATGAAACTAATTTATGGCTTTCACATGAAAGCTATAACCCAGTTATAACCTAAGAATAGGGGGAAGGGGGAAAGGGAGGGGAGGGGGAGGTGGGTGGAGGGAGGGCGATTGGTGGGATTACACCTGTGGTGCATCTTACAAGGGTATATGTGAAACTTAGTAAATGTAGAATGTTAATGTCGTAACACAATAACTAAAAACTGCCAGGATGGCTATGTTAACCAGTGCGATGAAAATGTGTCAAACGGTCTATAAAACCAGTATATGGTGCCCCATTATTGCATTAATGTACACAGCTATGATTTAATAATAATAAAAAAAAGAAAGACTTCCCCAAATGCCTCACCACCTCCGACCCGTTTCAAGGCATTCTGGGAATACTCAGTGGAATGTTTATAGAACGCCCAGATGTACTTGACCCGGATGGAGAGCTCACCCATGTTAGCTGGAGGAGGTGCTGGAGGCAGGAAAGGGAGGAAGAGCACCCTCATAACTGTTGGTGATGGCAGCAGTAACAGCTAAGTTGTGCTCCAGGGCAGAGGTATGAGTGGACGGCCTCTCACAGCGACCAGAGTGGGTCACATGGGGAGGGAGTGGTCCTCTGTGCAATGTAGGTGTGGGTGCAGTGGGACCCTTTGCAATTTGATTTTGAAAATATAGACCCCCAACAGCATAATACGGGGATATTGGGATCAAACAGATCTGGAATTAATACTGACCCATCACTACAATGAGAACTCAGCCATGTTATCTCACTTACCTGACCCCGGGCTGTTCATCTGTGAAGTGTGGAGGATAATGGGGCCTCCTCCAGAGTATCAAATGATTGTGTGCAGCCAGGCCCCTGGCACAAAGTAGCCATCCAGCCCAAGGGCTTCATACACAGTAAGGGGGAAACTGGTAGGCAAGGCTGAGAGAAAACTCAGGGGCTATACACTCTTTTTTAAGGCCACTTTTTGTTTTATCTACACTAAGCACACAACTTAGAAAGCCATGTTAAAGAAAACATCTCTCCTGATGCAGTGGGTCATGCCTGTAATCCTAGCACTCTGGTGTCTGAGGCAGGTGGATTGCTTGAGCTCACGAGTTCCAGACCAGCCTAAGCAAGAGTGATACCCTGTATCTAGTAAAAAAAAAAAAAAAAAAAAAAAATAGGAGAAACTAGCCAGGCCTGCTGGTGCACACTTGCAGTCCCAGCTACTTGGGAGGCTGAGGCAAGAGTATGATTGGAGCCCACAAGTTTGAGGTTGCTATGAGCTATGATGCCACAGCACTCTAGCCAGGGAATGAAGTGAGACCCTGTCTCACAAAAGAAAAAAAAAAGAAGAAGAAGAAAGAAAAGAAAAGAAAATTTCAAGTACACTAAACCATAACTGTCACACACTGATTTCTACTTTAGTTTTTGGTAGGATGGGCTACCAGAGAGAGACCAGAGGGTGGAGAACCATCTAGAAGACTCTACTCAAGGTACAGAGGGAACACTACCTCAGGTGGTAGCTGTGTGAACAGAAAACAGGTGCCAAAGTTAGCAACAGGAAAATGATAAAAGCTACAGATTTCAAATAGATGATAGCAAATTATTTATTCATTCTACTACCTGGCACTCCAATCACTGTGGCTTGGAATAACCCAGAGTTCAGGCTTCATCTCCCAGTATCTTCCAATCAAACCTAAGTATCAGCCTGAGAATTGAGAACAACTGTGTCTTTGAGGCTTAACTATTGAAACAGAGAACTGAGACCACCTGTATCAATAGGACTTCATTACTTGTTCCATGAAAATTTATGCCCAAGAAGGTAAGATTTTACATCATTACTAATTTTACTGTGCCAGGAAATCCTTTATAAACTATCTGGTTTAGGGGAAAAAGTTATCTAGGGAAACAACTCTGCTATTAGGACATTGGACTTTGCCCACCTGGGCAAGCAGCTTTTTAGTAGACAAGTTTTCTCATCAAGACTCACTAATGTTAGCTAGATTATTATGTCACAAACCTTGTGCAGTCCCAATAGTTATCCACGGTGAAAAACTTGCCTTCAACCATTTGAACCAGACCCCCAAACCTAACAAATATGCTCCCTTGCCCTGTCCTTCCATGATACCCAGTAGGGTTCTCCCTCACTGTAGCAGGCCAAATGAGCTTAACTTTAATCAGGAGGCTTTCTGGTGATTTTAGAATTAACAAGCATCAATCCAAGCCCCAAAACTGACATCTACAGATGCAAAGGATTCCTCCTGCTTTGTCCCTGCAGAAGCCTGCTCTTGAACCCTGCCATTCTCTGACCAGGATGATGGAACACCTTCCCTGTGGGCACTCGCTCTGTGAGGCCTCTCTCCTCTCTGAACGCACCATATACACTTTTGGTGTTACTGCCCTTCCTTTGCTTCCAATTACGTATTTGTATTTTTGCTGCTTATGGATCGCAACCTCCCGGGGGGAGGATTGTGGTGGCTGGTCGGCTCCGTTTCCTGTGAAGATCCCCACCCTGCACCTTGCAGAGACCACTTATAATATTCCCTCAGGGGGGGTATTACAAGTTCATTCTAAAAATGTTTTCAAGAATTCCAAAGCATTTAAAGAGAACATGTCAAAGGGAATGAAAATTTTCATTTTTTTTTCCCTCAAGGGAAAATTCTACAAGTAAGATCTTTCTGTTCTAATTTGTAATTGCATTTGGCTTTTCAAAATGAGCTTATTTTTGTTCGTTTCAAAAATGCTTGATAATTCTTTTTGTCTGTTTTGTACTCTTTATAACGTACTTATATGAAATCCCCACACGAAGTCCAGCAGTTTAGGTATCCTGGGGTTGTCTTTCCCTGTTATTACACTTGTTTTCTTTCTCTCTTCTGTCTTTGAACCTTTAGTTTGGTGTTTCCAGGTATTTATCTACTCATTTCTCTTATTGTGACTTCTACAAGAGACATGAAATGTCTCAGGAGTGTAGTGAAGATTTAAGATTTGGCAAAGACCATCAGAAGGTCTTGTGGAAGTTCCATGGAGGTTTACGTTCCGAGTAACTGAAGCAATTAATCTTGTACAACATTGTTCCTGATGAGAAAAGTATTGGTGTGCTATGTACTTCTCTTGTCCTTTGCTTTCAGGTTTTAAATCTCATTTCATTGTAGTGGTAGTGTAAGTGACTTACAAAACCCATTCTCTTCCACGTTGCTGCTTCCCATCTGCTATAGCTTAGGAAACAATTCTCGAATATTGATAGAGGCAGTATGTTAAGTAATAGCTAACCTTCCAGGCTCCCATGTCACTAGAGTGGACATGAACTCAATTCTACCCAATTGGCAAAAGTAATTGAGTAGTATTTCCAGAAGATTTTGAAATGGAGCCAAGTCAGCTGGTATGCGTAGCTTCACTTTTTCTAGTTGCTCTTTTCCCTTCTGTTTTCTTTTTGCTTGAAACATGTTTGTGAAGCTAGGATACAAAACTTGTCTTGTAGCCATAAAGTGGCAAATGCTAAGGACTACAGAGAGTAATGACAGAAGGACATTCTCGAGGACATCTTGAATAGCTGTTCATCGTCACCTCCTGAGATTAATTCACAAACCTTCCCTTCATGCCCTTGAACAAAGTTTCCAAGACCATACAGTGGGGAAAGGACCCTCTCTTCAAGAAATGGTGGCAGGAAAACTAGATATCCATATATAGAAGAATGAAACGAGACCATTGTCTCTCATCATATACAAAAATCAAATAAAAATGGATTACAGACTTAAATATAAGACCTGAAACTATGAAATTACTAAAAGAAACATAAGGGAAATGCTTCGGGAAATTGGTCTGGGCAAGAACTTCCCGAGCAATATTCCCAAAGCTCAGGCAACTAACACAAATTTGGACATATGGGATCACATTAAGGTACAAATCATCTAAACAGCAAAGGAAACAGTCAACAATGTGAAGAGACAGGCCATAGAATGGAATAAAATATTTGCAAACTACCCTTATGACAAGGAGTTAATAACTAGAATTTGTAAGGAACTCTAATAACTCAATAGGTTAAAAAATCAAAAAATCTGATTAGAACCGGGCAAAAGATCTGAACAGACAATTCTCAGAAGTAAAAATACAAATGACTCATAGGTATATAAAAAAATGCTCAACATCAGCGCTACCGGACTTCAGATGATATTATAAGTCCATGGTGATCAAAATAGAATGGTATTGGCACAAAAACAGAGATATAGACATATGGAATAGAATAGAAAACCAAGAGCTGAAACTAGCCTCCTTTTCAGCATCTGATCTTCAATAAACCAAACAAAAGCACACACTCGGGAAAAGACTCCCTATTCAATAAATGGTGGTGGGAGAACTTGCTAATCACATATAAAAAAATGAAACTGGACCCACACCTTTTACCACTTACAAAAATTGACTCAAGGTGGATAAAAAATTTAAATCTAAGACATGAAATGATAAAAATCCTAGAAGAAAGCATGAGAAAAACTCTTGATGATGTTGGCCTGACTTCACTGGCAATTGCAACAGCAACACAAATAAACAAGCAGAATTTAATTAAGCTGAAAAGCTTCTGCACAGCTCAGGATGCAACAATTTCAACAAATAGACAACTTTAAGAATGGCAAAATATATTTGCATGTTACAAATCTGACAAAGGAATTATAACTAGAATCTACAGAGAACTCAAATTAATCAACAAAAAAAGAGCTAACAGTTCTATCACTGGGAAAAAGACATGAACAGAACGTTTTCTGAAGAGGACAGATGAATGGCCAACAAACACGTGAAAAAGTGCTCATGAACCCTAATCATCAGAGAAATGTAAATCGAAATCAACCTTGAGATACCACCTAACCTGGTGAGAATAGCCCACATCACAAAGTTCCAAAGCTCCAGATGCTGGCACAGATATGGAGAGAAGGGGACACTTTTACATTGTTGGTAGGACTGTGAACAGCCTCTTTGGGCAGAAGTATGGAGAATCCTCAAAGAACTCAAAGTAGACGTTCCATTTAATCTTACAATCCCATTACTAGGCATCTACCTAGAAGAAAAAAAATCATTTTATCATAAGGACATTTGCACTAGCTTTTTAATCACATTTCGATTTACAACTGCCAAGATGAGGAAACAACCTACGTGCCCATCAACCCAGGAATGGATTAAAAAACTGTGGTATATGGGGCGGTGCCTGTGGCTCAGTGAGTAGGGTGCCGGCCCCATATGCCGAGGGTGGCGGGTTCAAACCCAGCCCTGGCCAAACTGCAACAAAAAAATAGCCAGGCATTGTTGCGGGCGCCTGTAGTCCCAGCTGCTTGGGAGGCTGAGGCAAGAGAATCGCTCTAAGCCCAAGAGTTAGAGGTTGCTGTGAGCTGTGTGATGCCATGGCACTCTACCGAGGGCAGTACAGTAAGACTCTGTCTCTAGAAAAAAAAAAAACAACTGTGGTATATGTATACCATGGAATACTGTTCAGCCATAAAATGATGGGGTCTTTACATCTTTTGTATTAACTTGGATAGAGCTGAACCAATTCTTCTTATCACAAGAATGGATAAGCAAGTATCCAATGTACTCAATACTAATATGAAGCCAGTAAATAAACTAATACACACCAACACAAGAGAAAAACTCAATTCAAGTTGGGAGGAAGGAATAGGAAAAAGGGGGGAGAAGAGAGGAAGAAGGGTAATAGGTGAGCTCCTACCTAATGGGCACAATGTAAAGGTATATGGCACACCTCCTGGGTGCAGGACACAACATGGACTTTATCCAACAAATGCAAACCCTGTAACCTAATCATTTGTACCCTCATATTAATCTGAAAAAAATTTTTAAATAATGCTCAACATCATTAGATATTAGAGAAATGCAAATCAAAACTTCAATGAGATATCTCACCCCAGTAAAAAGGCTTTTATCAAAAAGATATAAAATAAATAATAAATGTTGGTGAGGATGTGGATGAAGGGAAACTCTTGTATGCTATTGGTGGGAATGTAAATTACTGCAACCATTATAGAGAACAGTATGGAATTTCTCAAAAAACTAAAGATAGAACTATCATATGACCTAGCAATCCTCCTGCTACATAAATGAGGCCTGACAATTAAATTCGTGAACTTGCCACTGTGTGCTTATGTTGGCAGCACTGTACAAACAACTTGGTAAAGTTTCCTAACCTTGTTATATCAGCATCTCGAAGCTGTGTTCATGTTAACATGTGGTGATGCCTTACTGAGTGGCATTCATTATTTTTGTTACATATTTTTGTGTGCTGTTGCAAAAATGTAGGAGCTTGAATGAATTAGAGCCCTGAACAAACATTTAATTCTTTTTTTTTTCTTTTTTTTTTTTTTGTAGAGACAGAGTCTCACTGTACCGCCCTCGGGTAGAGTGCCGTGGCGTCACATGGCTCACAGCAACCTCTAACTCTTGGGCTTACGCGATTCTCTTGCCTCAGCCTCCCGAGCAGCTGGGACAAACATTTAATTCTTGTTAAACTTGGCTAGAGTGGAAGTAAAGTCATGGGTGTGTTAGTCCAAGCTTATGAGGAAATGCCATGAATCAAAGAGAAAAGGACAAATGGATTAAATGTTTTTCTAAGGGGGGGTGGAGAACTTGTCACTGATGAAGAGAGGTCAGGGTGGCCAGTAATGAGCAGAACTGACAAAAACATTGCAAAAATTCATTCATCAATTTTTTTTGCCAAAATCATCAGCTGACTGTGACAAGCATAGCTGATGAAGTAAACATCAATGGAGAAATGGTTAGGAAAATCTTAACTGAAAATCTTGGCCAACAACCCATGGCTCTTGCATTGCAATTCATCAGTTCACCTGGCGCTGACTGTGAGACAGTGTTTAGCTAGTAAAGGAATCAGTGTATTGGATCACTCTCCCAACTCACCTGTTTGGCCTCAAATGACTATTTTTTTGAAGATAAAGGAAATATTGAAAGGAAGATATTTTGGTGATATTTAGGACATCAAGGATAATATGATGATAGCCCTGATGGCTATTCCAGAAAAAGAATTCTGAAATTACTCTGAAGCATGGACTAGGCACTGGCTTCAGTGCATAACTTTCCAGGGTGGTACTTCAAAGTACTACTTACTGGTTTGGTAGTAACACAAACCAGTAACAAGGATATTCAGCTACTTAGGTATGTGGCACTTTTCCTGGGATGAGTTCATGAATTTTAGCTGTCAGAACTTTGTAGATCTAAAAGAAAGAAAATCAGCATATCACAACTATTAACAATAGCCAAGATTTGGAATCAACCTAAGTGTTCTTTAACTGATGAATGGATAAAGAAATTATGGTACACATATATGATGTAATATTTTATAGCTATAAAAAAGAATGAAATTGTGCCATTTACAACAAAATGGATGGAACTGAGACTATTATGTTAAGTGAAATAAGCCCAGAAAGATAAATCTCATGTATTCTCACTCATATGTGGGAGCTAAGTACTAAAAACAATTGATATCATGGAGACAGAGAGCAGAATGATGATTACCAGAGGCAGGGAAGGGTACCTGAGGGTGGGTATAAAGGAGGAGGGTTAATCAGGGCACAAATACAGTTGACTAGAACGAACAGTATTTGATAGTATCACAAAGTGACTATAATCAACAATAAGTTGGGGCATACTTTAAAATAATTAAAAGAATGGAGTCATAATGTTCCTAACACAAAGAAAGTATAAATGCCTGAGGTGATAGATACCCCAATTACACTTATTTGATTAATATACATTATATGCCTATATGAAAACATCATATGTATTTCTTAAATAAAAACAACTATGATATACCACAATAGTTTAAAAATTTTTTAATTGGACACTTCCCAATTGCAGTCTTTTAGGATTTACTTTTGGGTAGATTTTCACTTTGATGTCCCATAGACATCTCAAAACCAAATGTCTCAGACTGAATTGTTTATCCTCCATAAACCACATCCTACTTAGATTTTAGTTAGCCTTTCCTTGAGTTTTGACAGCATCATCCATCATGTCACTTAAGCAACTTGATCCTTTACTCCTTATGCCTTTTCTCCCTAACCTCTACTCCCTTCCCTGACTCCCCTGGATGCACAGCCATGAGGACCTATATGGTCCACTTCCCCGAGGTCCACCTCCCCAAGGTCATTTGACTCTCCTCTCCTTCTCTCCATCCCTCTGCCCTGCTACTCTCTCTGGGAGGGCTCGTATATCTCACCCAGACTCTTCACTGACCACCAAGTTTGTCTGCCTGCCCCCCAAATCATCCTCTAGGTATTGTCAAAGTACTTACTTTTGTGAAAAATCAAATTGTGTTATGGTTTTAAAATTTGACAGAGATGAAATTGGCATAACATAAAATAACCGTTTTCAAGTGAAAAATTCAGTGGCACTTAGTATATTCACAGTGTTGTACAACTACCTCTTCAATGTCTTTTCAAAATATCAAAAGATTTTATCACTCAAAAATAAAAAACTGTGTTCATTAAACAATATCTCCCACTCTCCACTCCCCCAGCCTCTGAGGACAAACAGTTTGTGCTCTGCATTTACAGATTTACTTATTCCGTTATAAATGAAATAATACAATATGTGACCTTTTGTGTTTGGCTTCCTGATATAATGTTTTTCGGATGCATCCATTTTGTAGTATATATTCTTCTTTTCTTTTTATGGTTGCATAATGTCTCATTGTATGAATCTATCACAATTTGCTTACCCATTCATCCATTAATGGACATTTGCATTGTTTCCATTTTTTTGTTCTTGTGAATAGCGCTGCTATGAACATATATGTACATGTATTTGAGTATCAGTTTTTTGATTCTTTTTGATGTATACCTAGGAGTGGAAATACTGGTATAGTAATTCTAGGTTTAACTTTTTGTGGAACTACCAAACCACCAAAGGGTATTCTTTTGACTTCTTTAATGTAGTTCGTGCTCATATGCTTTTATTTCACACCATTTTCTGAACTTGTTCCATCTTATCTCATTCCTCTGTACCTCTATTTATTTTGTCTCTTTACATAGAATATCCTTGTCTGCTTTTATGAGCAACCATAAATGTCTGCATTTCTGTCACACATTTGCTCGTTCTTTCTTCCTAGGTCTTAAACCTCCATTCATTCTCCTTTTATAGTATCATATTTTGTGCCTGCCAGCCCATCTCTTTTATACAACCAGCAATTCCAGGGCAGGGGCCATATCTCACACATATTAATCTTTGTATTCCCACTGTCTACTGTGTATGGTTCATAGTAACCACTCAAGATATATAGCTGAATAAGCAAATGAAATAATAATGTAGCTGGCACACAGCAGAAGTAATGGGGGTGGGTATAATCATGAAGTCAATTTTGTTTTTGTCTTCCACCATCCTTTTAATCCACCCCAAGGTCACCATCTTGGGCACAGTAAGAGACAACATTCTTATCAGAGGTTCTTTGTCTAGCCCTGGGATTACATATACCTGCTCTATCACCAGAGGGGAACATAGCTGCTCCATCCATGTAGCAGCAACTCTCCTTTGCTCTGCCAGAGCTTTCTGCAGGTGAGAAGTAGTCCATTGTGACACTCTAACTACTAAGGTCATATGACAAACTATCCAGAGGTTTTCCTAGAAGCCATTTGAAGCCACATTCACCAGGCTGTCACCTCCCAATCTCTTCTCTTTTGGCAAGGAGGGAGTATAAGGGGTTTCTGGTACTAAAAGTAGCACTCACTCCAAAATTCTACCTCATTAAATTCTCTTCACTCTACTCTCTAGACCTTTTGTATCTCTGGCGTTTTTCAAGGTCATGCTATAGGTTTTCAAATAGGTCTTGTGAAAATCTTCATCTTGATAATCTACTTCAGAGTTGTATTGTTATCTGATAAATATTTATCTTGGCATCCTGATTAAAATTTCCAAATTTATATTATGTCACAAAATTAGTTCTACATTTAGACAATATACTGTGCAAATGTCCTCAGAAAAGGAATCTGTGAGTTCAGGAAAATGAAAGAAAATTAGAAGAAAATGAAGACTTGTTGCCAGGTATTATGTCCTAGGCACTGTGCTCGGTGTTTATGCATGTGGGGGAAGCCTGCCTGGGTGGCGCTCAGGTTAGGATGTGCTGCTGAGGAGTAACAGGTACCTGATTCTCCACTGGCATCTGGACACATTTCTTGTTCTCCACCTGTACCAAATTAAAGCACAGGCATTATTTACTATCTTTTTCTGTAACAGAATACTTGAGACTGGGTAACTTATAAAGAGGTTTATTTGCCTCACAATTCTGCAGGCTGGGAAGTCCAAGAAGTGTGGCACCATCTGTCACCTGCGTGGCTTCTGGTTAGGGCCTCCTGCTGCATCACAATACAGCAGAGAAGGAGGAGAAGTGAGTATGTGCAAAAAGGGGACCAAACAGGAGGAGCAGCCTCACTTGGTGGCAACTGGCACTCTTGGTAACCAATCCAGTCCTGCAACAGTAAGATCTCCATTTATCTCGTTATGAGGGCAGAGCCCCTATGACCTAAATACCTCTTAAATGCTTCACCACCTCTCAATAACATTATACGGGCGATTAAATTTCAACAGGCGTTTTGATGGAGTCAAACCACGCTCATTCCATATCATTCTGACCCTTACTGCCCAAAGTCATGTTCTCCTTCCAATGCAAAATATACTCATCACATTCTAATAGTCCCAAAGTCGTAACTCATTTCAGCACTGACTTGAAAGTTCAAAGTCTCATCTAAGACTCAGGTCTAACTCCTTCCAGCCGTAAACCTGTAAAATCAAAAACAGGTTATCTGCTTCCAAGAAACAATGGTGGGACAGGCATAAGGTAAACAAACATTCTCTTAGATATGGGCAAAAAGAAAAGAATAACCAACCCAAAGCAAGTCCTAAGCCCAGCAGCATGGACTTTAAATCTTTTTTAAGCTTTGGAATAGTCTTCCATGTCATGTGCCATCTCCTGGACACACTGGGGCAGAAAGTTGGCTCCCGAGGCCTCAGGCAGCCCTGCCTGCATGGCTTTGCTGCATGCATCCCATGTGACTGTTTTTCCATGTGACTGGAGTTTAGCACCTAGCTTTCCAGGAAGACATTGCATACCGCTGGTGGCTCTATCATTCTGGGGTTCTGGTGGCAGCCTCAATCCTGCAGCTCTATTCGGCATTGCTTTGGTAGGGACTTTCAGTGGAATCTCTGCCCATGTCATGTTTCTGTCTAGGGCTGCAAACCCTGAAACATCCTTTGAAATCCAGGTGAAAGCAACCATGATTCCATAGCCCACACTTTCTGTGTACCTGCAGAGTCAGCACCATGTAGACATTTCTCCAAAGCTTATACCTTGTACCCTCCAGCATGGTGGTACAAGCCACATCTGGACCCACTTATGAGGTTCAAAAGCCTTTCGTGATTTTCTCTTTGCATATCTCTCCCTTGGCATTATAAGCCATGGTGTGGTGCCACCAAGGTATGTGGCTTAGCCTTTGGGTTCAGCTTGTCCCTTTAGGGCAACTGGGTTGAGCTGTACCTAGGGCCATTTGAGCCACAGCTAGGGTGGCCAAGGAGTGCTGCACTGGGATTCTGGGGCAGACATGCAGGAAGCAGACACTTGAGGCTATGCAGGGTGGTTAGCAGGCCTTTCTGCCCTCAGGCCCTCACATTCTCAGCCTCTGATGAGAGGGGTAGCCCCAAAGATCTGAAGTGTCTTCAGGTCCATTGTCCTATTTTCTTGAGGCTTGGGACCTACCTCCCTTTTAGCCATTCTAATCTCTTTCTGAAATTGCCTCTAGGCTATTTGATTTCCTCCCCTAAAAAAAATGCTCTTTCATTCTCTACGACATGCCTAAGCTGTAAATTTTTCAAATCTTTCTGTTCTGCGTCCCTTTTCTCTATTAGTTCACTGTAACCATGCAGGAATCTGAAAGCTCTGCTGTTTAGAAATTTCTTCCACCAGCTCTGCTATTCTGTTACTCTTAATATAACTGTGAAGGAGGAATGCCCTGAGAAAGGGTAAAACGTTTCCTGTCTCTCCGAAATCTCTCCCACATTTTAGGGGAATTAAAATCTGCATCCCTGCTCCAGGCCAGTGGCTGGCAGAGGCAGAGGGATGTCCTTTGTTCTTTGTACCACAGAAGATTTCTCAAAGTAATTGTCAGGGTAGAGGTCATGAGATTGTCTTAGTAAAAGATAGGATGAATTAGAACGATCAACTATAGTTGAACAGCAATAGCCTGAAGCTGAAATGCTCCCTTTTAAAAAGCTCTGTATTTCTGCTCAGAGGCAGGGCATTGGTACTTTAAGATAGGAGTCTGAAAACCTTCTCATTTGCTGGCAAATGAATCAATTTTTTTTTTTCCTTCTCCTGGAACTACTTCTTCTTCTTCTTCTGATGCAGCCATGCAGCCTTAGGAACAAGTGCTGAACTATTGATAACTACTGAAAATTCTCTCTCATTTTCTACAACATGGCCAAGGCTCTATGAACAAATTTTAATGACCCCTATATGTTTTTATATAATTCTCTTCCTTAACTACTTGGCATTTTGAGAAATAGTGGGTTTTCTGCAAGACAAAGAAGCTGAGATTCTGAAGGCCCCTTGCAGATTGAGAACACCAAGATTCACCATCCCCCATGAACTGCCCCAAAGCATATGGCCATCCCTTTAAAAGCCCACAATAGTCAGAGAAACAGATTTGAGACAGCTTCCCTATTCTCCTGACAGGATAGCTTTCCTACTAAAAATTCCTTTCTTTCTTAGCAATCCTCTTTGCCTCAATAATTGTATCTTTGTGTGATGAACAACTAGACCCAGGCTGAACCTCCTAAAGTATTAACAACATTAATTTCAGCCTTTTATGAAGCCCTGGGGCATGGACACATTATTTGCTACCAAGTTTTTTGCTACTGTATAAGAAACAAGGTCTTCACTCAGTTGCCAGTAAGATATTTTCATTTCCATCTGAGACCTTATCAAAATGGCCTATATCAGACATATTTCTATCAGTCTTCTGGTCATGACTACTTAACCAATCTCTTAAGAAATTCCAGACTTTTCCTAGTCTTATCTTCTGAGCCTTCACTAGAATCACCCTTAATTGTTCGTTCACAGCAATAGAAGCTTTTTCTTTCCCGTTTCTCCAAATCCTTCCAGCCTCTGCTCATCACCTGCAAAGCTGCTGACACATTTTCAGGTGTAACAATCCCACTTCTTGATACTTCTGTCTTAACCTGTTTTGTGTTGCTATAGCACAATACCACAGACTGGGTAATTAACAAAGAAAATAAAATTATTTCTTACAGTTCTGGAGTCTGGAGAGTCCAGGGTCAAGGGGCTGCACCTGGGAAGGCCTCCTTCTTGCTGTCCTACCTGGTGGACGGCACATGGCAAGAGGGGAAAAGCTTGTCAGCTCTGTCTGTCTTCCTCTTTGTCTAAAGCCACCAGTCCCATGATGTGCCCCTCCCCAACTTATCTAATCCCAAGGCCCTAATTCCAATCAACACATAAATTTGGGGATTGAATTTCTAACACATGACATTTAAGGGACACATTCAAACTGTAGCAGGCAAAAATAGAAAAGATTGATGGATTGCCAGAGCAGTAGTGAGAGAAGCACGATTGCATTGAAGGGTAACAGAAACCTTAAGATAAAGATTATTTGATGTGAGCAAAATGAGTCAAGTACAGTGGGACAGACTTAACAGTGATATTTAAGGATGCTGGAGGGACACTGAGACACAGAAGGGCAGGAACCAACCCTAGGTCTTGTTGGCTTCATCATGGAAGCAGACTATGGTTGTCCTAAAACTCAAGCAAGGTGAAATAAGTACAAATAAACACACCCCAAATTCTTTTACCTTGCTACATTTAATTCTTTTTATAAGAGTTCACCCTCTCTACTCTCACACCGTCCTCTACCCTGTCACCATAACAACCACATTGTATAACAAATGGCAGAGCCATTATCAGGAAAAATAGAAGCAGCAATCCTTCCCAATGACTCTCCCATTCAATTTAGCCTGGGATTTCCTGTTTCACTGTCTTCCCTTGAGTTTTCAGTATCTCAAGATGGATGACACCTGCCTGTGAATCACTGAATGTTTCCAGCTGGATCTGGGCTTTGTTCTAATCTTAGGAAAAATCAGGAGTGTTTCTTGGACTCTTTCCAAATCCTTGGATGATGGCAAAGGTGAAAATTTTTAGGACAAAAAGAAATGCACGAGTTTTTTTCCACTCCCTAAGGAAACGAAAAAGGACAATGGGTTGTGGTTTGGGGGTCAAAGCAGGAAAGAGTTATTTTCCAAACACATTGTCTCCAGACCCTTGCTGCATAGGTGGGGACTCCTCACCCCCCATTTGGCTGGAGCTCCTTTTTAAGAGTACTGCCACCTCTGGTCGTATTTTCCTCACTAATTATTCCCATACCATTGTCAGTAATTGTTCTGAATGGGTTGCATCCAAAGCCATGTTACAGATCTCAAATAGATGTGTGTCTCCTCTCCAAATTTTAATCAGGAGGAAGATTAAGTTGGACAGAATTTAAAATGTAGCCTGAATTAAATCTCCTTTATTTTAATGACTCAGAACATTTTTCTAGGAGTTTATTTGCAAACAACTTTTATCACCCAACTTTGCTTATGCACATAGACTATTGCTTTGTTTGCCCTCTTGCCAATAAAAACCTTTTACTAGGCTATCAGCATATGTCTGGATTAGTCATTAATGCAACTTGAAGGGAAAAACAATATAGCCACTTAACCTCTTATACGATGTGTGAATATCTATACACAATTTTTTATCTCACAACAGCTGGGATGTTGCAACAACCCCCTCACCCAAACGTCTCCCTGGTGCTAATCTCACTCTTCCCTAATCTATTTTACACACACTAACCAATTTTCCCAAAATGTAAAAATGAATATTATTCTTGTCTCTCTTCATATTTATGAGGTTCATGGGCTCTTTATGATTTTCTCTTTGCTTACTTTTCCACCTGCCCTTTGTCACCTGGTGAGCTCATATTCATCCTTTAGGGCCTGACTATGTACATTTTCCTTCCCTGAGTTCATCTATCCCCACTCTGGGTCCTCACTCTACCTTTGCTCACAGTCATCATTCCTTTTTAAATCAAGACTCTTTTATATTTCTGTGTCCTAGAACAAGTCTGCAAATTGTATAGGAGCAAAGTATGTGTCTTTTGCCTTACCCGTGCTTCATTCGATGTAGTACACCCTCCTCCTGTGCACAGGTTTTTTGGAAAAAAACAAGGACCAAAAAGACATCATCCACAGGATGTGACGCCCAAGTATTTGGAAGATGGACCTTTCATCCGTGCAGGTTCTGCAGGGCCAACTGAAGAACTTGAGTATGTGGGGATTTTGGTATATGCTGAAGTGCTGGAACCACCCCCTACATATATATGTTAATACAACGCATAGTAAGTGTTCAATAAGTGTAATCTGAATGATACGTGGATGAGTAAATGAATGAACTGGGAACCCTGGAGGGTCTGTTGATGGGCTGGAAACAGAATCTGTAAGATAAATTTTTTAAATTGCCCTCAATTTTCAGATTCACATCATCTCTTTTCCTTATGCTTTAGAGGCCAGCATATATCCAAACAGACCACTGTTAAAATCCTCTTTAAAAAATGTTCACATAACACTGAACTTGTATTCATTGCCCTGATGGTGTCAAAGACGAAATTATAACAAATAATAGTTTAAAGAGTTTAACTAGTTTTTATTTGCAATTCTAGAAGCAGGCAACATCTCATTCTCTAAAATAGAATGAATGTTCCAATCAGCTGAGCAAAGAAATTTGGTTTTATGAAAAGAACAGGTCTAAAGAAAGCAGAAACAGAGAACTGAAGGTTATTTCAAAATTAAAGTTGTAAAACTTAAAGCCCAGTGGACTTTTGTATCATGTCGGCTAAAACCGGCTTGTTGGGAATTTAGCTGTTATCTCTCTCTTTCCAATTTTCTCAGAAGTTCAAATATACAACTTAATTTGGGCTTGGTGGTATGGAACTTCAGCAGGAGTAACTTAAATTTGGTCTTGTCTGTTGGGCCTAGGGCAGGAGCTCAGTCCAAACCAAGCCTCCTATGAATTTTATTTAGCAATACAAATATAAATTAAGTTTAACCATGCTCTCTTACACATAGTGTAGCCTGGACTCACAGAAAGCACAACGAAGTAATATACACATATCAGAGGAATAGAAACCAGTCCAAAGACAGATCCAAATACACTGGGCAATCAATTGTACTTTGATATCTGCCTGTTTACTTTGGAGAAAGTGAAATGAGATCCCTTACTCATACCATAAATAAATATGAATTATAGAACTAACTCTCTAAAATGAAATTATGAGAGTACTAGAGGGAGATAGGATAGAATCTTGGTGTGGGGAAGGCCTTTGTAAGAATGGCTTGAAATCCAGAGGCCTTAAAGGAAAAGATTGACAGATCTGACTGTGTAAAAATGTAAAACCATTACTTGGAAAAATATGTTATAAATAAAGTTATTATTTTTTTTTTTTCTCTTTTTTTTTTTATTGTTGGGGATTCATTGAGGGTACAATAAGCCAGTTACACTGATTGCAATTGTTAGGTAAAGTCCCTCTTGCAATCATGTCTTGCCCCCATAAAGTGTGACACACACTAAGGCCCCACCCCCCTCCCTCCATCCCTCTTTCTGCACCCCCCCATAACCTTAATTGTCATTAATTGTCCTCATATCAAAATTGAGTACATAGGATTCATGCTTCTCCATTCTTGTGATGCTTTACTAAGAATAATGTCTTCCACTTCCATCCAGGTTAATACGAAGGATGTAAAGTCTCCATTTTTTTTAATGGCTGAATAGTATTCCATGGTATACATATACCACAGCTTGTTAATCCATTCCTGGGTTGGTGGGCATTTAGGCTGTTTCCACATTTTGGCGATTGTAAATTGAGCTGCAATAAACAGTCTAGTACAAGTGTCCTTATGATAAAAGGATTTTTTTCCTTCTGGGTAGATGCCCAGTAATGGGATTGCAGGATCGAATGGGAGGTCTAGGTTGAGTGCTTTGAGGTTTCTCCATACTTCCTTCCAGAAAGGTTGTACTAGTTTGCAGTCCCACCAGCAGTGTAAAAGTGTTCCCTTCTCTCCACATCCACGCCAGCATCTGCAGTTTTGAGATTTTGTGATGTGGGCCATTCTCTCTGGGGTTAGATGGTATCTCAGGGATGTTTTGATTTGCATTTCTCTAATATATAGAGATGATGAACATTTTTTCATGTGTTTGTTAGCCATTCGTCTGTCGTCTTTAGAGAAAGTTCTATTCATGTCTCTTGCCCATTGATATAAGGGATTGTTGGCTTTTTTCATGTGGATTAATTTGAGTTCTCTATAGATCCTGGTTATCAAGCTTTTGTCTGATTGAAAATATGCAAATATCCTTTCCCATTGTGTGGGTTGTCTCTTTGCTTTGGTTATCGTCACCTTAGCTGTACAGAAGCTTTTCAGTTTAATGAAGTCCCATTTGTTTATTTTTGTTGTTGTTGCAATTGCCATGGCAGTCTTCTTCATGAAGTCTTCCCCCAGGCCAATATCTTCCAGTGTTTTTCCTATGCTTTCTTTGAGGATTTTTATTGTTTCGTGCCTTAAATTTAAGTCCTTTATCCATCTTGAATCAATTTTTGTGAGTGGGGAAAGGTGTGGGTCCAGTTTCAGTCTTTTACACGCAGACATCCAGTTCTCCCAACACCATTTATTGAATAGGGAGTCTTTCCCCCAAGGTAAGTTCTTGTTTGGTTTATCGAAGATTAGGTGGTTGTAAGATGTTAGTTTCATTTCTTGGTGTTCAATTCGATTCCAAGTGTCTATGTCTCTGTTTTTGTGCCAGTACCATGCTGTCTTGAGCACTATGGCTTTGTAGTACAGACTAAAATCTGGTATGCTGATGCACCCAGCTTTATTTTTGTTACTAAGAACTGCCTTAGCTATACGGGGTTTTTTACGGTTCCATACAAAACGCAGAATCATTTTTTCCAAATCTTGAAAGTACGATGTAGGTACTTTGATAGGAATGGCATTGAATAGGTAGATTGCTTTGGGAAGTATAGACATTTTAACAATGTTGATTCTTCCAAGCCATGAGCATGGTATGTTCTTCCATTTGTTAATATCCTCTGCTATTTCCTTTCTGAGGAGTTCATAGTTTTCTTTATAGAGGTCCTTCACCTCCTTCGTTAGGTATATTCCTAGGTATTTCATTTTCTTTGAAACTATGGTGAAGGGAGTTGTGTCCTTAATTAGCTTCTCCTCTTGACTGTTATTGGTGTATACAAAGGCTACTGACTTGTGGACATTGATTTTATATCCTGAAACATTACTGTATTTTTTGATGACTTCTAGGAGTCTTGTGGTTGAGTCTTTGGGGTTCTCTAAGTATAAGATCATGTCGTCAGCAAAGAGGGAGAGTTTGACCTCCTCTGCTCCCATTTGGATTCCCTTTATTTCCTTGTCTTGCCTAATTGTATTGGCTAGAACTTCCAGCACTATGTTGAATAGTAAAGGTGACAGAGGACAACCTTGTCTGGTTCCAGTTCTAAGAGGAAAAGCTTTCAGTTTTACTCCATTCAGTAAAATATTGGCTGTGGGTTTGTCATAGATAGCTTCAATCAGTTTTAGAAATGTGCCACCTATGCCTATACTCTTCAGTGTTCTAATTAGAAAAGGATGCTGGATTTTATCAAATGCTTTTTCTGCATCTATTGAGAGGATCATGTGATCTTTATTTTTGCCTCTGTTAATATGGTGGATAACGTTTATGGACTTGCGTATGTTGAACCAGCCTTGCATCCCTGGGATGAAGCCTGCTTGATCATGATGAATGACTTTTTTGATGATAAGCTGTAATCTATTGGCTAGGATTTTGTTGAGAATTTTTCCATCTATATTCATGAGTGAGATTGGTCTGAAATTCTCCTTTTTGTTTGGGTCTTTTCCTGGTTTTGGTATCAGGGTGATGTTTGCTTCATAGAATGTGTTGGGGAAGATTCCTTCTTCCTCAATTTTTTGGAATAATTTCTGCAGTACAGGAATAAGTTCTTCCTTGAAGGTTTGATAGAATTCTGGAGTGAAGCCATCTGGACCAGGGCATTTTTTAGTTGGAAGCTTTTTTATTGTTTCTTTGATCTCAGTGCTTGAAATTGGTCTGTTCAGGAGGTCTATTTCTTCCTGGCCAAGTCTAGGGAGAGGGTGTGATTCCAAATATTGATCCATTTCCTTCACATTGTCAAATTTCTGGGCATACAGTTTCTGGTAGTATTCAGAGATGATCTCTTGTATCTCTGTGGGATCAGTTGTTATTTCCCCTTTATCATTTCTGATTGAGGTTACTAGAGATTTTACTTTTCTATTTCTAGTTAGTCTGGCCAATGGTTTATCTATTTTATTTATTTTTTCAAAAAACCAACTCCTTGTTTCATTAATTTTCTGAATGATTCTTTTGTTTTCAATTTCATTGATCTCTGATTTGATTTTGGAGATTTCTTTTCTTCTACTGAGTTTAGGCTTAGATTGTTCTTCTTTTTCCAATTCCATAAGGTCTCTTGTGAGATTGTTGATGTGCTCTCTGTCTGTTTTTCGAATGTAGGCATCTAAAGCGATGAATTTTCCTCTCAAAACTGCTTTTGCAGTATCCCACAGGTTTTGGTAGCTTGTGTCTTCATTGTTGTTATGCTTAAGGAAGTTAGTGATTTCCTGTTTGATTTCTTCCTGCACCCATCTGTTATTCAACAGAAGATTGTTTAATTTCCATGCCTTTGGATGGGGTCGAGCATTTTTGTTAGAGTTGAGTTCCACCTTTAGTGCCTTATGGTCTGAAAAGATACAAGGTAAAATTTCAATTCTTTTGATTCTGTTGATATTTGTTTTGTGTCCCAGGATATGATCAATTTTGGAGAATGTTCCATGGGGTGATGAGAAGAATGTATATTCTTTATCTTTGGGGTGGAGTGTTCTATATGCGTCTATCAAGCATAATTGTTCTAGGGTCTCATTTAAATCTCTTATATCTTTGTTTAATTTCTGTTTAGAGGATCTGTCCAGCTCTGTAAGAGGTGTGTTAAAGTCCCCTGTTATGATGGTATTATCAGATACCATATTGCTCAGACTGAGTAAGGTCTGTTTCAAGAATCTGGGAGCATTTAAATTTGGTGCATAGATATTTAGAATTGAAATGTCTTCTTGTTGTAGTTTTCCCTTGACCAATATAAAGTGACCATCTTTGTCTTTTTTGACTTTAGTTGCTTTAAATCCACATGTATCTGAAAATAAGATTGCAATTCCTCTTTTCTTCTGAGTTCCATTTGCCTGAAAAATTGTCTTCCAACCCTTGACTCGGAGCTTTAATTTGTCTTTTGAAGCCAGGTGTGTTTCTTGCAGACAGCAAATGGATGGCTTGTGTTTTTTAATCCAGTCAGCCAATCTATGTCTCTTCAGTGGGGAATTCAAGCCATTAACATTTATGGAGATAATTGATAAGTGTGGTAGTATTCTATTCGTCTTATTTGGTGAGAGTCCATTGCTTAGTTTTATCTTTTGCATCAGTGTGGAGGTTAGGTTCTGTCCTTTGATTTCTGAGTTCTTACTTTGCTGCTGATCCATTGTGGTGGTCAGTGTGCAGAACAGGTTGAAGTATTCCCTGTAGAGCTGGTCTTGTTGTGGTGAATTTCCTCAATGTTTGTATATCCGTAAATGATTTGATTTCTCCATCAATTTTGAAGCTTAGCTTAGCAGGGTACAGAATTCTGGGCTGAAAATTGTTCTGTTTAAGTAGATTAAAGGTAGATGACCATTGTCTTCTTGCTTGGAAAGTTTCATTAGAGAAGTCTGAGGTCACTCTGATGGATTTGCCCCTGTAGGTCAACTGGCGCTTACTCCTGGCAGCTTGCAGAATCTTTTCTTTTGTCTTGACTTTGGACAGGTTCATCACAATGTGTCTTGGAGAAGCTCGGTTAGAGTTGAGGCGACCTGGGGTCCGATAGCCCTCTGAAAGCAGTGTGTCAGAATCTTTGGTGATGTTTGGGAAATTTTCTTTTATAATATTCTCTAGTATGGCTTCCATTCCTCTGGGGCATTCTTCTTCCCCTTCTGGAATTCCTATAACTCGTATGTTGGAACGTTTCATAAAGTCCCATAATTCTGACAGTGAACGTTCTGCTTTCTCTCTCTTCTTTTCTGCCTCTTTTACTATCTGAGTTATCTCAAAAACTTTGTCTTCTACCTCTGAAATTCTTTCTTCTGCATGGTCTAACCTGTTGCTGATACTTTCCATTGCATCTTTAAGTTCCCTGATTGACTGTTTCATTTCCTTCAGCTCTGCTATATCCTTTTTATATTCTTCATATCGTTCATCTCTGATTTGATTCTGTTTTTGGATTTCCTTTTGGTTATTTTCCACTTTATTAGCAGTTTCCTTCATTGTTTCCATCATTTCTTTCATTGTTTTCAACATGTGTATTCTAAATTCCCTTTCTGTCATTCCTAACATTTCTGTATAGGTGGAATCCTCTGCAGTAGCTACCTCATGGTCCCTTGGCGGGGTTGTTCTGGACTGGTTCTTCATGTTGCCTGGAGTTTTCTGCTGATTCTTCCTCATGAGTGATTTCTTTTATCTGTTTCCTTGCCCTAATTTTCCTTTCACTTCCTCTTGCTCTTTAAGTTCTTGTGCCTGTGGACTAAGGGTTACAGGACCAGAAAGGTGAGAAGGTTGAAGAGCAAAAAAGGGATGAAAGAAAGGAGGACCGAGTGATAAGAAAAAAAAGAAAGATAGAGAAAGGAGAGGGGGTGGGGATAAGGAATATTGACAAAAAGAAGAGAGGCACAGAAAGAGGGAGACAGGGCAATATAGGTGTACAGTAGGGTACTTTGACACAACCTTAAAAAACCCCACCTTCTGGGGGTTGGGTGCCCAGTTGGGTGGTTCCCTTGAGGTCAGCAGCTCTTTGCTAACCTGGTCAGACACAGTACCCCACCTCCACCAAGTAGAGAGGAAAGACAAAAATGCTATAAATCAAACTAAAACAAGCAAACAGAAAACTTTATGGCGATAAAATTGGGTGAAAAACCAAGTGATAGCGGTAGAAACACTAGCAAAAATGAAGTTGTAGTTATTAAAAAAGGCAGCTATGGGAAATTATAATTAAACTAGAAAAATTGAGAAAGAAAAAGGGATCTGTATGGAAAAGATTGAAATTAAGAAACAAAAGAACCTCAACAACGTCAAAATAAACAAACAAAAAAACCCAACCAAACAAAGAAAAAAGAAAAAAAAATACACAACCAAAAACAAAGCAGTTTGTATATGTTGTTGAATATTGTCTGGGCAACACGTGGTCTTTTGGGGTATGAGATGTTAGTCACAGTTCTGATACGACTGGAGGCTGCTGATTTCTCAAACCCCAGCAGGTAGACACCCTAAATCTCTCTTCAGCCTACTTAAAAGGCACTTTGAACTTGTAAACTTGCTGAGCAGAAGCTTTCCCAGCTTTCTCGCTGGAATCACTGCTGAAGTGGCTATCCACTTACTCAGTGTGCCAAAACCGGTCTCACTCTGCCCCTGAGGGTTAGGGCTGCAAGGTGGCTCAGACCCTACCCTTAGGCTACTTGGTTGCTGGGTTACCAGCTCCCACCCGTTTCTAGCTCTGCTACCCTGAGGGCGGAGCTTGCCGGGGCAGGTCACTGACAATGGATCCGTGTGACCCACCGCCAAACACTATTAGCTCCGTCTGGCTCAGCGGCTCAGACTGGGGCCCTAGACAACGGCCAAAGTTCTCCGCACTCCCACTCAGGCCTTCCCCAAGGCAGTTCAACTCAGTGCCAAGTCCAAGGACATCAAAAGAGTTCACAGGTAAGGCCTTTCTGGTTTGCAGTCTCGCTGCTACTGAACTTACAGTTGTGGGCGGGTTTAGATGGGTTGAACACACATGACCACTTGCCGGTTTTCCACTGTTTTAGTCCTCCTCTTGGGGTCCAGAAGTCTCTCGCTGACTCCCTGTATCCTCATAGGAGTGATGATAGGCAGTTCCCACCAGCCAGAGATGCCTGGAGTCCTATCTCCCCAGACTCACGGTGCCCAGATGCAAGGAAGCTGTTACTCGGCTGCCATCTTGCTCCGCCCCCTCGAATAAAGTTATTATTTATAAAATAAACAGACTAGGAGAAAACAAAATAGACTAGGAGAAAATATTTTCAATGCATATATCCCCAAATAGTAATATCTAATTTGTGGTTTATGAAAAGTTTTTACAATATGAAAATATTCTAAAAAGTCAAATAGACATGGAACAGGAAAAACAGAAACTACTTTTAAACATTGAAAAGCTACTCAAGCAAAAATTGCAGAAATGCCACTTAATGCAGCATCATTTTTCATTCACTAGATTAGCACACTTACAAAAGATTGAAGATACTTAACATTGGCAAAGAATATGAGTATTGCCACTCACTATTGTAGAAAAGCAAATTTTTGTAAAATATTTAGAAAATAATTTTTTAGTGTTCATCAAAATTTTAAATGCCCATACCTAGCAATTTAATTTGTGAAAACATTTGTACCATTTGGTATAGGAATGTGTAGACCCTCATTAATTACAGTGCTGAAAAATTTAAGTATATATCAATAAAATCATGGTTATATAGAAAACAGTGTGTAAATACAATGGAATGCTACATAGATGTTCAAAAGCACGGAATAAATTTGTATACTCACATGGAATAGTGTCTACTATATAGGATTAAATGAAAAGAAAAATATATTGAAGAAGATCACATGTGGTATGATACTATTTTTTCCCTAAAATTTAACTCTCCAAATATGTGTTGATTTATTTATACTGTAATCTGAATATACATAATAAAATGTCTGGAAGTATATTACTGAAATTTTACCTTTGGGGAAATAAATGAACTGTGGTCGAAGGAGAGAGACCTTCATTTTTTACTTTATATACTTTTTCTTTTTTTAAAAAACTTTTTTAAAAAATAATAAACATAAATTTTTTAATTAATGTATTTATTTATTTTTTATTGCTTGGGATTCATTGAGAGTACAAAGAATTAGGTTACACTGATTGCGGTTGTTAGGGAAAGTCCCTCTTATAATTGTGTCCTTCCCCCAGGAGATGTGCCATACACCGTGACCCCCCAATCCCCCTTTCTCTTCCCCTCTCCCCAATTTGTCATTCCCCTAACCCACCCCTTGTATTAGCTCATCTGCTGCCTTCATATTAGAATTGAGTAGGTTGGATTCTTGCTTCTCCATTCTTGTGATGCTTTACTGAGAAGAATGTATTCACCTCCATCCAAATTAATACAAAAGATGTAAAGTGTTGCGTATTTTTGTATCAATAGTCATTAGTGAAATTGGTCTAGTCAATATTCATTAGTGAATTGGTTTGGTTGTGTTTCTTCCTGGTTTTGCAATCAGGGTGATGTTTGCTGCATAGAATGTGTTGGGGAAGGTTCCTTCCTTCTCAATGATTTGGAATAGGTTCTGCAATATTGGTACAAACTTCTCTTTGAAGGTGTGATAGAAGTCTGACGTGAAGCCATCTGGTCCTGGGCTTTTTTTGTTGGAAGCTTTTTAGTTGTTTCTGCAATCTCAGTACTTCATATTTGTCTGTTCAAGTGATCTATCTCTTCCTGGTTAAATCTAGGAAGATGATGTGATTCAAGATATTGGTTCATTTCCTCCATATTGTCAAATTTCTGGGCATAAAGTTTTTGGTAGTAGTCAGAAATAATCTCTTGTATCTCTGTGGTATTAGTTGTTATTTCCCCCTTTTCATTTCTGATTGAGGTTATTATAGATTTTACTTTTCTATTTCTGGTTAATCTGGCCAATGGTTTATAAATTTTATTTATCTTTTCAAAGAACCAACTTTTTGTTTCTTTAATTTCCTGAATGATTCTTTTATTCTTAATTTCATTTATTTCTGATTTAATTTTGGTTATTTATTTTCTTCTGCTAGGTTTTGGATTAGATTGCTCTTCCTTTTTAATTTCTGTAAGATGATTCATTAGGTTAATAATGTGCTTTCTTCCTGTTTTTCAGATATAGGCATCTAATGCAATAAATTTCCTCTTAAAACTGCTTTTGCAGTGTCCCGCAGGTTTTGGTAACTTGTGTCTTCATTGTTGTTATGCTCAAGGAAGTTAATGATTTCCTTTTCTATCTCTTCCTTGACCCAACTGTTATTCACCATAAGGTAGTTTGATTTCCATGCCTTTGTGTGGGGAATCACGATTTTTGTTGAAGTTGAGTTCCACCTTTATTGCCTTGTGGTCTGAGAAGATACAAGATAAAATTTCAAATGTTTTGATTTTGTTGATGTTTTATTTGTGTCCTAGAATATGATCTATTTTGAAGAATGTTCCATGGGCCAATGAGAAGAACGTATATTCTTTAGCTTTGAGATGGAGTGTTCTATATATGTCTATCAAGCATAGTTGTTCTAAGGTCACATTCAAGTCCCTTGTATCTTTGTTTAGTTTCTGTTTAGAGGATCTGTCCAACTATCTAAGATGAATGTTAAAGTCCCCTGCTATTATGGTGTTATGGGATATTATATTGCTCAGAGTAATTAAGGTCTGTTTCAAGAATCTGGGGGCATTTAAGTTGGGTGCATAAATATTTAGAATTGAAATGTCTTCTTGTTGTATTGTTCCTTTCACCAATATAAAGTGACCAACTTTGTCTTTTTGACTTTAGTTGCTTAAATCCACTTGTATGTGAAAATAAGATTGTAGCCCCTCTTTTCTTCTGATTTCCATTTGCCTGAAAAATTGTCTTCTGTCCTTTAACCCTGAGTTTTAATTTGTCCTTTGAGGCTAGGTTTGTTTCCTCCAGACAGTAAATGAATGGCTTGTGCTTTTCTTATCCAATCAGCTGGCCTCTGACTCTTCAGTGGGGAATTCAAGCCATTAACATTTATTGAGATAATTGATATGTGGTCATGTTCTATTCATCTTATTTTGTGAAAGTCCATTGCTTAGTTTTATCTTTTGTGTCATTGTGGAAGCTAGGTTTTGTGCTTTAGTTTCTAGGTGTTTACTTTGCTGCTGGTTCATTGTGTGTAAAACAGGTTGAAGTATTTCCTGTAAAGCTGGTCTTGTTGCCATCCCACCCCAAGAGCAGTGTCTGCTGAGACCTGTGGAAACTGGCGATCAACTGAACAAATACAAAGTTAGGAGCGACAGTAAAGAAAGATAAGAGACATAGAGTAGAATTTAAAGTGGGAGCTCAGGGTCTGTTGCCTGTCTTGGGATTCTGGCAATGGCACCAAGTGTTTGCTCCACTCTGTTTTTATTGGAGTCTATTTGCCCAGAGAGTAAGATGAGGGAGGGAACAAACATATCAGCAGTTTCTCTGATTGAGCATATCAGCTCCTATTATTATTGTTAACCTTAAGGGTAGCCTTAAGAAATCTGAGCCTTGTATTGGGAGAGACTCCTATTTGAGATCACACACACAGATATCTAGGGAGGTGTTAAGCTCTGCTAGTTCTCTGTGGAGTAAAACACCACCAGCATTAATCTCGTCTGAGGGATTGGTGAGAGGGAGGCATTTTCCTCCCATCACCACCACAGAGAATTTTCCTCTGTGATAAGGGATATAAGTTCTTCTGCCCATATCTCAGAGCTCAAGCTCCCTTAGTCTCTGCCCCAGGCAAATGCAAATCTCCACAATGGGTATCTGCTTTGCCTGTTTAATGGGCAGGAAACACCCTAAAAGACATATCTTTTCTAGGACTTGCCATAATCTCTTGTATGGCCTTTACTCTCCTCAGAGTGCTCACAGACCCATCAGGGTGTTTGTAAGCTGTATCCCCAACAGGCTAGAATTTCAGAAAAGGCAAGAAGCTTGCTAGCAATAGCTAGCTTAAATGTAAACTAGCTAACTTTTCTTTTCTTTCTTTCTTTTTTCTTTTCTTTTTTTTTTTTTTTTTTTTTTTGCATTTTTTGGCCAGGGCTGGTTTTGAACCCACCACCTCTGGTATATGGGACTGGCACCCTATTCCTTTGAGCCACAAGTGCTGCCACTGACTTTACTTTGTTCTGACTCACTCAGCTTACTTTTTAGTTTTCCTCTTTTGGAAGGGGTGCTTTCCTTTGCCAAGAATGGGGTCTCTGGTCCCTATTCTCTCAGAAGATCTTGTTGTGGCAAACTTCCTCAATGTTTGCATATTAGTAAAAGATTTGATTTCTCTATCAATTTTATTATTATTATTATTTATTTTTTTTTTTTTGTAGAGACAGAGTCTCACTGTACCGCCCTCGGGTAGATTGCCGTGGCGTCACACGGCTCACAGCAACCTCTAACTCTTGGGCTTACGTGATTCTCTTGCCTCAGCCTCCCGAGCAGCTGGGACTACAGGCGCCCGCCACAACGCCCGGCTATTTTTTTTGTTGTTGCAGTTTGGCCGGGGCTGGGTTTGAACCCGCCACCCTCAGCATATGGGGCTGGCGCCCTACTCACTGAGCCACAGGCACCGCCCTCTCTATCAATTTTAAAGCTTAGCTTAGTGGGATATAGAATTCTGAGCTGGAAGTTGTTGTGTTTAAGTAGATTAAAGGTGGATGACCATTCTCTTCTGGCTTGAACAATTTCATTTGAGAAGTCTACAATCACTCTGAGGGATTTGCCCCTGTTGGTCAATTGGCACTTACTCCTGATAGCTTGCAGAATTTTCTCTTTTGTCTTGACTTTGGACAGGTTCAGCTTTGGAGAAGCTCTCTTAGAGTTGAGGTGACCTGGAGGCCAATATCCCTCTGAAAGGAATTTGTCAGAATCTTTGGTGATATTTGGGAAATTTTCAATTATAATATCTTTTAGTAGGGCTTCCATTCTTCTGGGGCATTCTTCTTCCCCTTCTGTGATACCTATAACTCATATATTTGAGCACTTCATGAAGTCCGATAATTCTGTCAGTGAACATTCTGCTTTCACTCTCTTTTTTTCTGTCTCTTTAACAGCCTGAGTTAGCTCAAGAGCTTTGTCCTCTACCTCTGAGATTCTTTCTTCTGCATGGTCTAATCTGTTGTTGATACTTTCTATTGCATCTTTAAGTTCCCTAATTGCTTCAGTTCATTCAGCTCTGCTATATCCTTTCTATATTCTTCATATTGTTCATCTCTTATTTAATTCTGTTTTTGGATTTCCTTTTGGTTATTTTCCACTTTATCAGCAGCTTCCTTTATTGTTTCCATAATTTCCTTCATTGTTTTCTTCATCTGTATTCTAAATTCCCTTTCTGTCATTTCTAACATTTCTTTATAGGTGGAATCCTCTGCAGTGGCTACCTCATGGTCCCTTGGCGGGGTAGGATGCTCTGGTCTGATTTTTCATGTTGCCAGGATTTTTCTGCTGTTTCTTCCTCATGAGTGATTTATTTTTGTCTGTTTCCTTGTCCTACTTTTTCTTTTCACTTCCTCTTACTCTTTAAATTACTGTGCCTGTGATCAAAGGTGGTGAAGTGTTCTTTTGGTAAAGAAATAAATAAAAAGATGAGAAGAGTGAAGAGCAAGAAGGAATAAAAGATTAAAAAAGAGAAAAGAGAAAGGAAAGGGGGTGAATAAAAGGGAAGACTGACAAAAAGAAGAGAAGAACAGAAGGAGAGAGACAAGAGTAATAATGGTGTACAGTAGGGTACTTTGACCTACACCCACAAATCCCAGCCTCTGTGGGGCTGGGTTGGGTGGATCCCTTGATGTATGAAGCTCTTTGCCAGCCTGAGTAGACACAGGACCTGATCTTCACCAAATAGAGAAGTAAAACAAAAATGCTATCAATCAAACCAAACCAAACCAAAGAAAAAACTTTAAGGGATAAAATCAGGGGGAAAACAACAGGGGCAGAAAAACCAGCAAAAGCGAAGCACTATTATTAAAGCAATGAAAAATCATATTTATATGAGAAAAATGAAAAAAGAAAAAATCTAGGGAGAAAAGTTGAAAAAAAATTTAAAAAGAATAAAAACTATGTATATATGTATATGTCTTGCTGAATATTGCCTGGGCAACAGGTGATCTCCTGGGGTCTGAGATGCTAATCACAGTACACTGTATAAGATGAAGACTGGAAGCCTCTGTTGACTTCTTTGCCCTCAGACCCCTCAGGGTTGGGATCCTAAATCTCTCCTCAGCCTGATTAATAGACATGCCTAGATGTTTCCAAACTGTGTCCCTTTGGTTATGCAGTGGCTTTCCCAGGAAAGTGTGTGTCACTTGAATATCTCCAGAAGTGGCTGCCTGCTAATCAGATGTGCCAGAATCAGCCTCACTCTAGGACTCTGAGGGCTGAGCTCTCCCACAATTTTTGCAGACAAAAAAATGAAAGCACTATTCCAGCCAGGTGGCTCCGTCCCAGCCTCTAGGCACTGTTCAAAGTCCCTTGCTCATTTGCCCAAGGTCTCCCAAGGTAACTCAACCAAGTGCCAAAGTCCAAGAAAAAAAAAACACAGGGAAGGGCTTCCTTGTCTGCAAACTCTTGCCACTGTTGCCCCTGCAGTTGCCATAGCCAGCTGGCCCCTGACCAATCGCAAACAGGTGGTGCTTCTCTACTGCTTTTGTCCTCTTAGTCTCCCTCTGCCTCCTTATACCCCCAAAGGAAGGTTTCTTGGTACAGCCCATAAACCAGAGGTACCTGGAGTCTTCTCTCCCCAATCTCATTGTGCCAGTTGCAAAGAAGCTATCTCTAGTCCACAGTCTTGCTCTGCCCCTAAGATAAAATTTTTTTAATGTGTACCACGTAAGTAGGATTCTCATGATATCACTGAATAAGAATGGCTTAACCATAGCAAAAGGTGACAGACAGGGCAGGGTCTGGGTACAGGTGTGTTAAAAGGGGGTCCAGAGGAGGCCGATGTTGTTACACTAATAAGACGGACAAGAAGAACATCCATCACCTAGAATCAAGTGTTCAGGGACAATGGGGAGAAGTGACAGGTTAAGACAAGCTGCTAGTGTCCCCAATCTCAGAGATTTACAGGGTATCCTCACTCCTGGTAGCTGATGAGGAAAGCCAGCTGGAATGTGGCTGCCAGCAGGAGGGATCAGAGGTCTGGACAAAAGCATCAAATGCAGGAGATGGTCCTCAGCCCCCAAGGTACAGCATCAAAGAGATGACAAGGACACAGGAGAATGTAGCCTTGAGTCAGGGAGGGTGATCACGGCCACAGTTATGGACCCATAAAAAACAAAGCAGACACCAATTTTAGAACAGTGGTAAGATATCCATTCACTCATGACATGACTACAAGTATATGAGGGCAGGTGTTCTCAGTTCTAGGGAAGATGCTGTCAGGAGGGTAACTGAAGAACTACAGACCTTGGCTTCTTGGTTGGCTCTCCAAAGCTATGGAGCTCACGATATGTTTGGTCTAGACTGTGAATTTAAAAAAGAAATCCAAAGCATACTCTAAAAAGGTATTAGGAATAGTATTGACTCAAAGTGAGGGCTTCTAGAATTTCCGGTATATATTCCTCAGAGCAGACTTATTTTCAGGGTCATTAGGAACTGAGAGACTAGTCGTGGCTTCACACAACTCCACGTTAGGTCTGAGTTCATCAATCTTGATGCTTCTGTCTCCTGAACTCTCCGGAAGCCAGAGTCTCCTCGCAATTGACTGAGTATCAGGGAAAATGAAGTGCTGCCTTAGATTTATGAACTCCTTTATCACTCAAGGTAAAGACTCTAGAATTCAGAATGCTTCATTTTTATCTGATGCATAGGACTAGATTAAATGCTGAACTGCATGATAGATAAAGCTGGAATTAATGAGTGTCCTCATATAAATTGCTTATGATAAGAGACATTGAAATCAAGGTAAGTAGATGTGATACATCATCATTCCTCTTCATTTAACTACGCTGAGAGGTAGGACAGGAGGAAGACACGCTGCATATGCAAGAAAAATGGGTGGGGTTGGTGATAAAGTCACGTTTATTTCCTTTTCAGAGTAGGCAGGAGATGCTCTCTGGAACCTAAAATTCACATTTAGTATATAAACTAGCCCTGTGTTTTCATTTAAAGGTAATATCTGGTTTGTTCTATTCGACAATAATATAAACCTTTGTTTTAGCAATGCAAATTTGCAAGGAAAATTGGGAAATTTTCAATGGCTAAAATATTAAAAGCGATAACACTTTTCTAGTTAAGTCGTGAATGGGATGATGAGCTTCTTTGGAGCCTGACACACCAATAGGAGAAAGGATTTGGTATTTTTTTGGACTTTGCTTACATGCATTTAGAAATCACAGCCAGAACATCCCCTGGAAGTATGGATGATCCCGATGATCAATTCCACAATCCTTCCCTGGTCACCATGTCCCTGTTCTATGCAAGGAATAGGGACTCAGCTGCAAAGCAGAGCATGGTCCAGATCTAGAAAGGTTCCAATTTGGCAGGGCACTACACAAGTGTGTCAGAGAGGACAAGTGCTGGGGAGTGATTAGAGGGGAAAACTTATTTCAAAATGCAAAAATCCAGTTTGCTAATTTTTGTCACTAAACTAAATACAACCAGAGTATTTTTAAAACTAAAAGGCCTGGTGTTGGGTGCTAATAATGCCAGGTAAGTAAAGAATCCTGCCCTGGGGGAATCAATAGTTGTGGAGATAGATACCCGAACAAATAATGTAAAAGGTACAGTGATAGAGAAAGGACAAAGTACAGTGGGAGCATTTCATATGCTGATGGACATTGTGGACGTCCTCACAGAGACATAGCCTGGCGGCAGGGCCTTACAGTAGCTAAAAGGTCACCATTCAGAGGGAGAAAGGTGTGTGAGACAGAGGGAATTGCAAAAGCAAAGGCACAGAGGCCTGAAATAGATGGTCTGATTTTTTTTTTTTTTAATATAGGGTCTCCCTTTGCTGCCCAGACTAGAAAACTGTGGCATCATCATAGCTCACAGCAACCTCAGATTCCTGTGCTCAAGGAATCCTCCTACCTCAGCCTCTGAATAGCTGGATCTATAGGTGCGTGTCACCGTGCCTGGCTAAGTTTTGTAACACTAGGGTCTTGCTATTTTTCCCAGGCTATGATTTTTCTTTTTAAGGCTAGTCAAGTGAAGCAGTAGAAGTGGAGAAGGCACAACAAAATCTGTAACTGGTTGTGGTCAATTAGTCGTAAACACCACCGTACTTGGACCAGCCTTTGTAATCTTAGTTTTTACCTATCAGATTGTCAACGATCTAAAAATGTATATGATATTGTCTGGGCAACAGTGTTGGAAACAGACTATCTACTGTGCTGCCAGTTGGAGTATAGATTGGTATGAGTCTTTTTTATTATTACTTTTTTTTTGTTTTTTGAGACAGAGTCTCACTTTGTCACCCTCAGTAGAGCTTTATGGCATCACAGCTTACAGCAACCCCAGACTCATGGGCTTAAGCAATTCTCTTGCGTCAGCCTCCCAAGTAGCTGGGACTACAGGCGCCCACCATAATGACTGGCTATTTTTTGTTATTGTTGTTGCAGTTGTCATTGTTGTTTTAGCTGGCCCGGGCTGGTTCAAACCCGGCGTATGTGGCTGGTGCAGCAACCACTGTGCTACAGGCACCAAGCCAGTATGAGTCTTTATTACAAAGATTTGAAAATCTCTCATGATTACTAATGTACCTATGTTTAATCTAGCAATTTCTCTCTTCAGAAGTTGTCCTAGAGATACACTTACCCTTGTGCAGATTGGACGGGGTTGATCATGGCAGCACTTTTGATAGCGAAAGATTAGAAATAATTTCAGTGTTTGTTGCAGCGGTTCTCAACCTGTGGGTTGTGACTGCTTTGGGGGTCTCCTGCATATCAGATATTTATATGATGATTCATAAGAGTAGCAAAATTACAGTTACAAAGTAGCAATGAAAATAATTTTATGGTTGGGGGTCACCACAACATGAGGAACTGTATTAAAGGGTCATGGCATTAGGAAGGTTGAGAACCCCTGGACTCATAAAGGATCAGAGAAATAAATTTCAGCATGGTCCTACAACATAACCCTCTGGTGCCACAAAAGAATGAGAAGGCTCTTTGTGATTGAATATGGAATGAATGCCAACATTTATTATTAAGGAAAAGTGCAAGGCACAGAACAGCAGGTATAAAAGATAGTATGTGTGTAAATAAAGTGGATGAATGTTGCATGAAGTTCTTTCAGGTGGTCGATGATGCAGAGTATAGACCTGCTTATTGAAATAGCATAGATGGGGGCAAGACATGATTGCAAGAGGGACTTTACCTAACAATTGCAATCAGTGTAACCTGGCTTATTGTACTCTCAATGAATCCCCAACAATAATAAAAAAGAAAGAAATAGGGCAGCGCCTGTGGCTCAGTGAGTAGGGCGCTGGCCCCATATGCTGAGGGTGGCGGGTTCAAACCCAGCCCTGGCCAAACTGCAACAAAAAAATAGCCGGGCATTGTGGCGGGCGCCTGTAGTCCCAGTTGCTCGGGAAGCTGAGGCAAGAGAATCACGTAAGCCCAAGAGTTAGAGGTTGCTGTGAGCCGTGTGACACCATGGCACTCTACCTGAGGGCGGTACAGTGAGACTCTGTCTCTACAAAAAATAAATAAATAAATAAATAAATAAATAAAAAGAAAGAAATAGTATACAATAAAGGGGGCTACAAGCTCTATGGTGGCAAGTAGCAAGCTTCTTTATTTCTTCCTGACTTATATAGCCAGTTCTGTACGTACACACTGTTAATCAGTAATCACACAATCACTTCATAGGTATATTGTAAAAACAAATTAACCTCTCCCTGGAGTCTGCTAATCTACTGATCAACTGATACACATTCTTCTAAACTTCCTATTATATTTAAAAATAGTAATCTTGGAAAAACATACTGTTAGCCATTTTCCCGTAAACCGATAAGTCACAACACTGCTGTGGGGGAAAAGGTTGATTGTTCACCTGCCCTCTGGGCCCTTCACCATCTGGAGGCAGTTAACACTATCTTGCTAAGACACAGCGCAGTGATTCCTGAGACATACCGATGATGAGCTTGCACACCTCAGCCTCTGGGGCCAGCTTCTGATCACAGGAGTTTTACCTCCTCTGTGATCAGGCTTAATGACATCAACAGAGTTCTGCCTTGGTTTCTTCCTGGCTGTGTAAAGAAAGACTTTGTCCTTGCTCACTCTCAGAATGGTGGGCACAGAGGCATATAGGCTTTTTTTATTCTATGAAATAGAATAAATATGAATATTTGGTCATTGTGATGTTTAATTCTAAGGTGTCAACTTGACCAGGTTAAGGTATCCCCAGATAGCTAGTAAAGCATCATTTCTGGGTGTGTCTATGAGAGATTAGCATGTGAATTAGCAAGCTGAGTAAGGAAGATCACTCTCACCATGTGGGTGGGCCTCATCCACTCTGTTGAGGACCTGAATAGAATGAGAAGGAAGAGGAAAGGCATACTTCCTCTCTCTTCTGGAGCTGGGATATCCATCTTCTCCTACCATCAGGTGTTAGAACTCCAGGTTCTCAGGCTGTTTGGGTTATGCTGGTGCTCCCCTAGTTTCTCATTCTTTGGCCTGAGAGTTACATCATTAGCTCCCCTCATTCTTAGGCCTTCAGACTAGACTGAATTATGCCACTAGCTTTCCTGGCTTCCATCTTTTTTTTTTTTTTGATGAATAAACTATAATACATTTTAAATATATGAACATAAACCTACATGTCCGTATCAACATGGATAAATCCCCAAAAACTCATGTTGAGGGAAAGTTGCACAATTATCGTAGAAAATGATACCATTTATATCATGCTGAAAAGCATTATAATAACCTGTATAGGAGGCGAAGCATGATGGCGGACAGGACGGATGTGTAGCCCACCTCTCCCAAGCCACCAGGTGAGAGGAAAGGCGGTCTGGACCTTCCCTGTGTGTGGATTATTGGAGTGGACAGACAGCTGGAGACGCCCAGTGAACTGGCTGTTTGCTGTATATGAGGGGTAATTAAAAATCACAGACTCTGTTGTAGAGATTCTTCCCTGCTCGGCCATGCTGGCCAGCAGGCCCCTCCCCTACAGAAGTCAGCAAGCTTGTAAATGCTGACAAAATCCAATTGACAAATAATTAATCCTGAACTGAGGGAGGCTTCCGAAAGGAGAATCACTCAAAACCACAGGGAGCTGGGCAAACTGTTGGACAATTGAAGGGAAGGGATCCTGCCCAGGAAACAGACATTTTGAACTACCCAAAAGGGCGGGCACCTTTCCCCCAGGCGTTGGAGGGGACTGGTGGTTCAGGCTGCGCCACTAACTGGCGGGTGCCCATCCAAAAGGGAAACTCTGAACCATAAAACTCAGAATAAGTCCCCTGAGCGCTCCAACCACGGGAACCGGCTTGAAGCCTAGGACCCGGCTTTGGCTTCTGGAGCCGCGAAGCTACTGAAGCCGGGAACCAGCTACAGGAGATAGAGCCGCAAGCCCACCAACGACCACGCTAACTCAGCACCGCTCCCCTTATGGCCGATTGCAGTCGCCAGTTTGCAGGGGAACCTGGGAACAGAGTGGAGGGATTTAGGAAGCATGGACACCTGCACTGTGTGGGAAAGTCAGTTGCAAGTGCTGTCTGGAAAAGAACAGCCGAGGTTGCACAATTCTTAGGAGACAATCTTTTACAGAAACTCCAAAATGGTGATTGGCGACAGAAGATGGTTACCATGGTAACGGTATAAACTGTAAATCAGGAATAAGTCTTGGAACCACTCACAGCGTCACCTGGTGTCCAGAAAGTATATCGCAGTATGAATATATTCCTACAAAAGTTGATCCCTACAGCAGACATATAGATATTTATAGGTATATTTCTACACACAAGAATATTTTTGTAGTTGGTGCCATTTTTTGTTTGTTTGTTTTGTTTTTGTCTGTTTTTTCCTCACCATTTTCTTAGAGGAGATTTCAATAATTTTTTATTATTACTTTTTATATAGGTATATCTTTTATTTCTATGTCTTTTAATTTTAATTTCTTCTTTCTTCTCATTTAACATTCCTTCTAATACCACTTTTTTCTCTCTTTTGTTTTTCTTTCTTTCAATTATTTTACGATTATCACTATTTTTATTGCAATTGTTCTTATATTGCTGTTGTCATGGCTGTTGCCTGTATGTCTATGTGTTTCCATCTGTCTCTGTATCTATGGGCCTGTGTGCCTGGTAACCTTTGTATCTGTTTATTTGTTCATTTGGTCTCAATGAGCTTAGTGTTACAACCTGCAATTCTGAGCTTCTAACACTCCCCTCCACTCTCACTCCGTGATCTGGAGACCTGCCCCCCCAGGAGTCCAGATTCTTGGGTGAACTCTCGAGAGGTGTAGCCAGGACCTGGACTGCAGCTGGCCAGTGCTGACTCTGTAGCAAAGGAGTGAGAAGACGACGGTCGGCTAAGAGGGAATTACACTGCAGGGGTGGTGCCCCAAGGTGCAGAACAACAGCCGTCTTCAGCAATAACAAGGCCCACCCCCAGATATCACATAGCCTCTCCTCCTGTCTTCCTGGGCAACTAGATGAGGCTGAGCATCTTCTCAGATGGCAACCACCATGAAACAGACCTGGGACTGAAACACAGGCCCCGTGAGTAAAGGGTTTTCCTGAGACGGTACAGACCTGGGTGGAACACAGGGACTAGAAAACACACCCGCAGAGCCGGGAAATTCCCAGGGTGGGGCTGATCCAGAGGACTGCTCTACTGAACCTAAGACACACCTGGCCCTTAGGGGATCACCAGCCTATAGACAAAGGAGGCCAAGAGGCTATAGCCAACAACTGATTGTGCTTCGAATACAAACCCACAGGACTAAAGACAGGGCCTGAGGCACAGGTTCTGGGAACTCAAATCAGCCTCTCCTCTGCAGAGGAATCTGGCAAGGTCAGAAACAAACTTCCACAGGGTTGTTCCCTTCACCCAGTAACATAAACTAAGGGTGGGGCTGGAACTGAGTGAACACCTCCAGCCTGCATCAGGTGCCCGAGGTTGACAGGTCATACCACCCCCTGCTGGATAAAGACAGAGAATAGCGGCCTAGTTGAGCAGACACAGACTACCCTATGACTTAGGCAGGTGCAAACCCCTGGAGTATCTGCTTACTGCAGACAACTGACTGGGTCACAGCCCTGTGGGGCTAGCAGCGACTGGGTGTGACAGAGCTGCAAGGTGGGGAAGGAGGCATCAATCTTCCCAGACTGATCTATTTACTGGTGGCGCTTCCTGACTCCACGCAGCACTGGAGCAAGCCATTTTAGAGCAGTCACCAGACCCCTGTGATCTAGTTCCCAGGGACCTCTTGAACTCTCCCACCCGAGGCAGCTGCTGACTGAGACAAATGACTTGGACCTTTTGAACTGAATCATTCACCTGGGGACTATCCAGGTGGTGCCCTGGGTGTGTGGTTGTAGGAAGGTTTGATTTTCCTTTTCCATTTGTTGCCCGTGGTGGGTGGGGTGGGGTGACTTAATTACTGGTATTTCTCCACAGCTGAGACTTCAACCCAGAGTAACTGTTTCACTAGGATCACATAGAAACAAGCTGAAAACAAGACAGAACGACTTAGCCCCTCTACACCAACCAGGGCCCCAGTTTCTCAGGCCACAGCACTGTATGGGTCCTCGACAAAACACCAGAGGAAAATCAAAGGGAGTAAAACAATCATGGGGCAGAATCAGCGGAAAAACTCTGGTAACATGAATAACCAGAATAGATCAACCCCCCCAAGGAAAGATATGGCAGATGTAATTGAAGATCCCATTCACAAACAACTGGCTGAGATGTGAGAAATAGAATTCAGAATTTGGATGGCAAACAAGATTAACAAAATGGAATTAGGAATTCGTGGAGAAATTCAAAAGCTGTCTCAAGAATTTAATGAATTTAAAGACAAAACCAACAAAGACTTAGACACACTGAAACAAGAATTTGCAGCCCTCAAAGATATGAAAAATACAGTGGAATCCCTTAGCAACAGAATGGACCAAGCAGAAGAAAGGATCTCCGACATCGAAGATAAAGCCTTTGAACGCTCCCAATCTCTCAAAGAGGAAGAGAAATGGAGAGCAAAAATGGATCACTCACTCAGAGAGCTCTGGGATAACTCAAAGAAGGCAAATATCCGACTCATAGGAATTCCTAAAACAGATGAAGTGGCCTCACTGGGCACAGAGGCCCTTCTGCATGAAATTATGAAAGAGAATTTTCCAGACATGCCTAGAGAACCTGAAATTCAGATAGCAGATAGTTTCAGAACCCCAGCACGACTCAACCCCAATAAGACATCCCCCAGGCATATCATAATTAACTTCACTAAATTTAATATGAAGGAGAAAATCTCAAAGCGGCCAGGAGAAAGAAATCTATTACCTTCAAAGGGAAGAACATTAGAATGACTGCAGATCTCTCTGCTGAAACCTTTCAAGCCAGAAGAGGGTGGTCATCAACGTTTAATCTCCTCAAGCAAAATAACTTTCAACCCCAGATCTTGTACCCAGCTAAACTGAGTTTCATTTATGACGGAGAAATTAAATACTTTAATGACATACATATGCTAAAGAAATTTGCCATAACCAAACCAGCTCTTCAGGATACTCTCAGACCTATCCTCCATAATAACCAACCCAATCCTCTAGTACACAAGTAAACTCACTCAGAAACTTCTGATCAAACTCCAACTTCCACAATGGCAAAAGAATTAAAAATGCCCACTGGACTTTCAAAAAACTCAATACCCCAAATTTCACCAAACTTATCAATACTCTCCATTAATGTGCATGGCTTAAACTGCCCTCTAAAGAGACATAGGTTAGCTGACTGGATACAAAAACTCAGGCCAGACATTTGTTGCATACAAGAGTCACATCTTAACTTAAAAGACAAATACAGACTCAGGGTGAAAGGATGGTCATCCATATTTCAGGCAAATGGTAACCAGAAAAAAGTAGGAGTTGCAATTTTATTTGCGGATACAACAGGCTTTAAACCAACAAAGGTAAGGAAGGACAAAAATGGTCACTTCATATTTGTTAAGGGTAAGACTCAATATGATGAGATTTCAATTATTAATACCTATGCACCCAACCAGAATGCACCTCAATTTATAAGAGAAACTCTAACAGACATGAGCAACTTGATTTCCTCCAACTCTATAATAGTCAGAGATTTTAACACTCCTTTGGCAGTGATGGATGGATCCTCCAACAAAAAGCTGAGTAAAGAAATTCTAGATTTAAATCTAACCATCCAGCATTTAGATTTAGCAGACATCTACAGAACATTTCATCCCAACAAAACTGAATACACATACTTCTCATCAGCCCACAGAACTTACTCCAGAATCTATCACATCTTAGGTCACAAGTCTAACCTCAGTAAATTTAAAGAAATTGAAATTATTCCATGCATCTTCTCGGACCACCATGGAATAAAACTTGAGATGAGTAACAACAGGAATCTGCATACACATACAAAAACATGGAAGTTAAATACCTTATGTTGAATGATAGCTGGGTCAGAGACGAGATCAAGAAGGAAATTGCCAAATTTCTGGAACACGAAGTATCAGAACCTCTGGGACACAGCAAAAGGCAGTTCTAAGAAGGAAATTTATAGCACTGCAAGCCTTCCTCAGGAGAATGGAAAGAGAAGTAAGCAACTTAATGGGACATCTCAAGAGACTGGAAATGGAAGAACACTCCAACCCCAAATCCAGTAGAAGAAAAGAAATAACCAAAATCAGAGCAGAACTAAATGAAATTGAAAACAAAAGAATAATACAACAGATCAATAAATCAAAAAGCTGGTTTTTTGAAAAGGTCAACAAAATAGATAAACCTTTGGCCAACCTAATCAGGAAAAAAAGAGTAAAGTCTCTAATCTCATCAATCAGAAATAACAAAGACAAAATAACAACAGACTCCTCAGAAATCAAAAAAATCCTTAATGAATATTACAAGAAACTTTACTCTCAGAAAAACGAAAATCTGAAGGAAATTGACCGTTACTTGGAACCACGTCACCTTCCAAGACTTAACCAAAATCAAGTGGAAATGTTGAACAGGCCCATATCAAGTTCAGAAATAACATCAACCATACAAAATCTTCCCAAAAAGAAAAGCCCGGGACCAGATGGTTTTACATCAGAATTCTACCAAACCTTTAAAGAGGAATTAGTACCTATATTACTCAACCTGTTCCAAAAGGTAGAAAAAGAAGGAAGACTACCCAACACGTTCTATGAAGCAAACATCACCCTGATCCCCAAACCAGGAAAAGACCCAACAAGAAAAGAAAATTATAGACCAATATCACTAATGAATATAGATGCAAAAATATTCAACAAGATTCTAACAAACAGAATCCAGCAACATATCAAACAAATCATACATCATGACCAAGGTGGTTTTATCCCAGGGTCTCAAGGGTGGTTCAATATACATAAATCTATAAATGTAATTCAGCACATAAACAAATTAAAAATCAAAGACCATATGATTCTCTCAATCGATGCAGAAAAAGCTTTTGATAACATCCAACATCCCTTCATGATCAGAACACTTAAGAAAACTGGTATAGAAGGGACATTTCTTAAACTGATGGAGACCATCTACAGCAAACCCACAGCCAATATCATATTGAATGGAGTTAAATTGGAATCATTTCCACTCAGATCAGGAACCAGACAAGGCTGCCCATTGTCTCCATTGCTCTTTAACATTGTAATGGAAGTTTTAGCAACCGCAATTAGGGAAGAAAAGGCGATCAAGGGTATCCACATAGGGTCAGAAGAGAGCAAACTTTCGCTCTTCACAGATGATATGATTGTATATCTGGAAAATACTAGGGACTCTACTACAAAACTCTTAGAAGTGATCAAGGAATACAGCAGTGTCTCTGGTTACAAAATCAACATTCATAAATCGGTAGCCTTTATATATACCAAAAATAGTCAAGTTGAAAAAACAGTTAAGGACTCTATCCCATTCACAGTAGTGCCAAAGAAGATGAAATACTTGGGAGTTTATCTAACAAACTCCCAAGTTTATATAGATGTGAAAGATCTATATAAAGAGAACTATGAAACTCTAAGAAAAGAGATAGCTGAGAATGTTAACAAATGGAAAAATATACCATGCTCATGGTTGGGAAGAATCAACATTGTTAAAATGTCCATACTACCCAAAGCAATATGTAATTTCAACGCAATCCCCATTAAAGCTCCACTGTCATACTTTAAAGATCTTGAAAAAACAATACTTCGTTTTATATGGAATCAGAAAAAACCTCGAATAGCCAAAACATTACTCAAAAATAAAAACAAAATAGGAGGATTCACGCTACCAGACCTGAGAATGTACTATAAATCCATAGTGATCAAAACAGCATGGTACTGGCACAAAAGCAGAGAAGTAGATGTCTGGAACAGAATAGAGAACCAAGATATGAATCCAGCTAATTACCATTATTTAATCTTTGACAAGCCAATTAAAAACATTCAGTGGGGAAAAGATTCCCTATTTAACAAATGGTGCTGGGTGAACTGCCTAGCAACCTGTAGAAGACTGAAAGTCTTCTGAAAGACCCACACCTTTCACCATTAACTAAGATAGACTCTCACTGGATTAAAGATTTAAACCTAAGACATGAAACTATAAAAATACTAGAAGAAAGTGCAGGGAAAACCCTTGAAGAAATTGGGTTGGGCGAGTTTTTTATGAGAAGGACCCCCTGGGCAATTGAAGCTGCTTCAAAAATACACTATTGGGACTTGATCAAACTAAAAAGCTTCTGCACAGCCAAGAACACAGTAAGTAAAGCAAGCAAACAGCCCTCAGAATGGGAGAAGATATTTGCAGGTTATGCCTCCGACAAACGTTTAATAACCAGAATCCACAGAGAACTCAAATGCATTGGCAAGAAAAGAACAAGGGATCCCATCGCAGGCTGGGCAAGGGACTTGAATAGAAACTTCTCTGAAGAAGACGGGCGCACGGCCTTCAGACATATGAAAAAATGCTCATCATCTTTAATCATCAGAGAAATGCAAATCAAAACTACTTTGAGATATCATCTAACTCCAGTGAGACTAGCCTACATCACAAAATCCCAAGACCAGAGATGTTGGCATGGATGTGGAGAAAAGGGAACACTTTTGCACTGCTGGTGGGAATGCAAATTAATACATTCCTTTTGGAAAGAGATATGGAGAGCACTTAGAGATCTAAAAGTAGATCTGCCATTCAATCCTGTAATCCCTGTACTGGGCATATACCCAGAAGACCAAAAATCACACCATAACAAAGATATCTGTATCAGAATATTTATTGCAGCCCTATTCATAATTGCTAAGTCATGGAAAAAGCCCAAGTGCCCATCGATCCACGAATGGATTAATAAATTGTGGTATATGTACACCATGGAATATTATGCAGCCTTAAAAAAGATGGAGACTTTACCTCTTTCATGTTTACATGGATGCAGCTGGAACATATTCTTCTTAGTAAAGTGTCTCAAGAATGGAACAAAAAGTACCCAATGTACTCACCCTTATTATGAAACTAATGTAGGACCTTCACATGAAAGCTATAACCCAGTTACAACCTAAGAATAGGGAGAAGGGGGAAAGGGAGGGGAGGGAGGGGAGAGGGAGGTAGAGGGAGGGGGATTAATGGGATTACACCTGCGGTGCATCTTACAAGGGTATATGTGAATCCTAGTAAATGTGGAATGTACAGGTCTTAGCAAAATAACTAAGAAAATGCTACGAAAGCTATGTTAACTAGTGTGATGAAAATGTGTCAAGCGATCTATGAACCAAGTGTATGGTGCCCCATGATCATACTAATGTACACAGCTATGATTTAATAAAAAAAAAAAACCTGTATAGTATCTGTCAATTGTATACATACAGTAAAATTATTAAAAAGTAATAGTACTAATAAATACCAAATTAAGCACAGTGATTTCCATACGAGTCAGGATAGAATAGAGTATGGTGTGACAGTAAGTGCATCCCCAAATCTCACTGGCCAATATAATAAAGACATACTCCTTGCTCATCTGATGCAAGTCAGGTGGCCCTCATATCTTGCCACATAGGACACATGGCCTCCAAGATGCATCTTGGTTTTCCATTTTGCAGATGACGTATTGTGAGACTTCTTGGCTTCCATAATTTTGTAAGCCAATTCATATAATGAATACCCTTTTTTCTATCTATCTATGTATCTATCTATCTATCTAACATCTCTCTATCCATCCATCTATCTATCTAACATATATCTGTCTATCATCTATCCATCCATCTATCTATCTAACATATATCTGTCTATCATCTATCTATCTATCCAGCTATCTGTCTGTCTATCCTATTGGTTTGTTTCTCTGGAGACCTCTGAGTAATACACCAGTGTATGCCTAACCTGTTTCTGAAACATACAAGAAACTTGTGAAAGTCTTGTCTCAGAGGAGGGCACCTGGGAGGTAGGGTAGTGGACCAGACAGAACAATGTTCACTGTATAGATTTTGAGTGTAACTGTATTGTCTGTCAAAATAACTAGATAACTTTTCAAAGTCTATGATCTGTTTGGAAAATAGTCTACTGTGACTGCAACTAAGGACATGTATGAATGTGTTGGACTAGTGGAAGTCATAGAAGATAAACCCCAAAAGGTTGGAAGTGATGAGCTTTTTATCCCAAGTAAAGAGGAGAGGGCCACTGGTATGGTGGTTTGCTGTTTAGAGCACTGGCTTTGGTGGTGAGCAGATGTCACCTTAGAGTCCCACCTCTGCCACTTCCAGGTTGCCTGTGGCCTTGAGCAAGCTATTAACATTCTTCCATCTTCATCTATCTCTCAGGTGAAGTAGCTTTGGGGACAGTGCGTGGCTCAGAGCCAGGCAGAGTGTACTCTCAGTTAAATCCCTCTACCTCCCTCTTTCCTCGTCCTTTCTTCTTTCTGCTATGCCCTGGGCTGCTGAATTCTTGTACCTGTGTGTGTGAATCAGTGAAAGAAAATGTCTGAGCAGGTCATTTTAGACAAACCCAACTCAGCTGAGTTCACAAGGCAGGTTTAACCAGGGGGGCATTTAACTCCACGGTGCCTGGCACTTTCTTGTGTCTTCTTTTCTATAATAAAAAGAGCATCAAAAAACAAGGCCCATTGTTCTAATTATTTTGTTCACCAGGGGACACATGACCATGGTTCCTTGCAACTCAAAAGGTGGTCTCATGAATTAATATAGCACAGAGAAAATGAAATTGAACGTGAGAACATAATTCTGAACACAGAAGTGCACTCAGATTAGCTCAGGCAATTCCTTTTCACATGCTCTCACCATTAGGAAAATATCATTACTCTGTACTTTACTTCCTTCTTGGAGTGACTAAGTGGTTGAACAAGGTTTGAGATGTCACACACCAATTTATAATCATGGCAGAGAAAGGGAGACGTTGGCTTAGAATGCAGCATACTTTGTAAGGGACCATGGAGACGGGACATTTGGACTGCCAGGATCCCTAGCCTTCATGGTGATGGGTCCTGAAGATGATGGAGACAGGAGCCCTTACAACTACCCTGATAAAGGAATGGAAGTGGATGAGGTGCCCAGGGACTTTTTTGTTTTGTTGACAGGTAAGATTTTGATTTTCACATTTCAATAGATTGGAAAATGTCTCTCTGCTTTCCCAAGTTTCCTTCCTTTTTTGTTCTTTCATTTATTCAATATACATTTGTTCAGTGCTTATTATTTGTCCAACGTTGTCAAAGGCAATGAAAGTACAAAGAAAAATAAGACAGTTTCTGTCCTCAAGGAGTTCACTCCATGCTGTGCCCCTTCGCTTCTTCTCCATTAAATTTACATTTTTCAGTTCAGAATGCCTATAAATGTCAACAGCAAAGACACAAAAACATGCACACACAGAGCAGGTTATTACCAAAAGATGGGTAATATTAAAAACTCAGTGAGACACTTTTTATAGTCCTGTGAAGAAATCATCCCAGGAATTAGGCATATGAATTTATGCCAAAAGAACCAGTCAAGAAAGTTGGAGTGAATCAAAAACCTAGAGGTACTTACCCCATGTCCTCAACGAAGTGGCCAAACTTAGCAGGACCAGTAACAGAACTAACTGATGTGCACCTCCTGAAGTAATGCAATGGGAACTACACAACATCATCTGAATCCAGTTGCGCAAATCCAGAACATGTGGTACCCTGCAAGACAACTGAACTTAAAAAAAAAGTCAATAGGGGGCGGTGCCTATGGCTCAGTGAGTAGGGCGCCAGCCCCATATGCCAAGGGTGGTGGGTTCAAACCCAGCCCCAGCCAAACTGCAACAAAAAAATAGCCGGGCGTTGTGGTGGGCGCCTGTAGTCCCAACTGCTTGGGAGACTGAGGCAAGAGAATCGCGTGAGCCCAAGAGTTGGAGGTTGCTGTGAGCTGTGTGATGCCACGGCACTCTACCCGAGGGTGGTACAGTGAGACTCTGTCTCTACAAAAAAAAAAAAAAATGTCAATAGTCATGTGTGGTAGCCACTTTCCAAGATGGCCCCTGGTGATCCTAGCCTCCTGGTATTCATGGACTACATGAAAATAGGGTATAACAGAATGGACTGTGGGTGGCTTCTGAGATTAGGTCTAAAAGATACTGTGTCTTGTGCCTGTACCTTCATGGATCAGTGACTCCAGGGGAGGACACATCAGCAGTTCTATGGAAGGGTCCAGAAGGTGAGGGACTGAGACCTTCTCCAATGGTCAGAACCATCATCTCAGCCATCTGAGTCAGCCACCTTGGAAGGGATGTCCTGGCCTCAGACAAGCCTGTAGATGACTACATCATCAGATGACCTGTTGATTGCAATCTCATGAGAGACTTGAAAGCCAGATCCCAAATAACCCAGGGGAACTATGAGTTAATGAACAAAGGTTTGAGGTAATAAATCATACAAAAGTAGATAACGAATACATCATGAGGGCATATGAAAGGGAAAGGATTATTCTAGACTAAAGGAGACCAAAAGAACATAGCAATCCAAAGTAGCATATAAATCTTCCTTGGATCCTGGAAGGGGCCACAGCTGACATACTTGGGGTATGACTGGAGGAATTTGGATAACATTTTTGAGACAATGTTAAAATTTTTTGTCGTCATGATGGCATTTTGGCTAAGTGGATTAATGACTTTGCCCTTAGAAAATTCAAGCTGGAGCAGTCATAGGGGTAAAACCACATGCATGATGTTTTTAGTAGTTAATACTTTCAAACACAAATTTATAAAAAGTGGTAAAGCAGATGTGGTAAAATGAATCTTGGTGAGGGTCATATGCTTATTCTATTCTGTTCATTTTTCTGTACATTTGATATTTTTAAAATAAAAATTTGAAAGGAAATTTGGGCCAATACTTACCTTCCAAAAACACATCCTAATGATAAAATTAAATGAAAGCTCAAAGACTTAACTGGAAGATATTTTAACATCGTTGATATAGTTGTCAAAATGCAATTTGACATGGATATTTATATATTGTGCTTTACACTTTAAGGCCTAGTATAAATATTCCCTCAAATTTTAAAAATTTAACTGTCAATTATCTAAATATTCAACCAACAAAAGAATCATTAAGTCACATCCATACTATGGCCTACTAAGGATTCTAGCATCAACATAGTATGGAATAGTAGTGATGTTAGCATTAAAAATATTGAAGATGAAAAGTTATTGATATTTTTAAAAACCTCTTATCAACTAAATTAAAGGCACATAACAAATCAGCAGGGATGGTATCACTTTACCATTAGAAAATATATGTGTAAAAAAACATCTGCAAGGATGATTCCACAAGAGATTCCACCAGGGGGAGAGCCCTGGGTCAAAAGATAAGGGATATTTTTTCCTTCTGTTTACTTGTCTGCATTTAAAATCTTTTCCAAAAAATATGTAGTGCTTTTTTATAAGTTAAAATAAAAAAAGATTATTCTTGATTTTAAAATGGTGAGGAGGCTGTTTTATTTTCCTGTCATACACATGTGCGCACATTTGCTGGTACCACCACCCCTCCAATGAGGTTAACCTCTTTCAGGTTGAAGACACAAGTTACAGAGACAAAGTGAATCATAGTGAGGCTAGGAGGATCTTTCCCCATGGCTTCCCAACAACTTAACAGATGTGAGGGAACCCTAACCAACCCAAATGAGTAGAATTTCTTCTCTGTAGTTAATTTGGATCGTCCAATCCAAAGGTGCCCTTCAGTCATTCATATGCTCTTGCCGAGACGCTGCTGTCTCTGAGGACTCCTTTGGTGAATCCCTATCTGGACTCACTGGTGTTCCCTACTTTATCACTCTCTGTAGCTGCTCTGGGAAGGCTGTGATGGTGCTTCCCCTCATGGAGACCACTCTGATTCCAGGGGCTCCTCCTGGTCTTGCCCACTGCCTCTGTCAAGACCACTGACCTTCACTGGTCAGCAGTTCTGATCTCCTGTATGTGTGTAGTTCAGGCCTGAGGGCTTAAGGGCTTCCAAACTGCCTTCACATACACTGTCACATGTGATCATCACAAGTCCTGAGAAATCAGGCATTCCCATTTGAGAGTGAAGTCTCTGCATGCAGCAGGTGAGGGCTGGAGATGGGCCTCCACCCTGAGGAGGCTGCTGGTGGGAGACGTGGATGGACTTCCCAGACAGCCCCTGACCTTGCCATTTATTAACCAGGTGCAGCACTCAAGGTATTTAATTTCTCTTAGTTTCATACCTTCTTTATCAATAAAATGGAGATAAAAATATCCAGTTATTGGGTTATGATGATGAATATGAAAGTACTGAAAATAATAGGTGCTCAATTCATTTTAGTTTTCTCCTCTGCATCAGAGTTCTTCTGGCTACACTCCAGCCCCTTCAAGCCCGAGGGACGACATTCTGATTTCTAATGAGAAGAATAAACAATAGAAAAGTCCATTGCTGTTAGTCACAGTTTGAGTTTCTGTGAAGGACCCCTGACTTCAGGCATGAACCTGGGATGCTGCAACTTGCTTGCTGTGGAAGTTGCCGGGAAGCCAGGGGTCTAAGTGTTTAGAGCTTGCTGTCTAGTTCTTCCCCTAGTTACTGATGAAAATATTGAGCTTAATTCCAAGGCCTGGAGAAGTTCTCCCTGGTGGTCACCTTCTCAGCACACAGGTAACCAGCCTGCATCTCCTTGGGCCTTGCTGTTAGGATGGACTTCTCCATGCTGACTAGAAGGCTGTCGTGGTACTTCAAGTAGGACCTTGACAAAACAAAAGGACCTATGCCCTCTACCTTTCTTATCTATGGTCCAACCTCACTGTGTTATTAAGGAAAGAAGTGATATTTGTCCACCAGGAATTGTTACTTAAGAAACCATGCTGAAACCCATCGTCCCGGTTTTCAGATTTATGTTCCTTGCCTTTCATTCTCATCCCTTCCCAACCTTCCAGATGCCTTTATCTTGTTTTACTAAAGATTTATGGATTATAGGAAAAACATACAAGATAATGGTAAACCACAAGTAGACACTCTTAATCAGGACCAATGGTTAAATAAGAAGACAGCTCAGGGACAGGAAATAGGATCCAGTTATACAGACTGCAAAGGTTCCGTTGTTGATGTAGTTGAACCTGCATTCATTCAATACGTGAGGACCCGCTATTCATATAAGCTCAAACTCAGAATCAGTCTTTGAAAAAAATTAAAATTAATTATGTTACCATGATATTTCATAGAGAAAATAATATCTTTGAAATAAGTATTTTGAGAATTTAGGCATTGGGCTGTTCATTTTTTCAGCACATAAAAAAAAAAGAGAATAGAGGCAATATTTACATTCTGGTAGCCACAAGAGGACCGTGAAAAAGGAAAACCATTAGGAGACTAGGAAAGTGTGGTCTTTCTAAACTCATTACTAAAATTTATTATAAAACATTGCATGTTCTGCTTACTTTCCAATTGTAAAATATAACAAAGTAGTTCATAAAGTATATATGTACAATTCGGAGAATAATTAGAAAGCAAATATCCCTGTAACTACCACGCTAGCCAAGAAAGAGCCTATTGTCACCTCCCCCCCACTAGAAACTCCCTTTGTGACTCTTCCTCTGCACAAACCTCTCCATCCCAAGGAGTTAACCACCATTCTGGATTTTATTGTAATTTTTTCCTTTCTTTTTCATTTTGTGACCAATGCATACTACGTAAATAAAAGCATTTAGCATTTGCCTATTTTCGAATTTGATATAAAGGAATAGTACCATGTATATTCTTATGTGTATTGTGTGTGGTTACAGAAAATTCCTAGGAACAGAACTGTCAGGACTCAGGGTACGTGCATCTACAAATTTACTGAATAAGGCTCATTTGTTTCCCAAAGCAGCAGTACCAGTGTATACGCCCTATTATACAACGATTATTTGGTAGTGTAAGATATTTTCATTTTGCCACTCAGGAGGATATGTAATGTTGTGTCCTTAATTTGCATCTTCTTCATGCAAATAATAATTTTAAAAATAAATTTTCTTCATAATGTTGAGCTCTTTTTCACCCGCATATTGTATACTTTGCTGTCCTCTTTCACAAAGTACTTGCTGAAGAGTTTTGTCTATTTTGCTATTGATTTGTTGTCTGACAGGTCTTACTGATTTTGTAAGAATTCTCCATAAATTCTGGATTCTAGAACTCAGTTGGTTTTATGCACTAGGAACATCTTTTACCTTCTCTTGGCTTGTCTTTTTATTCTCTTTTCCATGTTTTTTAAGAAACAGAATTTCTGTTAACTTAATGTGGTCCAATTTATCAAGTTTTTCCTTTATTACCAATTTTTTAATCCTTTGAGAGACTCACCCTCTAGTCTTTATAAACTCATTTTCCATATGTAATTGACATTATGTATGATGGAATTAGGAGGACAATTTCATTTTGTTTATATTAATATCTAGGTTCCTCAGCACCATTCATTGCAAAGACTGATCTTGCCACATTTAATCAGCAATGCCATTTCCATCATGTTTCGGTGCCCATATATTAAAATATTTATTTTAGTATTATTTGTACTCTATTTCTGATCAATTTATCTATCCCTTCACTAGACCACATTGTCTTAATTATCACAGTTTTAAAATTAGCTTTATTTTTAGTTGACCAAATTCTCCATCTTTTCTTGACTATTTTAGGCTCTTAATAATTTCTACAAAATTCTTAGAATTATTTTATTGAGCCCTATAAAAATCCTTTGGGGATTTGGATTGGAATTTCAAAAATGTCTAGATAAACTCAGGAAAATTTACTACTAATAATAGTCTTTGAACCTATGATTATAGTCCAATTCTCAATTTATTGAGGTTTACTTTACTGTCTTTCAGTAACATTTTATTCCCTTATCTGTAAGGTCTTAAAATTATTTTGTTAAAAAAGCAAAGTTAAGTATCCTGTTAAACAGGATACTTTATATTTTTGAGATGGATAAGCCCAGAAAATTCTGTTCTCCACTGTCCGCTGCAGCGGCACAGACAGATAAGTCAGGCTTTACCAATCAGCCTCGCCCACAGATTTTGTTGTAGAAGTGGGTATCTTGAGCCATGTGGCCCCACGTGGAAAACATTCTGCTAGTAAGGGCCATGGCAGAATCATTCAGTTTTGGAAGGCAGTGGCAAGGCGGAGTTCCAGAGCAGAGGCGGCGTCCCTCTGGCAGTCATGGTTGAATGCATTTCTTTTTCAGGTAGCTGTGTGGTTTTGACCATCCTTCGCGGAAACTTAGCTCGCATGTGAGCTACCTAATATCCAGAGTCAGTTCTCTTGTTTGTAAGTAATAACACTCATCCTATTGTAAATGGAATATTTTAAAAATGTAATCGTTTAGCATTTTCTTGCTAACATGTGGCAAGAAAATAACATTGTTTTATTCACCAACATTTCTAAATTCTTTTATCAGTTGTATTTAGTTTTTTTTTTTTTTTTTTTTTGAGACAGAGCCTCAAGCTGTCACCCTGGGTAGAGTGCTGTGACACAGCTCACAGCAACCTCCAACTCCTGGGCTCAAGTGATTCTCCTGCCTCCGCCTCCCAAGTAGCTGGGACTACAGGTGCCCACCACAAGGCCTGGCTATTTTTTGGTTGCAGCCGTCATTGTTGTTTGGCGGTCTCAGGCTGGATTCGAACCCACCAGCTCAGCTGTATGTGGCTGGCGCCTTAGCCTCTTGAGCCACAGGCGCCAAGCCTAGATTTTTAAAATAAATATACCCTTTATCTTCAAATGTTGACAATTCCATTTTTTCTTTTCAATCCTTATACCCTCTCCTCCCCCCTTCTTCCTCCTCCTCCTTATCTTTCTCTTCCTCTCTGGTTCCTTTTCTTTAAATATTAGGTAGAATTTGCATTTGGCATCACCTGGGGCTTGAGTTTTCAATAGGGGAAATTTTTTTGCTTGAGTTTTCAAAAGGGGAAATTTTTTTGCCTCCTGATTCAATTTGTCAAATGATTTTCTCTCCATTAGTTTTTAAAATCCTTCATTAGTTTTGGTACATTGCATTTCTTGATTTCGTATAAGCTTTCAAATTTGCTGCCTTAAAATTAGTCATAGTGTGTTCTTACTCTGTTTTAACATCCGTAGCATCTATAAAATATTCTTTTCTATTTTCTATTACTGGTTATTTGTATCTTTTCTCCATTTTGCTTTAGAAATCTTGCTGGTGATATGTCAGTTTTATTGGCTTGGCAAAGAACCTTTCTCTTCTATGTTTATTCTCCATTTTATTAGAATGTTTATTGCTATCTTCTTTTAAAATTTCTTTGCTGTATGAATGCTTAGCTCTTTAATTTTTCAGTCCTTCCTCTTTTCGGATATATGCTTTTAAAGGGTAAATTTTCCCTTAACTCCTGCTTTAACTGCTTCTCAAATTTGTTACATCATGTATGTTAATTTTCAGCATACAATATTTTATAATTTCTGTTCTGAGTTCTTCATTGGTTCATGGGTTATATAAAGTATTAAAAATTCCCCCAAATATACAGATTTCCTGGTCATGCTTTTGATGTCTATTTTTAGCTTCATTGCATTGTGCTCAGGGGAGATGCTCTGAGTGAGTACAGCTCATTAAAGCATACTGTGCCTGTAAACTATACAGTACAGCTCTATTTTGATCAATATATAAAAATGTTCTATGTATGTCAGAAATAATATGTTCTACGTATGTATGAAATAAATATCATTCTACATTTCTTAGGCAGAGCACTGTAGACATATCTACTGGCCCAGAATTGTTACTCAGGTTGTTAAACTTTTGTGTGCGCTTAGAAATCATTTTTCCACTTCTTCTACCAACTACCGAAAAAAATTATGTTAAATCTGTTGCCATGTTATTTAGATTAACTTACCTTTTTATTAACAATTTTAAAATTACACATGTCGAGGTTACATTATTAGAAAAATAAAATCTTAGATATGTTCCATGTTTCCTGGTAAATTGAATGTATTTTCATTAAAAAGTGATTTTAAAAATTCATTACTTTAAAGCTATTTTAACTGACACTAATACAGCCATATTACCCTTCTTTTGGTTAATACCTGTTTTGTGTATATTTCTATCTTTTAAATTTTAATGTCTCTTTATCCTCTTATAAGCAGAATTATTCCCCTAATTTCTCAGTTTTTAATTTTTTAGCTGGGATATTTAACACATTTATATTTAATGTACTTATTGTTATTACAGTAAATTTGAGGCTACCAGTATATTTTGTGTTTTCTATATTATTAGAATAATAATAGAAATTATTAGTCCCAATTATTCTATATCTGTCTTCTCTTTTATATTTTCTCTTCTTTCTTACCTTCTTTTTATTATTTTATTTTGTTTCATTTTTTATTTTGGAGACAGAGTCTCACTCTCTTGCCCCAGCTGGAGTACAGAGGTATGACCATAGCTCATTGCAGCCTTGAATTCCTGGGCTCAAGTTATTTTTCTTCTGCCTCAGCTTTCAGACTAAAACCTGGGACTAAACTTACTCACCACTATGACCAGCAAATTTTTTTTAAGAGATGGGATCTCACAGTGTTGCCCTGAATGGTCTCAAACTCCTGGCTTAAAGTGATCCTCCTGCCTCAGCCTCTCAAAGTGCTGGGATTATAGGCTTAAATCACTGCAACGAGCCCCTTGCCTTCTTTTAGACTGATTTTTAAAAATTCCATTAGTTCAGAAGTTTCTATTATTTTACCCTAGAAATTAAAACAGACCACATAAGGACATTAAAGCACTTTATTTCATTTATATCTCTGATAATTCATATATTATTATATTTCTTCATCTTTTTAATTCCACAAATCATTAATATTGTTTTGTACAGTCTCTGTTCACTTGTAATTACTCATATATCTACCACTTCTTGGCTTTGCAACCCATTTTATATCTCAGACTGTCATCTGCTATTATTTCCAGTCTACTCAGAGTTCATCCTATAATTCTTTCTCATCGGGACTGATTCTGGTTAGCTACCTCTGTGTTGGTTTGCCCAGAAAATGTCTTAAGCTTACTCTTATTTTTACACTATATTATTATGCAGCTTTTAAGATAAAGGTGAGTGTTTGTTTTCTCCTAGCACATTGCAGATATCAGGCCACTGTCCTCCAGATTCCACTCATGTTGCAGAGCAGTTAGCTGTCAGGACTGTTTCTCCTTTGAAAGTAAATCGTCTTTTTTTTTTTTTTTTTCTGGCTACTTTTAAGATTTGCCTTTTTGTGTAGAAACAGCATGTGGTTTCACTCCGTTGTGTTGGCTGACATTTCTTTCTGTTTATCCTGCCTGGGACTCACAATTCCAAATCTGTGACTGGTGTTTTTGGAAAATTCTCAATCGTTATTTAACCCAAGATAGCCTCCCTCTATTCTTCTTCCTCCTATCACTCTGATTAAATATAGATTAGAACTTCTCAGTCTGTCCTTCACTTCCATATTTTCTAGATTTTTATCTCTCTCTGCTGCATTCACTATAGCTCTTTTCTGGCCTAACATCCAGTTCTATAGATCCCCCTTTGGCTACATATAATGGCCTCTTCAATCTACCTGATAGACAAATGGAAATCAGAAAAAAGCAGGGTTTGCTACCTTATTTGCAGATACAATTGGATTTAAACCAATAAAAATAAAGAAGGACAAGGATGGACCTTACATACTGGTCAAGGAAATCATACAACATAAAGAGATTTCAATCATTAACATTTATGCACCAACCTCAATGCTCCTTGATACATAAAACGAACCCTAAATGATCTGAACAACATGATATCTTACAACTCCATAATAGCTAGAGATTTTAACACCCCTCTGATAGTACTGGATAGATTCTCCAAGCAGAAACTAAACAAGTAAGTAATAGACTTAAACACAACCCTAGAACAAATGGACTTAACAGACATATACAGAACATTCCCTCCTAATAAAACTGAGTACACATTCTTCTCATCAGCCTAAGGATCATCCTCCAAAATTGATCATATCTTAGGGCACAAATAATAACAAAAAGGATAGAAATTATTCCTTGTATCTTCTTGGACCATCACAGAATAAAAGTTGAATTTAACAGCAACAGAAATCTTCAAACTCAGATAAAGTCGTGGAAACTAAATAACCTTATGCTGCATGACAGCTGGGTTAAGGATGAGATTAAGAAGAAATCATTAAATTTCTTGAACAAAATGATAATGAAGCTACAAGCTATCAAAAGCTGTGAGATATTGCAAAGACAGGCACAAAAGGAAAATTTATAACATTAGTTGCCTTCATCCAAAAAATAAAAAAATAGCATCAACAACCTAATGGATCATCTCAAGCAACTGGAAAAGGAAGAACAAACTGACCCCAAACCTAGCTGAAGAAAATAAATCATGAATATCAGAGCAGAATTAAATGAAATAGAGACCACAGAATCATTCAGAAGATCAGTGAAACAAAAGGTTGGTTCTTTGAAAAGATGCATAAAATCAAACCCTTGGCCAGAACAAGAAACAGAAAAGTAAGATCTCTAATAACATCAATCAGAAGGGAAAAGGGGGAAATAGCAATAGATACCACAGAAATACAAAAGATCCTCAATAATTACTACAAAAAACTGTATGCCCAGAAATTTGAAAACATAGAGGAAATGGACAAATACCTGGAAACCCAATACCTTCCTAACCTGAAGCAGAAAGAATTAAAAAGTTTAAATAGATCTATATCAATCAATGAAATTGCACCAAGAATACAAAATCTTCCAAAAAAGAAAAGCCTTAGACCAGATTATTTCACACCAGAATTATATAAAACCTTCAGAGAGGAATTAGTATCTGTATTGTATAATCTATTCCAATACACAGAGAAAGAAGGAATCCTCCCCAACACCTTCTATGAAGCAAATATCACCCTGATTCTAAAACCAGGAAAGGACCCAACAAAAAAGGAAAAATTAGGCCAATATCGTTAATGATTATTGATGCAAAAATATTCAACAAGATCCTAGTAAACAGAATACGGCAATATATTTAAAAATATACATCATGATCAAATGGGTTTTATCCCAGGATGCAAGGTTGGTTCAACATACATAAATCCATAAATGTAATTCCCCAAATAAAAAAAATCAAAAACAAAGATCGTATGATTCTCTCAATTGATGCAGAAAAGGCTTTTGACAAAATCCAACATCCTTATTGAATGGAGTAAAACTGAAAGCATTTCCACTCAGAACTGGAAGTAGACAAGGATACACACAATCACCACTGTTATTCAACATAGTGCTGGAAGTCCTAGCCAATGCAATGAGGCAAGAGAAGGACACAAGGGTATTCAGATAGGGACAAAGGAGGTCAAACTCTCGCTCTTTGCAGATGGCATGATCTTATACCAAGAAAACCCTAGGGATTCAACTAAAAAGCTCTTAGAAGTGATCAAGAAATATAGTAACATTTCAGGATACAAAAATCAAGGCCTACAAATCAGTAGCCTTCATATATGCCAATAACAGTTAAGCTGATAATAAAATCAAAGACCCTATGTCTTTCCCAGTTGCTCCAAAGAAGATGAAGTACCTGAGAATATATCTAACAAAGGACATTAAAGATCTCTATAAAGAGAATTATGAAACCCTGAGGAAAGAAATAGCACAAGATGTTAACAAATGGAAGAACATACCATGCTTGTGACTGGAAAGAACGAACATTGTTAAAATGTCCATACATCCAAAGCAATATACAGGTTTAATGCAATACTCATCAAAATACCAATGTCATACTCTGAAGAACTTGAAAAAAATAGTACTTTTTTTCTAGTACTGGAGAACAAATCTGGAGGCATCATGTTACCAGACTTCAGGTTATACTACAAGTCTACAGAGATCAAAACAAGCATGATACTGGGACAAAAACAGAGATATAGATCTATGGAAAGAATTGAGAACTGAGATAAGCCCAGAGACATTGCCATTTGATCTTTGACAAACAAAACAAAAGCACACACTGGGGGAAAGAATTCCTATTTAATAAATGATGCTGGGAAAACTGGTAGCCACATGTAGAAGACTGAAATTGGACTTGCACCTCTTACACGGACAAAAATTGAATCTTGCTGCATAAAAATTTAAATTTAAGATATGAAACAATAAAAAAATCCAGAAGATAGTATGGGGAAAATTATCCTGGGGAAAGATTTCATGAAGAAAATTGCAATTTTCTTGGTACTTATAACAGCACCAATAATAAATAAATGGGACATGATCAAGCTAACAAGCTTCTACACAGCTAAGGGGTACCACAACTAAAGCAAACAGACAGCCTTCAGAATAGAAGATATTTGCATGGTATAAACCTGACAAAGGGATGATAACTAGAATCTACAGAGAACTCAAATTAATCAACAAGAAAAGAGCAAATAACCCCATTAATAAGCGGGCAAAAGACTTGGCCAGAAACTTCTTTGAAGATGACAGACAAATGGCCAAAAACACATGAAAAAGTGCTCATCATCCCTAATCATCAGAGAAATGCAAATCAAAACCACTCTGTGATAGAACCTAACTCCAGTGAGATTTGCCTACATCACAAAGTCCTGAATCTGTAGATGCTGGTGTGGAAGTATGGATAATTCTTTTTTTGGGGGGGGGGGTTACAGTTTGTTTTTGTTTTTTTTTTATTGTTGGGGATTCATTGAGGGTACAATAAGCCAGGTTATACTGATTGCAATTGTTAGGTAAAGTCCCTCTTGCAATCATGTCAAGAATTATCCATACTTCTTTCCACAACCTTTATGGAAAGAAGTATGGATAATTCTTAAAGAACTAAACATTGACCTTCCATGATCTACTTAATCCATAATCCCATCTACCCAGAAGAAAAAATATATAATTTTACCACAAGGACATTTGCAATGTTAATTGCAGTTCAATTCATAATTGCTGAGATGTGGAAGCAACCCAAGTGCCCATCAACCCATGAATGGTTTTATAAACTGTGGTATATATATACCACCGGTACTATTCAGCCATAAGAAAAGATGGAGTCTTTACATTTTTTGTGTTTAAATGGATGGAGTTGAAACACATTCTTCTTAGTGAACTATCTCAAGAATGGAAAATCAAGTATCCAATGTACTCAATACTAATATGAAACCAATATATAAACAACTATACCCCCATATGAAAGAAAAAACAAAAGTATAGTCTATCAAAGAGGAGGAGAGAGGAGGGAGAGCAGAGGAGGGAGACAAGAGGGCAATTGGTGGGATCTCACCTAATGTGTACAATGTAAAGATGTTCAGCACACCCCCCTGGGTGAAGTGCTCAACTACAACTTGAACTTTACCTTTGAAATGAAAACAATGTACCCTAAACATTTATACCCTCATATTAATCTGAAATTAAAAAAAAAATCTGCCTAATAGGTCTTACATGTTGGAAAATGCATTTTTCACGTTTAGAAGTTCTATTTTATTCTTTTATAATCTTCTAGATCATTTTTAATAATTTTCTTCTTCTCTGCAGTTACTTTTAAGTTTCTTTATTCCAACAGAATAAGTCTCTTTAAAAAATTGCACATAATAATTCTCACATTTGGAGTCCTCACAGCTCTCTGTCTGCTGTTGTTTGTCCCTGGCTCTCAGTTGTAGCATTTTGGTGCCTTTTGTACTGACTAACATTTATATAAGCTGATCACTGTCCTTTAAATATTATTTGTGGCATTCTATGTCTAGGATAAAAGAGCCCTCCTCTAGGAAGCCTTTGTATTTTCTTTTGTAAGGTGTCCAAAAAGGCATTTTCACTGGGTATAAGTTTGTACCACCAGGTGATGTAATGCGAATTTGGACTGTAAATCTAGCAGAGTGCTGGTTTTAGGTTTCAATTTCACAAGGATGTTTCATGATTTTTGTTGTGAACCAGTGAGGTGAAGGGGAGCAAACCAGAGTGGAATTGGTGGGGAATGAGGAAAATACAGCATAAGAGAAGACACGGAAACAAAGGATGGGACCGGGAGGACTGACTAAGCTGATGGCTACAGCCAGCCCCTAAGCACAAAATCAGCTTTATTTTATAGTATCTTTACAGGGTTGTCCAGGGGGAAGTAACATAGACAAAATGGGAAAATAGCATAAACAAAAGACATAGTTTTGGTCTTACAGTACAATAGAAAAATGTAAATAACTTTAACAAAGACAAACCATTTTGTTGATGGTTTCTACTCAACTTCATTAACATATGACAAGAAGCAAGAATGGAAAGATCACTAGAGTCCCAGCATAGTTAACAAAACTAAGGAAGAACTATGTGACTTAGTGGTTACTAAACTTTGTTAGCATATGACAAGGAGAAAGAAGGGAGAGATCTCAAGGATCTCTGCAGTTAACTAGACAAAGAAAGAGCTAAGTGACTTCTGGCAGAGGGAGCATGAAGAAAGGAATATGGCTGTTTGGGGAATGGAGGAGAAGCAATTGAGGGTTCATTCTCTGAATGTTCCCCAGGCTGTGAGGGCCCTGCCAGTCTCACAGCCTGCTCTCCACAGATTTTTTGATTAAAAGAAAATTTCTTCCCATCTCTACTTAATGCTAAAATAACTTTCATTTAAGTCCCTTGGGCTAGGAGTGAGTTAATTTCTGATTCATTATTAGTCTTTTTAATTTTTTTAAGACAGGATTTTGCTCTGTTTTCTGGGCTAGAGTGCATCAGCATGATCACAGCCCACCGCAACCTCACACTTCTGGGCTCAAGTAATCCTCCAGCCTCCATCTCCCAAAGTGCTGGGACTACAGGTTTGAGCCACTTGCCCAGCCCATCTTATTCTGTTGTATATCGTCTTTAGGATCCAGCTTAGCATATAGGGGCGTCTTTGATAGTTACCAGACTTTGGTCTCTATCGCACCAGAAGAACTTCAAAAGGGATGATGGTTAATCACACATTGGCCTTAAAGGCCTGCAAAGGAGTGACACAAATCAGTTACTTATGTTCATCTTTTACTGTCCAAAGCAAGTCTCATGGCCACACCAACTTCTGGAAGGTGGTGAATACAGTGCTGAGCACATGGGTGCCTCGATGGAGGGAACTTGAAATGTTGGTGAACACCCCTAACCACTAATGCCCTTGTCAATTTTTCAGTGCTTTAGAGGAGGTGTTTTTAAAAATATATTTCCAGTATTTGTAATTGTTTTGCATCTTACAAGGATATATGTGAAACTTACTAAATGTAGAATATAAATGTCTTAACACAATAACTAAGAAAATGCTAGGAAGGCTATGTTAACCAGTGTGATGAAAATATTTCAAATTGTATATAAAATCAGCACATGGTACCCCATGATTTCATTAATGTACATGGCTATGATTTAATAAAAAAGAAAGAAAGAAAGAAAGAAAGAAAGAATAAGAGTTGGCTTAAATCATCCTTTTTTCCCATAAATATATCCCCCTTATTAATACCTATTGATATACAGTGAGTCTTGGTCAAATCTGTCTTGGTTTCACATCTCATTCTTTCCCCCCGATAGTTCTAAGGTATTAAAAAGCAAGTTGGTGACTCTCCCAGATAGTCAGCTATTCAACTACAAAATTTCTTTTACTCTTACGTAACTATAATTTTTAATCATGTATTTGTTATACATGAAACTCATTTAACAGTTATCTTAAGAAACTTTTATTTGTTCACTTAGGCTGTTAAATATATTTGTTAAAGAAAATTGATTTTGTCCACAAGCCTTAATTGCACTCACTAACTCTTGAGTTAATTAACTCATAATTCTCTTTAATTCACAAGCCTATATTAATTAACCCACGACTTGGTATGTATTAATAGCAAGTGGTTTCTTTTATTAGCAAGAAAATAGCAGATTCTAGTGAAGATCTTTCCCTGTGCAGTCTGCTTAAAATAAAGAGCAGGTTCAAACACAATATGAAGATTCTTTCTTCTCCTTGAAGGTCAAGGCCTTTTGAATACATGAAGATACAGAGTGAAGAAGATAGTTAAGACCCCTGATCTCATGGAGCTGACATTCCAAAGCAGGGGTGAGCAAATTCTGTGCTGCAAGCTAACTCTACTCTCTTTGTCCTTGTCTGTTGACTGGGGAACCACGCCGAGAGTGACCTTGGAAATCACGTGTGAAAATGGCATCTCTCAGCCTGAGCCTTAGAATGACATAAGGGAGGCAGAGACTCTACTGCTATGAATGAGAAGCAAACTTCCATGGAATTAAGCCATTCACTGTTCAGTAATACAGACATACTCACCGGGTTATGGATTATGGGTGATCTGAGGATTCACCGGGATAGGCATAAGAGGAGAAGCTGCAGCAAGTAGTAAGTTTTGGAGAAGCATAATGGACGTGTCTGTGACACTGGGTCCAGTAGACAGCTGGCCAGACCTGCCTGCTCCAGGGGAGAGTTCCTGGCCAGAGAGACTAGATCAAAAGTTGTCAGTATTGAAAAGATAATTAAAACCATGAATAGGATGGCTCACAAAGGAACTGAACAGTTCTTTTCTCTCTTGACCCAAAGCTGATTTGCAGAGCCTCATTCTGCTGGCCTAGGTTTTTATCTGTGAAAGCAGTAACTATTCTAAAGAGTGCTTTCTATTGCTCCATGAATGTTTTGAGAAGGCGCACATTTCCTTTGCAAATGTGGAGTGATTTCTTCCTTTCAGTACCAGTCCCCTAAACAAAGAGGTGAAAGGTTGGCCGCTGATTCTGCTTCCCAGTGAATGAATACTAATGAGCAAAACTGCCTTTCAAACAACAGAAGATGCCTTCAGCCAACAGCCAGTGCTGCTACTGCGGGGCATCGAGTTAAGGATTCAGCTGAATTTCTGAAAATGTTCTTTTCCCTGGGGCAATTCTGCTGTTGGGGTGAGTGCCAGTGTCAGTTCAACAAAATTTTCATATTCACACAATGTGGCCTTTTGGCTTCTTTGGGGATGTGAGTTTGAGGGAAGGGTGAGTGATGTTAGGAATCACTGCTGTACACATTCCTCTGTCTTAAACGGGTCTACCGCTCTTCATCTCAGCTGCCAGAGACGTCATTAGAAAAACTGTGTCCAGTAATGCAAATGAATCCCCAAATTCATATGTTGCCTATGCACCCAAGCCAATTTTGTCATTCAATGATATTTTAATAGCTTTTGGTAATTAGAGAATACAGATGCTACCGGCCACTTCACCTGTAATATTGTTCTCAGCTGGTAAACATTAATAAAAATAAGTCTCTTGATTGAATTTTGGCTGCTAGGAAGTATTACACCTTATTAATGAAGTATAATAAGGCAGGCACAGAGCAGTCAGTCCTACAGCCTGCTTCCATAAGCGTGGTGAGGTCCTGCTCTCTGTTCTTAAGTACAAGTCCCTGCCTGAAACGGCAGTCTGAGACCAGTGCCATGGTATCCTAAAAACTTCAGATTAGATGGAACAATGTGGCCCTCCATTAAGTGGAGAAAAAGAGGATCAAAGAGAATCCTAGACCTTGAGTACCCCTCTGAAGGTCCTGGACTGCAGAGTTTGCTGAATTCTTAAACTCCACCCCCTGTAAAATCTTTCTCCCCCACCACATATCTAGAACACCACTCATTTGTTAATAAAAAATTATTTCTAGCACATCTTACCTCTGGTGTAGATTTGGGTAACAATCTTTGAAAGGTTTACCATTCATATTGGCAGGGTGAAATTCTGATTAGTTTTCTCCATATGTCAACTAACCTCTCTTAAAGTGTAGGTCAAGGTTTACCTGGACATGGATTGATACCACACTATTTACCCTGAAGTATTACAAAATAAATTAACATGCAGAAAATGTAATACATTATATTTTTTAAAAACTACACATGCCTCAAAAGGTCATCATCAAAGTTCTCATCAAAGTAGATGATTTTGCCCAAAAATGCATCTCCCCCATTCTATGCCACTAAAGAATTAAAATCTGCCAAAGAAAGAGAGAATGATACCTAAAACCAAGCAAAGAATTCTGTCAGCATACCTATCACTTGTTTTGGATGTGATATTTGAAGGAAGGACATGAAACTATAGATCCTGGCAGAGCATCCCACCAACTTGCTTCTCAACTCCTAGGAACTATTGGTGGGAAGGGTTAAAATAGCTCCCCAGAGCCTCATTTGTGCTATCCTAAGTACAGCACTATTTTTATCCCCCGTTTTGGGAAAGGACAGTAATTTGTGTTAGTACATTTTGTTGACAGTATGTAGGAGTTCCTTGTCAGTAAATGAGAATAGCACCCTTTAATTTCAAAAAGTAATGGATAGATGTTTGTTGGCACAGTTGTGGGTAGGAAAGTTCTAAAAGTATGTCCTGTTTACCACTTACTAAAGAAATAAACTTATTTTCAGGATAGTAAGATGTGCTAACAGGCAGGTGGTAACATGTTGATCTCTCTCATAGGATTTAAGAAGCCATTTTGGGAGTAGGGAATTTCTGGACCTACAGTATAACTCAGGTAAGATTCAAGCTCCAGAAAGAAACTGAAGCCAACAGCCCTGAGGGAAGGAGGTAGTGATCTCACTCAGAGACATTAGCATGAGGTTACTTTTGATGGCTTGAAATGGCTCCAACACTTTCTTATTCTTCACCCCATGGCTGAGGAGCCCTTTCTTCACAGTCTCAAACACTCAGGGAGATGTTGACTATTTATATATATTATTACTTTATTCCTGCATCTTCTCAATTATTTTTCCCTGTATTTTCCCTTTTCTTTTCCCACTTGGTGGGCTTTGGCATTCTGTTCCAAGGTCCTTTTATAATCTCAGCCCAGCTTTAGCCTGGTGATAACCACTCCATCGGGGAGAACACCCCCGTGGATGGCATGCCCTTAGCCTTCTCCCACTACATCTGCTCAATATAGGTGACATTTTAGGGACAGACAGGGAACAGGGTGAAAACAGAAGGAAAATTAAAAAGGGGAAGAGAAAAAAGCCAGACAGTCCCTTAGCTTAGACATGACGAAGGTAGAGAAAATAGACTAGTCTTAGCTATGACAAAAGCAGAATTAGCTGAAATTGCAATTGAAAAAGTTTGAAATTCAAAGACTGCTCAACAACTAGGACCCCCACAGAAGAATCAATTAGTCGGTTGCCTATGATTTTTTTTTTCATCTCCCAACTTGAAATTCCCATACGCCCACATATTTGTTCCCCCCAAAATTACTTACTCAGGATGGGGAAATTATGCTTTGGCATAAGGGAATCTTTGAAAGACCCTAAGATTAAGAGCAGAAGAAGTCATTATTCAAATGCTCCCTATGTAATCTTGAGCATCTCATGATTAATCAATGCCCTATTAATATCTTGAAGACTTTCCAAAGGAGAAATTAGTTAAGAATACCATGAAGCCAGTTTGCTCAAGACCCTTGATGAACCAATCAGTGAAGAGATGAGATGACAGGACTTTCCAGAAGGTAGTTAATGCTTCCCCAAATGCATAAACATTAGATATAGAAGGAGGAAAGCTAGGAGGAATTGGAGAATAGCTTGTCAGGGGCCTTCCTCATTTGCAAGGAAGAGACCCACATCTTCCTCTCCGGTGTGTTCCATCTGCTTGTAAACTTAAGTGTGATCTATTAGCTTAAAAACAAACTTTCCTATTAAACTGCCATGGCTGCCTCACTCCCTCTTTTCCGACTGGCTCTGCTGTTGCTGTTTGGTTTCCTCTTTTGGTGCTGGCCAATCGGATTCTGAGGACCACTTGCCAGAGAAAGCCCAAACCAGGGCTGGGGTCTTTCTTCAAGCCCCCAACAGACATATTTCCTCCTGTAAACCTGGACTATTTTGCCAATCTGGTGATCTTTCTAGTGTCCTGTCACACCCTGAATTTCATCCTCCTTTTAGATAGACACTGGTCAAACATCATATTTCTGTCTCAACTCTTTGGAAAGAGGGGAAGATGTAACTTTTTGTGAATGTGAGGATGGGCATTGAAATGGCTTTTACAGGTCTTGCTTCAGTCAGAAGTTACAAAGGGATTGGACTTGTTAACAGAAAAAAAAAAAAAACTCTGTAAAATAATTTAAAGAGGTTTATTCTGAGCTGAATGTGTGTGATTGGCGTGGAGCACATGGCCTCAAGAGGTACTAAGAAAATGTGACCACAGAAGACAGGTTGCACTTTGGTTTTTATACATTTATGGAGACAGAACTGGAAGGTATTCATTAGTTTGACCCAACAAGGTAGACCGTCTCAAGGGGTGTGGGAACGGCTTACAGGATGCAGGTGGGGGTAAAGATTCTTTGATTTGTATGTGGTTAAAGAAATGATGCTTTGTCTAAAGGCCTGGAATGTGTTAACTTGAGGATATTAACCACCAGACATTTACCTGAAACTCAAGTGATCTGTTAGGTAAATTGCTGGTCTCTAGGTATCCTTCAAGCTTTTTCTTGGATCGCCTTAGGCACTGTTAATGATTTAGTAACTCACTGTTTCAAAGAGTGGCATATAGAGGCGTGTTTGACATACCTTCTCCTCAAGGTTGGCTACTGAGCTTTAAGGTTTTTCTGGGGGGTCTATTCAGTCAGCTGGGGGGAGTTTAAGATTTTATTTCATTTCACAAATTTCATTTTGGCCACTGAGTCTTCACTTCAGTGTTGGCTGAAAAAGGAAAGCCACTACTATTTTTATAGTAATTAATCTGGTTATGAGAAGGCAAGAGATGTCTTTGCATTTATGTTTTATTTTCGCCATAATGAGGCAGGGTAATCTGAGGCCTCTCCTTTCTTCTCCACATGAGAGGCTGAATGGATGGCCACCCTGATAACCCCATCAGGTCACCCCAGTTGATCCCTGAACCTTACCACTCAGCAATCTGAAGCAAACATTTTTGGGGTGAATATAGGGCAGTTCCTATACATTTGAATAACGTATGATGGGAAATGGTGGCCAGTTCATTGTACCCTTTCAACCCAGGTGTCCAATTATACCGTACAGGGCCAGATAAATGAATATGTTTTATTTTCAAGGATCATTGGGGAAATATGTTTAAGATTGATTGTGCATACTTTATAACAAGCAATCTAAGCTGAGAAAATGTGTTTCTGGGAAAAACATACTTTAATTCCTGTCTTTGCATGGCTGTTTGCTGTAGGGACGTGAGAGGAGCTGCAGTAAGAATGGGAAGGCACTGCCCTAGACAGGCAAAAATGTGAGAAGCATCTGCTCATCTTTCTAGTGTCCTGTATTTGGCATGTGTTACCAGAAATTTAAAAATCAGACATTTTGTTTTGTATATAGTATGGACATCACTGGTAATACTCCTGTAGTTTGGCTGAAAGAAGAAAAAGAAGGCATAAAGGAAATGGGTAGATACTCAGAACAGAACCGAAGTTAGAAACACAGATTATTAAAACTATGGCAGATAAGGGTAAAAGTACAGTTTGTAGGGTGGGTTTGTCCAACACCCGCAAGGGTTTGGTTGAAGCAGAGCTTCTGGGTATTTATTTAGTTGCTACTATAGAGGCCCCACTGCCTAGAGTGGGTGTATCTGAACCACGTATGTCATTTGTCAGCCTGTGATACAGTCTGTAGTGACACCAGACTGCCAGGGGCTGCCCGGCCACCCTGAGACATAGTGGGGAGATGCTTTGTGCAGTAGCCGTAGACAAGACATCTATTACAGCCCATGGGACTCTTAAAAGACACAGGACCTGGGCGGTGTCGTGGCTTAGAGGAGTAGAGCGCCAGCCCCATATACCGGAGGTGGCAGGTTCAAACCCAGCCCCAGCCAAAGACTGCAAAAAAAAAAAAGGCACAGGAGCTACAGTGGAATCTCAAGTAGCCAAAGTAATGATGGGGAGGTGTGAAATGTTGTGGGGTTTTTTTTTTTTTTTTTTTTTTTTTAAGAAATTGAGAATTCAGCTCGGTGCCTGTAGCTCAGCAGCTAGGGTGCCAGCCACATACACTAGAGCTGGCAGGTTTGAATCCAGACCAACAACAATGACAACTACAACAAAAAAATTAGCTGGGCGTTGTGGTGGGTGCCTGTAGTCCTAGCTACTTGGGAGGCTGAGGCAAGAGAATGGCTTAAGCCCAAGAGTTTGAGGTTGCTGTGAGCTGTGATGCCACAGCACTCTACCCAGGGCAACACAGTGAGACTCTGTCTCAAAAAAGAAAAGAAAAGAAAAGAAATTGAGAATTCCCATGTGAAGTTTTCATAGTGCTGCATATAACTATGCCTTTGATTTTGGGAATCCAAACCAGACGCTATGTTTTCCCAACCCCTGGCATGTGGGGATGCTCAGGAGTTTTCAGAGACTTATGGAGAGAGTGAGGCCCAAAAGTCTGTGTGCAGCTCCCATCATCAAGAGAGGGTGCAAACAGTCCTTTGTCCTACACAGGTTCTCACTGTGGGATCCCTAGTTGCTTACTGTTACGAGGTTATGGTGACAGGTTGATGATGACAGCATGAAGGTCAAAAGGAGAGGGCACATGGGGAGCTAGAATCTGGTCTTTCTACTCAGACAGTTCCTTGTACAGGATGATAATAATAATATCAGCATCTTGTACATTTTAGTGGCTTGGCAGCTCACACAAGCTTTTTGCTGCATCTGTTGGGTGGTGTTATGTAAGGTAGGATGTTGCTGGCGCAGGCGTGGGTATGTTGCAAGGGTTCTTCCTTTCAGAAAAAAGATGCGAAGGAAAGGTGGGAGTTACCTGAGGTACAGTTGGCTGCAGTTGCTAATGTGACCATGGTGAACGGGAACATTTTGTTTCTGGGAGACCAGCAATACCCTCCAAGGGTCTTTATACTTTCATACTCTGATCATCATAACAGAATGACGGATGTTTCTGGGTTGACTCATATTGGTGGCGAATGCTGTGTAATGCGTAAGAATGAACACGAGAATGATTGCAAACATCCAGAATGATACCGCTGTTTGTCACCGCAGTGAGAGACGTGTGTGGTCCACTCTGCTCCTCCCTGCCCTCGACTCTTTCAGAACAGAACAATGGAAAGATGATAGCACCAAGCTTAGCTTTCTAGCAGAAACAGAGTGGGGTGTACTTTAGAATATGAGGCTTGTCAAAAAAGAATCAGATCAGATTTAAAAACTGTAGAAGTTTACTGTACCCACAAAACAACAACTGAGTGACAAGGAAACTTCAAACCAGAAGTGGTTTGTGACTGGCTGTTACATGTTCATTCTCTTTGTTAACCTGGTTGTTTTAATTTCACTGAACCATACTGATAAAGACATAAAGCTTATATTTGGGGTTGGTTTCATTTATGATTAGGGCTAGTATAGGCAAAAAGCCTATAAGTAAACCTTTAAATGGTTCCATTTTGTGAAGGCAAGTTTAAAGTCTTTTGTGAGTTAGAAAGGAAAAAATCCTGGATAGAACTCCATATGTAGCTTAGAACCTAATTACATAAAAGTGATTTAGGGCGGAGCTTCGTGGAGGCAGGGCTGCAGACAGTCACCTGTATATCTCAGGATTATCCAGACTACTCCCTAAAGATGATTAACAGTCTCCAGATGGTCAAGCATTCAAACAGCTTATTTCCCCAGAATCTTGTTTTGTGGTTTTGTTTTTGATATCTTAGTCTAAGAATAACTTTAGTGAAGTAGTTATCAGTTCAACTGGTTAAACCTTAGCCCATCAGGATAGCTTTAGATAATGTTAGTAAAATGGTTCTCAGTTAATCTGGTTTATCCGTAGGGCCGTGGCAGTAAGAGGCCTGGGGCCAAGGTTTAAGTCATGTGTTCATTCATTAAGTTATGTGCCTATATAAGCTTTGGTGGAAGCAATAAAGATTGCCACATGCCATCAGAGAGCTGTGGTCACCTTTATTTTCCATACAATTTCAATATTGCGGGTCTTATTCTCCACAACACTGCTTTTCCGTGAGACCCTAACGGCAACAGGCTAGTGTTTCCGGGAAATCAGGATTACTTGGGTATTTTTTTATTTTTACTTATTTTTTTATTAAATCATAACTGTATACATTGATATGATCATGGGGCATCATACACTCGCTTCATAGACCATTTGACACATTTTCATCACAATGGTTAACATAGCTTTCCTGGCATTATCTCAGTTACTGTGCCAAAACATTTACATTCTACATTTACCAAGTTTCGCAAATACCCCTGTAAGATGCACCACAGGTATGATCCCACCAATCCCCCTCCCTCTATCCACCACCCCCCTCCCTCCCCTCCCTTTCCCACTTCCCCCTATTGTTAGGTTGTAACTGGGTTATAGCTTTCATGTGAGAGCCCCAAATTAGTTTCATAGTAGGGCGAGTACATTGGGTACTTTTTCTTCCATTCTTGAGATATTTTACTAAGAAGAATATGTTCCAGCTCCATCCATGTAAACATGAAAGAGGTAAAGTCTCCATCTTTCTTTAAGGCTGCATAGTATTCCATGGTATACATATACCACAATTTATTAATCCATTCGTGGATCGATGGGCACTTGGGCTTTTTCCATGACTTAGCAATTATGAATTGGGCTGCAATAAACATTCTGGTACAAATATCTTTGTTATGTTGTGATTTTTGGTCTTCTGGGTATATGCCCAGCAGAGGAGTTACAGGATTGAATGGCAGATCTATTTTTAGATCTCTGAGTGTTCTCCATATATCTTTCCAAAAGGAATGTATTAATTTGCATTCCCACCAGCAGTGCAGAAGTGTTCCCTTTTCTCCACATCCACACCAACATCTCTGCTCTTGAGATTTTGTGATATAGGCCAGTCTCACTGGAGTTAGATGATATCTCAAAGTAGTTTTGATTTACATTTCTCTGATGATTAAAGATGATGAGCATTTTTTCATATGTCTGAAGGCCGTGTGCCTGTCTTCTTCAGAGAAGTTTCTCTTCAAGTCCCTTGCCTAGCCTGCGATGGGATCCCTTTTTTTTTCTTCCTGATGCGTTTGAGTTCTCTGTGGATTCTGGTTATTAAACCTTTGTCAGAGATATACCCTGCAAATATCTTCTCCCATTCTGAGGGCTGTTTGCTTGCTTTATTTACTGTGTTCTTGGCTGTGCAGAAGCTTTTTAGTTTGATCAAGTCCCAGTAGTGTATTTTTGAAGCTGCTTCAATTGCCCGGGGGGTCCTCCTCATAAAATACTCGCCCAGACCAATTTCTTCAAAGGGTTTTCCCTGCACTCTCCTCTAGTATTTTTATAGTTTGATGTCTTAAGTTTAAATCTTTAATCCAATGAGAGTCTATCTTAGTTAATGGTGAAAGGTGTGGGTCCAATTTCAGTCTTCTGCGGGGTTGCCAGCAAGTTCACCCAGCACCATTTGTTAAATAGGGAATCTTTTCCCCACTGAATGTTTTTAATTGACTTGTCAAAGATCAAATAGCGGTAAGTAGCTGGATTCATCTCTTGGTTCTCTATTCTGTTCCAGATATCTACTTCTCTGTTTTTGTGCCAATACCATGCTGTTTTGATCACTATTGATTTGTAGTAAAGTCTGAGGTCTGGTAGTGTGATTCCTCCTGTTTTGTTTTTATTTCTGAGTAATGTCTTGGCCATTCGAGATTTTTTCTGATTCCATATAAAACGAAGTATTGTTTTTTCAAGATCTTTAAAATATGACAGTGGAGCTTTAATAGGGAGTGCATTGAAATTGTATATGGCTTTGGGTACTATGGACATTTTAATAATGTTGATTCTTCCCAGCCATGAGCATGGTATGTTTTTCCATTTGTTAACATTTTCAGCAATTTCTTTTCTTAGAGTTTCATGGTTCTCTTTATAGAGATCTTTCACATCTTTTGTTAGGTAAATTCCAAACTATTTCATCTTCTTTCGTACTACTGTGAATGGGATAGAGTCCTTAACTGCTTTTTCAACTTGACTGTTGTTGGTGTATATAAAGGATACTGATTTATGGATGTTGATTTTGTAACCTGAGACGCTGCTGTATTCCTTGATCACTTCTAGGAGTTTTGTAGTAGAGTCCCTAGTGTTTTCCAGATACACAATCATATCATCTGCGAAGAGTGAAAGTTTGATCTCTTCTGACCCTATATGGATACCCTTGATCGCCTTTTCTTCCCTAATTGTGGAGGCTAAAACTTCCATTACAATGTTGAAAAGCAATGGAGACAATGGGCAGCCTTGTCTGGTTCCTGATCTGAGTGGAAATGATTCCAATTTAACTCCATTCAATATGATATTGGCTGTGGGTTTGCTGAAGATGGCCTCTATCAGTTTAAGAAAAGTCCCTTCTAGACCAATTTTCTTGAGTGTTCTGATCATGAAGAGATGCTGGATATTATCAAAAGCTTTTTCTGCATTGATTGAGAGAATCATATGGTCTTTGTTTTTTAATTTGTTTATGTGCTGGATTACATTTATAGATTTACGTATATTGAACCAGTCTTGAGGCCCTGGGATAAAACTGACTTGGTCATGATGTATAATTTGTTTCATGTGTTGCTGGATTCTGTTTGTTAGGATCTTGTTGAATATTTTTGCATGTATATTCATTAGTGATATTGGTCTATAATTTTCTTTTCTTGTTGGGTTTTTTCCTGGTTTGGGGATCAGGGTGATGTTTGCTTCATAGAACGTGTTGGGTAGTCTTCCTTCTTTTTCTACCTTTTAGAACAGGTTGAGTAATATAGGTTCTAATTCCTCTTTAAAGGTTTGGTAGAATTCTGACATGAAACCATCTAGTCCCGGGCTTTTCTTTTTAGGGAGGTTTAGTATAGTTGATGCTATTTCTGAACTTGATATGGGTCTGTTCAACATTTCCACTTGATTCTGGCTAAGTCTTGGAAGGTGGCATGCTTCCAAGTATCGGTCAATTTCCTTCAGATTTTCATATTTCTGAGAATAAAGTTTCTTGTAATATTTATTAAGGATTTTTTGGATTTCTGACGAGTCTGTTGTTATTTTGTCTTTGTTGTTTCTGATTGATGATATTAGAGATTTTACTCTTTTTTTCCTGATTAGGTTGGCTAGAGGTTTATCTATTTTATTGACCTTTTCAAAAAACCAGCTTTTTGATTCATTGATCTGTTGTATTATTCTTTTGTTTTCAATTTCATTTAATTCTGCTTTAATTTTGGTTATTTCTTTTCTTCTACTGGGTTTGGGGTTGGAATGTTCTTCCTTTTCCAGTTGCGTGAGATGTCCCATTAAGTTGTTAACTTCCTCTTTTTCTGTTCTCTTGAGGAAGGCTTGCAGTGCTATAAATTTCCCTCTTAGAACTGCCTTTGCGGTGTCCCAGAGGTTCTGATAGTTTGTGTCTTCATTGTCGTTTTGTTCCAAAAGATTGGCCATTTCTTTCTTAATCTCATCTCTGACCCAGCTATCATTCAGCATAAGGTTATTTAACTTCCGTGTTTTTGTATAGTATGCAGATTCCTGTTATTACTCAATTCAAGTTTTATTCCATGATGGTCCGAGAAGATGCAGGGAATAATTTCTATTCCTTTAAGTTTACTGAGGTTAGACTTGTGACCTAAAATGTGGTCAATTTTGGAGTAAGTTCTATGGGCTGATGAGAAGTATGTGTATTCAGTTTTGTTGGGATGAAATGTTCTGTAGATGTCTGCTAAATCTAAATATTGGATGGTTAGGTTTAAATCTAAGATTTCTTTGCTCAGCTTCTTGCCGGAGGATCGATCCAACACTGCCAAAGGAGTGTTGAAATCTCCGACGATTATGGAGCTGGAGGATATCAAGTTACTCATGTCTGTTAGAGTTTCTCTTATAAATTGAGGTACATTCTGCTTGGGTGCATAGATATTAATAATTGAGATCTCATCATATTGAGTATTACCCTTAACAAATATGAAGTGACCATTCTTGTCCTTCCTTACTTTTGATGGTTTCAAGCCTACTGTATCTGCAAATAAAATTGCAACACCTGCTTTTTTCTGATTACCATTTGCCTGAAATATGGATGACCATCCTTTCACCCTGAGTCTGTATTTGTCTTTTAAGATGTGACTCTTGTACGCAACAAATATCTGGCTTGAGTTTTTGTATCCAGTCAGCTAACCTATGCCTCTTTAGAGGACAGTTTAAGTCATTCACATTAATGGAGAGTATTGATAAGTCTGGTGGGATTTTGAGTATCGAGTTTTTCAAAGGTCCACTGGACATTTTTAATCCTTTCGCCAGTGTGGAAGTTGGAGTTTGGTCCGAAGTTTCTGAGTGAGTTTACTTTTGTGGTATAGGATTGGGTTGGTCATTATGGAGGATAGGTCTGAGAATATCCTGAAGAGCTGGTTTACTTATGGCAAATTTTTTCAACATATAAATGTCATTGAAGTATTTAATTTCTCCATCATAAATGAAACTCAGTTTAGCTGGATACAAGATCCTGGGTTGAAAGTTATTTTGCTTTAGGAGATTAAAAGAGCACCCTCTTCTGGCTTGAAAAGTTTCAGCAGAGGGATCTGCAGTTATTCTAATATTCTTTCCTTTGTACGTAATGGTTTTCTTTCGCCGGGCTGCTTTGAGAATCTTCTCTTTCATATTAACTTTAGTGAAGCTAATTACGATATGCCTGGGGGATGACTTATTGGGGTTGAATTGTGCTGGGGTTCTGTAGCTGTCTTCTATCTGAATTTCAGATTCTCTAGGCATGTCTGGAAAATTTTCTTTCATAATTTCATGCAGAAGGGCCTCTGTGCCCTTCGAGGCCACTTCATCATTCTCCAAAATCCCAATTATTCGTATATTGCTTTTCTTCGAATTATACGAGAGTTCTCTGAGTGAATGATCCATTTTTGCCCTCCATTTCTCTTCCTCTTTGAGAGATTGGGAGCATTCGAAGACTTTATCTTCAATGTCAGAAATCCTTTCTTCTGCTTGCTCCATTCTGTTGCTGAGGGATTCTACTGTATTTTTCATATCTTTGAGGGCTGTAAATTCTTGCTTCAGTGTGTCTAAGTCTTTGGTGGTTTTGTCTTTAAATTCGTTAAATTCTTGAGACAATTTTTGAATTTCTCCTCGAATTCCTAATTCCATTTTATTAATCTTGTCTGCCATCCAAATTCTGAATTCGATTTCTGACATCTGAGCCAGTTGTTTATGAATGGGATCTTCAATCACATCTGCCGTATCTTTTCTTGGGGGGGTTGATCTATTCTGGTTATTCATGTTACCAGAGTTTTTCTGCTGATTCTGCCCCATGGTTATTTTACTCCCTTTGGTTTTTCCCCTGGGGTTTTATCGAGGGCCCGTACAGTGTTGTGGCCTGAGAAACTGAGGTCCTGTCTTGTGTGGTGGGGCGAAGTGGTTTTGTCTTGTTTTCAGTTGGTTTCTGTTCGATCCTATTGTAACATTTACTCTGGCTTGAAGTCTCAGCTGTGTGGAAAAACCAGCAATTAAATCACCCCGCCCGCCCACTTCTGGCACCAATTTGAAAAGGAAAATCAAACCTTCCTACAGGTCTGGGGAGCAAGATGGCAGCCGAGTAACAGCTTCCTTGCATCTGGGCACCGTGAGTCTGGGGAGATAGGACTCCAGGCGTCTCTGGCTGGTGGGAACTGCCTATCACCACTCCCATGAGGATACAGGGAGTCAGGGAGAGACTTCTGGACCCCAAGAGGAGGACTAAATCCGTGGAAAACTGGCAAGTGGTCGCGTGTGTTCAATCCGTCTAAACCCGCCCACAACTGTAAGTTCAGTAGCAGCGAGACTGCAAACCAGAAAGGCCTTACCTGTGAACTGTTTTGATGTCCTTGGACTTGGCACTGAGTTGAACTGCCTTGGGGAAGGCCTGAGCGGGAGTGCGAGAACTTTGGCTGTTGTCTAGGGCCCCAGTCTGAGCCGCTGAGCCAGACGGAGCTAATAGTGTTTGGCGGTGGGTCACACGGATCCATTGTCAGCGATCTGCCCCGGCAAGCTCCGCCCTCAGGGTCGCAGAGCTAGAAACGGGTGGGAGCTGGTAACCCAGCAACCAAGTAGCCTAAGGGTGGGGTCTGAGCCGCCTTGCAGCCCTAACCCTCAGGGGCAGAGTGAGACCGGTTTTGGCACACTGAGTAAGTGGATAGCCACTTCAGCAGCGATTCTAGCAAGAAAGCTGGGAAAGCTTCTGCTCAACAAGTTTACAAGTTCGAAGTGCCTTTTAAGTAGGCTGAAGAGAGATTCAGGGTGTCTACCTGCTGGGGTTTGAGTAATCAGCAGCCTCCAGTTGTATCTGAACTGTGACTAACATCTCATACCCCAGAAGACCACGTGTTGCCCAGACAATATTCAATAACATATACAAACTGCTTTGTTTTTGGTTGTGTATTTTTTTCTTTCTTTTTTTGCTTGATTGTTTTTTTTGGTTGTTTATTTTGACGTTGCTGATATTCTTTTGTTTTTTTAATTTCAATCTTTTCCACACAGATCCCTTTTTCTTTCTCAATTTTCCTAGTTTAATTATAATTTCCCATTGCTGCCTTTTTTAATAACTTCAACTTCATTTTTGCTAGTGTTTCTACCGATATAATTTGGTTTTTCACCCAATTTTATCCCTGTAAAGTTTTCTGTTTGCTTCTTTTGGTTTGATTTATAGCATTTTTGTCTTTCCTCTCTACTTGGTGGAGGTGGGGTACTGTGTCTGATCAGGTTAGCAAAGAGCTGCTGACCTCAAGGGAACCACGCAACTGGGCACCCCCAGAAGGTGGGGTTTTTTAAGGTTGTGTCAAAGTACCCTACTGTACACCTATATTGCCCTGTCTCCCTCTTTCTGTGCCTCTCTTCTTTTTGTCAATATTCCTTATACCCACCCCCTCTCCTTTTTCTATCTTTCTTTTTTTCTTATCACTCGGTCCTCCTTTCTTTCATCCCCTTATTTTTTGCTCTTCAACCTTCTCACCCTTCTGGTCCTGTAACCTTTAGTCCACAGGCACAAGAACTTAAAGAGCAAGAGGAAGTGAAAGGAAAATTAGGGCAAGCAAACAGATAAAAGAAATCACTCATGAGGAAGAATCAGCAGAAAACTCCAGGCAACATGAAGAACCAGTCTAGAACAACCCCACCAAGGGACCATGAGGTAGCTACTGCAGATGATTCCACCAGTATAGAAATGTTAGGAATGACAGAAAGGGAATTTAGAATACACATGTTGAAAACAATGAAAGAAATGATGGAAACAATGAAGGAAATTGCTAATAAAGTGGAAAATAACCAAAAGGAAATCCAAAAACAGAATCAAATAAGAGATGAACGATATGAAGAATATAAAAAGGATATAGCAGAGCTGAAGGAACTGAAACAGTCAATTGGGGAACTTAAAGATGCAATGGAAAGTATCAGCAACAGGTTAGACCATGCAGAAGAAAGAATTTCAGAGGTAGAAGACAAAGTTCTTGAGATAACTCAGACAGTAAAAGAGGCAGAAAAGAAGAGAGAGAAAGCAGAACGTTCACTGTCAGAATTATGGGACTTTATGAAGCGTTCCAACATACGAGTTATAGGAATCCCAGAAGGGGAAGAAGAATGCCCCAGAGGAATGGAAGCCATACTAGAGAATATTATAAAAGAAAATTTCCCAAACATCACCAAAGATTCTGACACACTGCTTTCAGAGGGATATCGGACCCCGGGTCGCCTCAACTCTAACCGAGCTTCTCCAAGACACATTGTGATGAACCTGTCCAAAGTCAAGACAAAAGAAAAGATTCTGCAAGCTGCCAGGAGTAAGCGCCAGTTGACCTACAGGGGCAAATCCATCAGAGTTACCACAGACTTCTCTAATGAAACTTTCCAAGCAAGAAGACAATGGTCATCTACCTTTAATCTACTAAAACAGAACAATTTTCAGCCCAGAATTCTGTACCCTGCTAAGCTAAGCTTCAAAATCGACGGAGAAATCAAATCATTTACGGATATACAAACATTGAGGAAATTCGCCACAACAAGACCAGCTCTACAGGAAATACTTCAACCTGTTCTGCACACTGACCACCACAATGGATCAGCAGCAAAGTAAGAACTCAGAAACCAAAGGACAGAACCTAACCTCCACACTGATGCAAAAGATAAAACTAAGCAATGGACTCTCACCAAATAAGACGAATAGAATACTACCACACTTATCCATTATCTCAATAAATGTTAATGGCTTGAATTCCCCACTGAAGAGACATAGATTGGCTGACTGGATTAAAAAACACAAGCCATCCATTTGCTGTCTGCAAGAAACACACCTGGCTTCAAAAGACAAATTAAAGCTCCGAGTCAAGGGTTGGAAGACAATTTTTCAGGCAAATGGAATTCAGAAGAAAAGAGGAGTTGCAATCTTATTTTCAGATACATGTGGATTTAAAGCAACTAAAGTCAAAAAAGACAAAGATGGTCACTTTATATTGGTCAAGGGAAAACTACAACAAGAAGACATTTCAATTCTAAATATTTATGCACCCAATTTAAATGCTCCCAGATTCTTGAAGCAGACCTTACTCAGTCTGAGCAATATGATATCTGATAATACCATCATAACAGGGGACTTTAACACACCTCTTACAGAGCTGGACAGATCCTCTAAACAGAAATTAAACAAAGATGTAAGAGATTTAAATGAGACCCTAGACCAACTATGCTTGATAGACGTATATAGAACACTCCACCCCAAAGATAAAGAATATACATTCTTCTCATCACCCCATGGAACATTCTCCAAAATTGATCATATCCTGGGACACAAAACAAATATCAACAGAATCAAAAGAATTGAAATTTTACCTTGTATCTTTTCAGACCATAAGGCACTAAAGATGGAACTCAACTCTAACAAAAATGCTCAACCCCACCCAAAGGCATGGAAATTAAACAATCTTCTGTTGAATAACAGATGGGTGAAGGAAGAAATAAAACAGGAAATCATTAACTTCCTTGAGCATAACAACAATGAAGACACAAGCTACCAAAACCTGTGGGATACTGCAAAAGCAGTTTTGAGAGGAAAATTCATCGCTTTAGATGCCTACATTCGAAAAACAGAAAGAGAGCACATCAACAATCTCACAAGAGATCTTATGGAATTGGAAAAAGAAGAACAATCTAAGCCTAAACCCAGTAGAAGAAAAGAAATATCCAAAATCAAATCAGAGATCAATGAAATTGAAAACAAAAGAATCATTCAGAAAATTAATGAAACAAGGAGTTGGTTTTTTGAAAAAATAAATAAAATAGATAAACCATTGGCCAGACTAACTAGAAATAGAAAAGTAAAATCTCTAATAGCCTCAATCAGAAACGATAAAGGGGAAATAACAACTGATCCCACAGAGATACAAGAGATCATCTCTGAATACTACCAGAAACTCTATGCCCAGAAATTTGACAATGTGAAGGAAATGGATCAATATTTGGAATCACACCCTCTCCCTAGACTTAGCCAGGAAGAAATAGACCTCCTGAACAGACCAATTTCAAGCACTGAGATCAAAGAAACAATAAAAAAGCTTCCAACTAAAAAATGCCCTGGTCCAGATGGCTTCACTCCAGAATTCTATCAAACCTTCAAGGAAGAGCTTATTCCTGTACTGCAGAAATTATTCCAAAAAATTGAGGAAGAAGGAATCTTCCCCAACACATTCTATGAAGCAAACATCACCCTGATACCAAAACCAGGAAAAGACCCAAGCAAAAAGGAGAACTTCAGACCAATCTCACTCATGAATATAGATGGAAAAATTCTCAACAAAATCCTAGCCAATAGATTACAGCTTATCATCAAAAAAGTCATTCATCATGATCAAGTAGGCTTCATCCCAGGGATGCAAGGCTGGTTTAACATACGCAAGTCCATAAACGTTATCCACCATATTAACAGAGGCAAAAATAAAGATCACATGATCCTCTCAATAGATGCAGAAAAAGCATTTGATAAAATCCAGCATCCTTTTCTAATTAGAACACTGAAGAGTATAGGCATAGGTGGCACATTTCTAAAACTGATTGAAGCTATCTATGACAAACCCACAGCCAATATTTTACTGAATGGAGTAAAACTGAAAGCTTTTCCTCTTAGAACTGGAACCAGACAAGGTTGTCCTCTGTCACCTTTACTATTCAACATAGTGCTGGAAGTTCTAGCCAATACAATTAGGCAAGACAAGGAAATAAAGGGAATCCAAATGGGAGCAGAGGAGGTCAAACTCTCCCTCTTTGCTGACGACATGATCTTATACTTAGAGAACCCCAAAGACTCAACCACAAGACTCCTAGAAGTCATCAAAAAATACAGTAATGTTTCAGGATATAAAATCAATGTCCACAAGTCAGTAGCCTTTGTGTACACCAATAACAGTCAAGATGAGAAGCTAATTAAGGACACAACTCCCTTCACCATAGTTTCAAAGAAAATGAAATACCTAGGAATATACCTAACGAAGGAGGTGAAGGACCTCTATAAAGAAAACTATGAACTCCTCAGAAAGGAAATAGCAGAGGATATTAACAAATGGAAGAACATACCATGCTCATGGATGGGAAGAATCAACATTGTTAAAATGTCTATACTTCCCAAAGCAATCTACCTATTCAATGCCATTCCTATCAAAGTACCTACATCGTACTTTCAAGATTTGGAAAAAATGATTCTGCGTTTTGTATGGAACCGGAAAAAACCCCGTATAGCTAAGGCAGTTCTTAGTAACAAAAATAAAGCTGGGGGCATCAGCATACCAGATTTTAGTCTGTACTACAAAGCCATAGTGCTCAAGACAGCATGGTACTGGCACAAAAACAGAGACATAGACACTTGGAATCGAATTGAACACCAAGAAATGAAACTAACATCTTACAACCACCTAATCTTTGATAAACCAAACAAGAACTTACCTTGGGGGAAAGACTCCCTATTCAATAAATGGTGTTGGGAGAACTGGATGTCTACATGTAAAAGACTGAAACTGGACCCACACCTTTCTCCACTCACAAAAATTGATTCAAGATGGATAAAGGACTTAAATTTAAGGCATGAAACAATAAAAATCCTCAAAGAAAGCATAGGAAAAACACTGGAAGATATTGGCCTGGGGGAAGACTTCATGAAGAAGACTGCCATGACAATGGCAACAACAACAAAAATAAACAAATGGGACTTCATTAAACTGAAAAGCTTCTGTACAGCTAAGGAGACAATAACCAAAGCAAAGAGACAACCTACACAATGGGAAAGGATATTTGCATATTTTCAATCAGACAAAAGCTTGATAACCAGGATCTATAGAGAACTCAAATTAATCCACATGAAAAAAGCCAACAATCCCTTATATCAATGGGCAAGAGACATGAATAGAACTTTCTCTAAAGACGACAGACGAATGGCTAACAAACACATGAAAAAATGTTCATCATCTCTATATCTTAGAGAAATGCAAATCAAAACAACCCTGAGATATCATCTAACCCCAGTGAGAATGGCCCACATCACAAAATCTCAAAACTGCAGATGCTGGCGTGGATGTGGAGAGAAGGGAACACTTTTACACTGCTGGTGGGACTGCAAACTAGTACAACCTTTCTGGAAGGAAGTATGGAGAAACCTCAAAGCACTCAACCTAGACCTCCCATTCGATCCTGCCATCCCATTACTGGGCATCTACCCAGAAGGAAAAAAATCCTTTTATCATAAGGACACTTGTACTAGACTGTTTATTGCAGCTCAATTTACCATTGCCAAAATGTGGAAACAGCCTAAATGCCCACCAACCCAGGAATGGATTAACAAGCTGTGGTATATGTATACCATGGAATACTATTCAGCCATTAAAAAAAATGGAGACTTTACATCCTTCGTGTTAACCTGGATGGAAGTGGAAGACATTATTCTTAGTAAAGCATCACAAAAATGGAGAAGCATGAATCCTATGTACTCAATCTTGATATGAGGACAATTAATGACAATTAAGGTTATGGGGGGGGAAGCAGAAAGAGGGATGGAGGGAGGAGGGTGGGGCCTTAGTGTGTGTCACATTTTATGGGGGCAAGACATGATTGCAGGAGGGACTTTGCCTAACAATTGCAATCAGTGTAACTGGCTTATTGTACCCTCAATGAATCCCCAACAATAAAAAAAAAAAAAAAACCTTCCTACAACCGCATACCCAGGGCACCGCCTGAAAAGTCCTCAGTCTATTAGTTCAGTTCAAAAGGTCCAAATCAATTGTCTCAATTGGCAATCTTGGGTGGGAGAGTTCAAGAGGTCTCTGGGAACTGGATCACAGGGGTCTGGTGACTCCTCTGATATGGCTTACTCCAGGGCTGCGTGGAGTCAGGAAGAGCCACCTAGCAAATAGATCAGTCTGGGAAGGTTGACGTCTCCTTCCCCACTTTGCCCCTCCGTCGGACCCAGTCACTGGTATCTCTACAGATGGCTAACCCAGTTGCCTGTAGTGAAGAGATACTCCAGGGGTTTGCACCTGCCTGAATTGCAAGGAAATCTGCCAGGCCTCTGCAGTCTGCCGCTATCTAGCAGGAGGAGATGGGGCCTGACATCTTTGAGTGCTTGATGCAGGTGGTGGGAGGGAGGTGTTCACTCAGGCTTAGCCCCATCCCTGATTGATGTTGCTAACAGAACAGAACAGACTACTTTGTGGGGTTCTGTCTCTGTTTCTGCTAAAATCGCCTACAGAAGACGGGCTGTTCTGAGTTCAAACATCTTTGCTGCTGGAGGTTTGTGTCCGATTACTTCTCTGTGTCGGCCCTGCCCTGGAAGCTTCCAGGGTTTGTGAGCAGTGTCAGGCAAATCCTTTGCTCACTGGTGGCCTCCTCTGGTTGCCCAGGGAGACAGGGGGTGTGGCTTCAGAATATCCAGAAGTGAGCCGTTTTGCTTTTATTTGCATCCTTGTGATCACAGCTTGCCTCAGCGGGGTTGATGTGTGTTCTTCAACCTTCTCTCTTGGTGCAGCTCAAATCCACCAGGATACTTACTAAATTCCTGTACCTTAACTCTCCTTCTGGACGGGAGCCTCTGTTGAAAGCTGGCTTCAGTCCGCCATCTTGTCTCTCCACCATGACTTGGGTATTGACTGTGTGGCTATGGGAGTTTGGCCTGGGGGAATATCTCAACTGTCCTGTCCATAACTATTGCCCCTTTAGGGTCATTGAACTGAGAGAGTGACCAGCTATTCATGCTCCTCTCTCGGTCTCTGCACGTTGTCTTTCCGGTGGACATTCCTCAGTTCTCTCCATGATCATTAGGTTTGTAGTTGCTGATGTCCCATCTTCATGGAGGTCATCTGCAGAGACAGAGCTGCTCACAGGCGTCTGTGACTCTTGAGAGGATACAACACACAAGGTGTATTATCAACACAACTGATTGGGGGGGATACCAAGACTTAGAAAAATACTCTGGGTATTAATTACATATAGTAATTGGAACATGTGGAGGGCTGTGTCAAAGAGTTAATATCTTTGTTTTGGCTCCCCCAAATGGTTTGAATGTATACAAGAAACCGGGCTGCACACTTCATGTTAAATTATGCAGCATATGTGTTCAAATGAGGTTAGAGGGAGGGCGCTGGGACCAATTACATCAACATGTAAACATATTTATCATTGCTGATTTTCAAGACATTTATTACCCATGATTCAAAGTCTTAGTTGAATACATCGTAGTAGACAGGTGCTGGGTGTGAGCGTGCTTTACACTTGATGCCCTGGGAAGGATGTGGATATCTATAGGGCCTCTGCATTTTTATTCCCTGAAGTTAAACATGTTTCCACAGGCATTGGGCTTTCTGAGAAATATAGAACATGTCCCTCATTTTAAGAAAATGTTTCAGAATCATGCATGGGTCTCATGACAGGTCTGAAGTACAGCTCAGTCAGATGTGCCAGCTGTGAGATTTATAGAAGTATGGAAAAAGTAAGCCAGTTGATCCACAGACAAAGTTGTGGTTACTGTAATGGGAAGGATCTATAGAGTCTGAATATGGCGGGTATTCTATGTTATAAAGAAATTACTCAGATGACCTGTGTATATCTTTTCAAGTATGTGTTCAGTAAGAGTGGCTCTTGTGAGGCTGAGCCTCAACTGTTACTACCTGCATGCTGGCTCTGTTGTTCCCTGACAGCTACCTCTGCATGGAAGCATCATTCCATCCTAGTCATCCAAGGGCTGAGCTTTCCAGCCAGGAGTGCCAGGAGGACATTTCCATATGCCCTGCATATATCATCAAAGGAGTATCAACCTAAATAACAAACAGAAAGAGCCTTTCTAAAAGAAAATGATATTTACTCAGGAATAAAGCATTGCAATAGGAATATGCATGCCAAAGTAAAATAATTATGTGCCTATTCAGAGAGGTAATGGGAGACAAAGATTTTAAAAGGGAAAAGGAGCAGGATTACATCATTGTTTTGAAATGATTATTTTTGGCTGCAAGAACTAATAATAAGAATGGCACCAGCTGAGACTGGACAGGCAGCTGCTGGATTTTTGCTGAAGTATTTTTTGTGTAAGATTGTACAGCTTTTGTGCAAAGGTTATGGTTTGGGCAGAATTTGTTGATAATGTATGTTATCAGTCATGTATGCATGAGAACTCTCTCTATCCGGCCTTCCTTGGTCCTATTTTTCAGGACTTTTGTTTTGTTTTCTTTTGTTTTGTTTTTGACACAGTGACTCTGTTCGATGCTAAAAGTTTTCACAGGAGCCAGAGTGGCTTGTGAATTTAATGGCTCTTCTCTTCCATGGTTTCTGTTTTCTTCACTTGCTTTGCTATGGTTTAAATATTTGACCCTCTAAATCTCATGTTGAATTTGATCCTCCATGTTGGATCTGGGGCCTCGAGGAGGTGTCTGTGTCATGGGAGTAGATCCTTCCTGAATGACGTGGTGCCCTCCTGGCAGTCATGAGAGAGTTCTTGCTCTGTTAGTTCCTGTGAGAGCTGATTGCTAAAATGAGTGTGGCACCTACCCTTCATATTCTATTGCCCCATTGCCATGTGGCGTCTGTACACGCTAACCCCTCTACCCCTTCCACCACGACCAGAAGCAGTCTGAGCTCCTCGCCAGAAGCAGATGCAGGCACCGTGCTTGTTGCTCAGCCTGCAGAACTGTGAGCCAGACAAAACTCCTTTCTTTATAAATTGCCTAGCCTCAGTCATTCCTTTATGGCAACACAAATGGGTTCAGACATGCTTCAAAGAAGGGAGCCACAGTGTTGTGATGGGGCTGGAATGACCCTGGAGGTGATTTGCACCAGGACTGTGGTGAATTCCATTCTCTCCTGAGCCTGTCTTTAAGGTTGGTTTCCTAATGTGACGTGAATTACTCCCATCTCTGGAACCCAAGGATCTCTCTTTGGGGAGGATGAATAAATGCTAACACCACTGGTTCAAAGACAGGTGAGATGGTGCCAATGCTAAAGGCATGAGTTTATATTATTTTCAGAAATAAGATAAAGTACACCCACATATTAACTATGGTGATTTTGCAGATGCTCAGAAACAACACTTTGGTCTTGAAAAAGCTAAGCTGTATTCACTCTAACAGACCTTTTCCCTATCCTGCTCTCAAGAGTTGGTGGAAAGGTAATGTTTGTGCTCGGCTGCACCCAGGCTAAGATCTGTCAACAGACCTTTTAAAGTTTATAAAGCAGGATCTCAGAGTGCTAGAGAAGTAGATGTAGTGCTATAGGGGGCTGATAGCACTCCTGAGACCTGTGAAGGTCGACATTTTAAAGGCATTTCCAAGGAGCCTTTTGGTGATTATATTCACCAACTCCACCATAAGCAGGAGGCTCTAGTTACCCAGCTGGCATGAGATTCTCAGGCAGTAAAGAGAATATATTAGATTTTATTGCTTTAAAGAGGAGTTGCTTTGAACCCCAGGATATTAAGTTGGCTGCTGGAGAAGTAAAGGCGAACTGTGGCCAAATCTTTCCAATACCACTTCAGAGAGACATCTAGCTTTCGCCTTCTTTTTTTTCAAATTACCTCTCTTGCAAATTCAGAAGTGATGATGTGGCTTTAGTTTGTTGGAAGGATCCCAAAGATGCCACACGAACTGTAGTGAGCACCTTGAGGACTTGCTTCACGGCAGCATCCGTTAGACAGCAGCAGTCTTTAGCAAGCCCAACCCTGAAGACCGTCAGCATCCCGGAGGGAGCTTGGGACTACTCTGCAGGTAATTACCCTGGGGAACGTTCTGGTGAATTGCCACCTGGGCACCACACTGAGAGTTATTTCTGCAGACCCCAAGGATTATAGCTCGAAGACACAATGGTGTTCAAGATAATGGGATCATACTGAACACTGGAAAAGGGCAGCAAAGTCAATTTTGACGTGTTAAAGGCCCCCGGGTTTGATTATTTCAAAAAGAGAGAGAATGAACCCTCAAGCTTTGTTGTGCAGCAGCAGGCCATCATTTGTGATAAAGACAGTGAAGGATAATAAAAAGGTGAGGAAGAAACTCTGCAAGGGAGCTCTGTTTGTGTCTGACGGCTTCAAAGCAAGCTCTTCTGGAGGCTGAGTCCTTTGGAAGCCAGTGCCATACTAGCTAGACCCTTTCATTCTGGGAGAAGCTTTGCAGGTGTGTATGTGTGTGTGACGAATCTAATGGGAAAGAGAGACAAGATGTCATCAAAGGTTCTTTTTAGAAAAATGTCTGGTGCTGCCAATCTTTATACAGTGGACTATGTCTGATCTATGAACGCCTCTGGAAATAATAATACAGGGTCGTGGTTCTACAAACATATTAGTACAGACAATTGCAAAGATCAAAACAGTCCTTTATCAAGTATTTTCTTTCAACAACATCATGATCCTTAACCTTATTCTAGATATATTATGGCCAGGGCAAGGGAAACCACACTATCAATATAATCACAAAATACATATTTCTTTTCACTGCCTGCCTAAGACAAATTACAAATGCCTGCATAGACCAGATACATATACTCCATCCATGGATATTTCCTTCTGGAAGCCTTCTATGGAGTCACCTGGTTGACTCTGCAGAGACATCCAGGTAAATTAAATATGCCTAAGATTCCTTGATACATTGCTTCCTTAAGAAACTCTCATGGGGGGGCGGCACCTGTGGCTCAATGAGTAGGGCGCCAGCCCCATATACCAAAGGTGGCAGGTTCAAACCCGGCCCCGGACAAAAACTGCCAAAAAAAAAAGGAAAGAAACTCTCATGGAAAGCAAATGTCTTTGTGTGGCTGGCTCTGAGTATCTCAAGGAAATGCTTGGGAAGATGAAAGGAAGGTGATTTTCCAGGAGTCTATAATCACACACCTTTTGTACCATGCAGACTCAACAATGTCAGATGGTGTGGTAAGGAATCTATGTCTACTGAAATTACTTTTGTGGGCATCCCCAAAACAAAGTAAAGCTGGAAATAATCTAAGTTCTGTAATCTCAAGATTGCCCTGACATGATGAAGGGTAAAAGTTATCAACCCAAACCAGACCTGCAGTTTTTCAATTGATACATTGCAGATATATATATTTGGAGATCATGTGATATTTGATACATTGGCATAATGTGTAAAGATCAAATCCGGGTAATTGGGATATTTATCACCTTAAATATTTAGCTTTTCCTAATGTGAAGAGCATTGAAATTATTCTCTTCTCATTATTTTGAAATGTACACTGGATTGGGTGGTGCCTGTGGCTCAGTGAGCAGGGCGCTGGCCCCATATACCAAGGGTGGTGGGTTTAAACCCAGCCCTGGCCAAACTTCAACAACAACAAAAAAAGGCAGGCATTGTGGCAGGAACCTGTACTTCCAGCTACTAGGGAGGTGGAAGTAAGAGAATCACCGAAGCCCAAGAGCTGGAAGTTGCTGTGAGCTGTGATGCCACAGCACTCTACTAAGGGTGACAAAATGAGACTCTGTCTCTAAAACAAAACAAAAAAAAAAGAAAGAAATGTACAATGGATTGATGCCACCCTACTGTAGTTCAGCATTTTAAACAAAGGTGGGCACTGCTTGAAGGAATGATGAGACAGGGAGATTCTTGGATGTTAGCAAGTTCTATTGTCTTCTTGGTTCTGAGACGTCTGACCACTTGTAAGTGGAATATAACAAGAAGTTGTGTCTGGCAAATGAGCTGTCATCAGATGAAACAAATGAGGGACATACTTCCCCTACTGAGAAAATTTTGTTATTACTTTGACCCATCATCTAGGCCTGTGCTGTTCAATGCGGTGGCCACCAGCCACACGGGGTCACTGGGTTCCTACATGCAGTGCGGTGCAAGTGTGAAATATACACTGTATTTCAAAACGGTAGTATTAAAAAAAAAAGCAAATATCCCATTAATCATTTTTATAGTGATTACATATTGAAATAATATTTTTGTAACATTTATTAGGGAAAAACTGTCATTACATTTAATTTCACCTATTTCTCCTTACTCTTTAAATATGGCTACTAGAAAATTTTCAATGACTCATGTTTTGCCATGTGTATGCACTCGAGTGTATCACACACTCCCATATTTTTATCCAAACTTTCAGGAAAACGCCCCTTGAGAAAGCAAACAACTCTCAACTGGGAGAGACACATCTGGAAAGGACTAATGCTCCCCTGGTGAACATGCAGATCTCACTGGCCTCCCATGGCTGCCCATTCTGTGCAGGCTGCACCTTCCCTCTCTCCTGAGAGCCCTCCTCTCCCTGCTATGTTGAGGGCCACAGCTACGATGACCACGCACATGCCCAATGGAGCAGGAACTGCTGAAGCTGCTTGGCCAACCAGCAATGCAGTGGGTCCCCTGAGACCTATGCGGGGCTCCCAGCTGACACAGCCGTGGCCCCCCTCCCCAGCCTACCTCACCCCTCTCCTGACTGCTGTGCTCAGCCAAGGCTGCTCCAGCCTCCCCCTGCCAGATCTCGGATCCTCCTGGACTGGAACCCTGTGTACCCGGCAGGCCCAGGCAGGAGGGTAGACTGGGAGCCCCTTAGGCTCCCCCAATTCCTAGCCATGTTACCCATGTATAACATGTCTTTATTTTTCCCTCAAAAATTGGGAGGGAGGGTAAGTGTATATTATACACAGCAAAATACAGTAAAGGCCAGCTTTCATTTTGGACTCACGTTAATATTTTTACTGGATATCACTAATAAATATATTTCATCCTGCTCTGTCTTAAATTGGGTGGGCAAAATAAAGTCTGCAGCTGTTCTTAACAGCAGATTTTGACTAGTAGTAAAGTCATAAGAGATGCTTAGATTTGTCTTTCCTGAAGGTCAGTGTGTTGGCAGAATTTCTTTCTGCAGTAGGTCCTTAGTCTCAGAGATTTGAAGAATGAACCCATGGACCACAGATTAGTGGTAAGATAAGATGAATTAGATAAAAAGGCAGACAGAAAGAATAAAGAGGACCAGAGCTTCTGGGAGAGGGAAAGACCCAAGTGGAAGTTTTGCTCAGGTGTTCTGTTTAGAGGGATATACAGTCTTGAGAATTACACTTGGGCTGCACTTGGTGTGTGCATGACACCTTTTCAGTGTTGGTAAGTGTATTAACAAATGAATGCAGTCTCTCCAGCCCCAGGCAGAAAGGTAGGGTGTCCACTTCAGAAGAGGCCCGGCTTTCATGAAATTGCCAGGGCCTAGGAAACTTACATGAAATTGCCCAGGCTTAGGAAACTGGGGTCCCTGTCCAGCCCTGCATGGGGAAACCCTGTATCAAGTGTATACCAGCTGTTTAGTCTCCTTGCTGGGAGCACCAATCTTGATTAGCATCTCAGAAGTCTCAGACAATATGTATAGATGCTACAGAGGAAACCCAGATCTTTTTACTGAACACGATATACCCACTTCAGCAGTGGTTATAAGGTCAGGGGAGGCTACAGGGGTGTGTCTTGTGTGCATTGCCAACCTACATTGCCCTGCCATGTAGCCTGGCCCAGGCAAACAGTAGCTCGGCAAGGAACAAGCCCATCATGGCTCACTCATGCTCATAGGCTTGACTGAGGAGAAAAATGCGCATGATCAAAGTACAGAAGGAGTGCAGCTTTTCAAACATGCTTCTCTGGTGAGTCTGGGGGAGTAAAAGATGATCCAGCTGCTAAGAAGGGAAAAGCTGAGCTTATTTTGTAAAAGGAAAGAATTTTTATGTATCCCTGATTTTCTTCTTTTGAAAGAAAGGGAAACAAATGTTTTATTAGTATGGAGGAAAATATGAGTTCAAGGACAAGATGACAAATCACACATAAGAAACACAAACACCAAAATAAAACACCATGATTGAGTTTATGCCTGGCTGATTATCATCTTTATTGCAATGGTTGATGGAATGTTGGGAGACAGATGTCTGTAGAGAGTGGAAGATCGGCTATTATTGCCCCAGCATCAGTTGTCTTATTTATAAAAAAATAAATAGCTGTTCTGTTATTTGGATAGAGGAAGTTATTATACATTTTTGCCTTCTGGATAAAAAAATTATCCTTGCCAATGTTGATATAAGAAACAAACATTTAAAAGCCACTGTAATATAGCCACATGTTATGGAATGTGAAATATTCTCATTCTGAAATGTCACTGGTATTTTACTTTTTAAAGAAAAGACACTAAAGAAATAAAAAAGAAATTAGCAGTTGTTTTATAGATGTGAGATTTAAGGGGTCAAAATTTATAATAATTTGAATAGAAAAAAAAAACAACTGGTTAATCCTAACACACTAATTAAAGTCCACAAGCCATAGTGATCCTGCAAAATGGGGAAAGGCTGAGATAAAGCTGATAGTGACCAGGTTCATTCTGTGACAATGTGTTTTGCAAGAGGGAAAAGATTTATTGACTAGGCAGCCCAGCGAGGAAGTAAGAGAACAGACCTCAAATCTGTCTCCTTGAAGATGAGGCTTAGGGACTTTGATGGGACAGAGAAGCAGGGTGGTCTAAAGTATGGAGAAAAGTGACTGGCAATGGGGAAAAATGAAGTAATCAGTGATCTGTGCAAACGTAGCTGGGGTTTGTGGCACTTTATAGAATCTATATTTAAAAACTGGCAATGTTGGCATGATAGGAGGTCGAATTTTTGGCCTTCTGACATCAGAAGATCATCTCTTTGGCATTTTCACAGGCCCAGTCGAAGGGTCAGTGGTCTTGACAAGCTTGTGCTACTAGATGGGAGCTCCCCCAAGTTCCTGCAAAACCACTGAAGTGACTGTTATCATGGTGTCATATAAGGGTTATTTATATGGAAGCCAGTAAGGGTGACGTTATAGAGTTCAGCAGCATGGCCTTCAGCTACATGGAATAAATAAATCAATTAAATAAAATAAAAACCAAGTGACTAAAAACAAGCTGAGCAGGTTAAGTAGGGCAGACCTAATCAGACTAGTCACTCAATCTGAGAAAGCCAATTAAGGAATGTAGAAGGAATCATGGAATTAGAGAGATTGTTTTCAAACGTTCATTATCAAACGGATTCAGGCAAGCATCATCAGTGGTTGTTAAAATCAGAACGTGAAAGTTGGCTGCACAGTACCAAAAAATTGTTACCACCCAACCGGGTTCCTCAAGAGGAGGCAATACTCTGAGGTAGCAGGGGGTGCAGGAGAGAAAGAGTTTAATATGACATGGCCCCAAGCGGGATGATGGGAGGAATTTCTCAAAGCTACTGCCTGGGGAATTTGTGGGCTTAGGTTTTCTTTGCTGTTTTTGGCCGGGGCGTGGTTTGAACCCGCCACCTCCAGTATATGGGGCCGGCACCCTACTCCTTTGAGCCACAGGTGCCGCCCCTGTGCTTAGGTTTTTAAAGGTGTTTTGACCGACACAAGGCTAGGGAATTGGGTCTGCTCAGCAGCTGAGTATAAGCCACATGGGCAGGAAGCAGACACTGTCTTCTTGCCTGAGATAGTTCCAGGGTAGAGGATTGTAGGACCTCTTGAGTTAGTTCCCCTGTATGCCCACTGGTCTCGTTGGTGTCAGTTGGTCTCTCTGAAAGCAGAGTCTGGAAGATATCTTCAGCCTTACGGCAGTGATGTTATTGACAGAGTGATTGAGGAAGTCACGAATCTTATACCTGTCAAAGATACATGACTCTTAAGCAGTAGCAATTACAGGAGGACAAGCTAGGAAACAATGGCTAATGTTTAGCTGTGTCTCTACTTCTGTAGAAATCAGACTTTTACCACAATTCTTCCCTTATGGCCTTCCATGACTTTATACAGTTGATTTTAGTATTAGCCCACAGATTTTTCACTAATGTGAAAGTGAAAATATACCTAGGTAGTGAAGGAATTTGATGATGATCATTCTCTTAATGAAATGATGAAACTTAGATCACTGATTGTGGAACACCATGGCACTCCAGGCTTCCTGATAAAGTATGGTAACATCATGTGTGAAGTCCTTTTGCCAAAAGTCTTTATCCAGAGTCCAGCTAAGCCTACAAACTACTCTCCAAAATTGTCGTGTAGAAGAGCAAGGCTTTCCTCAATGTCCATCATGTCTCTGGCTGGGCCTGGAGAGAAAGCTGACAAAGATGGATTAAAAAGAGAAGAAAATACAAAGTTGTTTAATATATTTTACATGCCATGGGACCTTCCATAAGGAAATAGGGGAAACTGTGTATGTTTTATGCTAAGTCTGATAGAGAATGGACAGTTGTGGAAAAAACATGATTGCACAAAAAAGGGTATGATGTCATGATAAATGGAGGGGACCCCAGAAAAGTCCATTTGTTCAGAGTCTGTTCTGTCTCTGTGTCACCAGAAGTGATGACTCTGGGTATATCCCTTCTGGAATGAGGATCTCGTGACCTATTTTGAGGGGAGAGTCATCTGGTCTTCTGCCCTGCTTCATGGGAGGAGGGGCTGGAGGGTCTGGTTTCTGTGGCCTGGAGGAGCAAGTGGGAGAAGGTCAAAGAACATTCTCTCAGGCCCTTTAAGCTTAAAGCACATAATAAATCAAGGTGCCATATTTTAGGGTAGCATGTTCTGAGCCTGTCAATAGCTAGTAGCCACATGTGGATACTGAGTAATCACCATGAGGTTGGTCCAAACTTAAACAAGCTGTAAATGTAAAACACTGGACTTTCCAAGACTTAATGAGAAAAAAAAAAGAATGTCAAATATCTCATTTTAATCAACGTGTTAAAATCATAATATTTTGGATATATTGGGTCAAATGAAACATGTTAAAATTAATTTCACCTAGTTCATTTTACTTTTTAGACAAGTAGACAAAGTTTTAACATTTTTATCAAATATAAGTACTTCAGGGTGGAGACAAGATGGCTGACTGAAGCCAGCTTTCCACAGAGGCTCCCATCCAGAAGGAGAGTTAAAGGACAGAAATTTAGCAAGTAACCTGATGGATTAGAGCTGCACCAAGAGAGAAGGTTGAAGAACAAACATCAACCCCGCTGAGATGAGCTGTGATGCCAAGGATACAAACAAAAGGTACAAAATCCATCACCAAGTGGACAGGAGTCCCCTCCCCCATGAGACCAGCTTGGAGTGCACCACAAACAAATGAGCAGAATTCAAAGGTCCTCCCACTACACTTCACGGGAAAGACCCTCTAAAAACTGGACCTACCTCTCCTACTAGGGTGCCATGGCCTTCTTCTGCCAGGCACAAAACTGTATATATTCTCTACCTGCAATTCTGAAGTCCCAGCACTCCCCTCCACTCTCACTCTGAGGTCTGGAGGCCTGTCCACCAAGAGACCAGATTCTTGGGTGATTTCTCAGTGGACAGGGCCTGGACTGCAGCTGGTCTAGTGCTGATTCTGTGGCACGGGAGTGAGGAGAGGATGGTCGGCTGAGAGGGAACCATGCCAGAGCAGGGTACCCCAAGGTTCATAGCAGCAGGCATTTTTGGCAACAATAGGGCTTACCCCGGATATTCTGGAGTCATACCCCCTGTCTCTCTGGGAAACCAGAGGAGGCTGGGCATCTTCTCAGGTGGCAACCACCGCGGAACAGATCCGGGATAGAAATGCAGACCCTGTGAGTAAAGGGTTTGCCTGAGGCAGTACAGGCCTAGGTCAAGTGCAGGGACTAGAAAATGCACGTGCAGTGCCAGCTGACTCCCAGGGTGGGGCTGACCCAGAGGAATGCTTTACTTAGCCTAAGACGCACCTGGCCCTTAGGGGATTGTCAGCCTAGACAAAGGAGTACAGGAGGCTAGAACTGACAGCTAACCAAGCTGCAAATACAAACCTTTGCAGCAACAAAGACAGGGCCTGAGGCACAGGTTCTGTGAACTCAAAACAGCTTCTCTTCTGCAGGTGAATTTAGCCAGGACAGAAACAAATTCTGCAAAATTGTTCTGTTCGGTCAGTAACATCAATCGGGGTGGGGCTAGAACTGAGTGAACACCCCCCAGCCTCCATCAAGCACCTGAGGTTGTCAGACCTCACCTCCCCCTGCCAGATAGAGGCAGAGAGTAGTGGCCTGGCTGAGCACATATAGATTTCCTTGTGATTCAGGCAGGTGCAAACCCCTGGAGTATCTGCTCATTGGAGGCAACTGGGTAACAGCCCTGTGGGACTATCAGTAACTGGGTGTGACAGAAGTGCAAGGTGGAGAAGGAGGCATCAACCTTCCCAGACTAATCTATTTGCTAGGGGGGGGTCATCCTGACTTCACGGAGCACCAGAGCAAGCCATATCTGAGTAATCATCAGACCCCTGCAATCCAGTTGCCAGAGACCTTTTAAACTCTCCCACCTAAGACAGGTACTGACTGAGACAATGGATTTAGACCTTTTGAACTGAGCCAATCACCTGAGAACTATCCAAGTGGTGCTCTGGGTGTGTGGTGGAAGGAAGGTTTGATTTTCCTTTTCCAATTGTTACCTGTGGGGGGCAGGGTGACGTAATTGCTGGTATTTCTCCAAAGCTGTGCCTTCAACCCAGAGTAACTGTTTCACTAGGGTCGGCAGAGACCAGCTGAAAATAAGACAGAACCACTTAGCCCCACCACACCAAATAGGGCCCCAGTTTCTTAGGCCGTAGCACTGTAAAGGTCCTCGACAAAACTCCAGGAGAAAAGTCAAACAGTGTAATATAATCATGGGGCAGTATCAGTGGAAAAACTCTGGTAACACGAATAACCAGAATAGATAAACCCTCACAAGGAAAGATATGGCAGATGTAACTAAAGATCCCATTCATAAACAGCTGGCCAAGATGTCAGAAATTGAATTCAGAATTTGGATTACAAACAAGATTAATAGAATGGAGGAAAATTTGGAATTAGAAATTCAAGGAGCAACTCAAAAGTGGGAATTAGAAATTCAAGGAGCAACTCAAAAGTGGGAATTAGAAATTCAAGGAGAAATTCAAAAGTTTTCTCAAGAATTTAACGAGTTTAAGACAAAACCACCAAAGATTTGATGCACTGAAACAAGAATTTGAAGCCCTCAAAGATCTGAAAAATACAGTAGAATCCCTTAGTAACAGAGTGGAGCAAGCAGAAGAAAGGATTTCTGACATTGAAGACAAAGCTTTTGAATGCTCCCAAACTCTCAAAGAGGAAGAAAAATGGAGAACAAAAATGGATCATTCTCTCAGAGAGCTCTGGGATAATTTGAAGAAGGCTAATATTCCACCTCATTGGAATCCCTGAAAGTGATGAAGTGGCCTCACAAGGCACAGAGGCCCTTCTCTATGAAATTATGAAAGAGAATTTTCCAAACATACCAAGAGATTCTGAAATTCAGATAGCAGACAGTTTCAGAACCCCAGCATAACTCAATCCAAATAAGACATCCCCCAGGCATATCATAATTAACTTCACTAAAGTTAATATGAAGGAGAAAATTCTGAAAGCAGGCAGACATAAGAAATCCATTACCTACAAAGGGAAGAATATTAGAATGACTGCAGATCTCTCTGCTGAAACTTTTCAAGTTTGACCTTTCTTGATCTAATAAAACACTATGACCCAAGGAAAAAATGTTTTTCCTCTGTGGCAGAGGTGTGAGCTCAAAACCAGCATAAGTTAAATACAACTCACATGGCGGTTAATGTGTTAAATTATTAATCTTTGTGGGTATGTGTGTTGTGTGTGCCTGAAACATTCTGAGTAAAACCTCTGCAGTGATCGTGTGGCTCTTTTTGGCATCTTGTAACGCTGACTGGTGACCTTTTCCTTTTGCTGATGCATTGTTTGCCTGAGGTTTTTACTTTTTATAAAGTTCTGTGCTGAGTTTCCTCCTGCATTTTATAGAACTCTCATTTACTTTTTGATCAATCTCTTTTTGTTGTGGTGGTTGATCTATTCGATGGTGGTTGATCTATTCAACTTCTTTACTGAACAGTCTTTTAACATTCCTCAACACATCCACAGTCAAATTTTGTAACTCACAGGAGGCCTAAAAACGTCAAAATTTCTTTCAAAAGTGATACGGCCTTTCAAAATGAGCTCTGAGCTACTTTCCTGCTCTTCCCCCAATCATCAGGGAAGCTCCAGAAAGTCGTACTAATCCGAAACCAAAGTTTTCTATCCCAAACCAGAGTCCTCTTTAATTTTGCTGTGATTCCACATTCTTAGAAAATCATTTGTTTCTATTAAACACTCCTGTCTCTCAGAAAGCAAAAGTGTAACTTCACAATGATAATTAGGAAAAAGAGGGGGCCTGCCCAGTGGTCTACTACAAGGAAAATAAAGACAAGGTGTAAAGTTCAGAAAGGAAGAAGCTGAACTGTCCTTATTCTCAGCTTAGATGGTTTTTACAGAAAAAATGCAAAATAGCATTAGAGACAAATTATTAGAACTAAAGGACATTTTTAGCATGGTTATTGCATACAAAGTCTGTATATGGAAATTGTTTTTTCTATATGCTAGCAATAAACAATTGGAAAATGAAGTTAAAAAATATCATTTAGGGTGAAATAAACCCAAGTAATTACAAATCAGTCTAACAAAAGATGTGCAATACCTCTGTACTGAAAATTATTGAGCAATATTGAGAGAACTGTCTGTTTCTAAATCAGTGGAAAGATATATTATGCTCATGGGTTGAAAGATTCAACATTGTTAAGATGTAAATTACCTGTAAATTGATTTACAGATTCAATACAATCTCAATCAAAATCCCAGTAGGTTTTTCACTGGAGATTAAAAAATTGATTTTAAGATATTTATGGAAATGCAAGGATCTAGAATTACCAAAAATATTTTTAAAAGGAATAAAGTTAAGGAACTTAACCACAGGTTTCAAAACTCACTAGAAAGTTTTAAGAATTCAAAGTTTACATTGGTGCCACAATAGACAAATAGATGGATGTAATGAATGGAGAGTCCAGAAGCAGATCTATACTCATATACTCATTTTATTTTTATAAAATGACTTCATTTGAAGGGGAAAGGATGGTCTTTTAAATAAATACTGCTGGATGAATTGCATATGCACATATTTTTTTAAATGTTGGTCTATTCTTCACACTGTACACAAAATTTTTTCCATGTAGATCACAATCCTAAATCTGGTAACAGCTAAAAGAATAAAAATTCTAGAAGAAACTATCATCATGACCTTGAGGCAGACAAAGTTTTATTAAATAATATACAAAGAACACCAACCATAAAAGAGCAGATTTATTGAGAAAACCTATTGACATTAGGAATTCTGTTTCTTAAACAATACCATTAAGGTAATAATAATACCATGAAAAAGCAGCCATGTAGTAGGAGAAAATGTTTATAATAATTATATTCAACAAATACTTACATACCCACAACACATAAAGAACTCAATGTAAAAGAAGATATCTGTATGGCCAATACCCATAATATAAGCAGCTCTGTGAACAAAAATGCTTTTTACAGTTCTCTTTCAAGTTTTAAGTTCCAAGTCCAGTAAGGTTTGCTTTCCAGAATTTTGTAATTTTCTGTTTCCCTGACCGCCTCGCTTTAGAGTTGTTTTTCAGAAACAGTGGACTCTCCTTGCAGTGATGAGACAATCACAAGGTCTCATACTACCCTGTTGTTCAGAGAAGACAGAATGAGCAGCATTCCACCACACTCTTGCCCAAGAACCCCCTGAGCAACCTGCTTCCCACCACTGAACATGCACAGGACCAAAAGGGTGACTGATGTCCCCTCCTAGCTCATTCTACTAGGAAGGTCTCCACCCGGGCAGGGACTCATCTGCCATTGTTTGATCATGCAGCATCTGTGCCAGCCTGACTTCTCACTGTGCTTGCATGCCCTGCACTTCACCCCAAGCACGTAATGATGCTCACTCGCTTCATGCATTATTCATTTTACCTCTAGGGAAAAACCCTGACCTCACTACTGGAGGAAGCAGACTTGCAGTCCTCCCAGCTTCTAGTTGATGTCCTTTGCAATAAACTCCCTTTCTTCTTTGACAATCCCCTTTGTCTGAGTAAATGGCTTTCTGGGTGGCAAGCAACAGAACCTAGTAAAAATACCACTTTGTGGGTTTGTTAACAATATGGAAAAAAGGTTCAGCCTTGTGACTTTTCAAAGAAATGCAAGTTAAAACCACAACAAATTTCCATAGTTGTCCAGCTACGCTTTCACCACAATAACTAAAACTAAAAAGACTCAAGAATTTCAAGAGAAATGAGTACATATGTTCACCAAAGGATATAAACAAGAATGTTACGCAATATAAATGTTCATCATCAGGAAAAAGAAAATTATACATATATGTGTATACTTTCATCTAATGGAATATTATATGGGTGATAAAGAAGAAAGCATTACATACACAACAACAACTTAGATGAATCTCACACTGTGTTGAGTGAAACGAACCTAGTACAAAAGAGCACACACAATAAGATTTTGTTTATATAAAGTTCAAGAAGAAGCAAAATTAATGAATGATTATAAAAGTCAGAATAATAGTTACCTTTTGGGGGAGGATTCACTGGGGGAAAGGACAGCAGAATTGTACAGGGCATGGCAAATGTAACTGGCTCTATGAATAGATTTGAAAGACCCCTGTATGTTTTGTTATAATCCTCTCCCTCACTACTTGACTTCTTGTGTTGTTTTCCAGACATTTTTGTTGTTTTCCAGTGAATTTTTTGCAGGACAAATGAGCTGAGATTGTGGAGGCCCCGGGCAGATTTTGTGATGCAATGATACACCATCCCTTACCACCTTCCCCCAAGGCACACATCTCCTCTCTCCAAAAAACCAGGATCATCACTAGTGGGAGAGATGGCTGTGAGGCAGCTTCTCTGGTTCTTCTGACAAGACATCTGTCATATTCAAAATTCCCTTCTTCCTTCGCAATCCCCGTTGTCTCAATAATTGGACTTTTGTGCAAAAAGCAACCAGACTTAGGCCAAAGCCACCTTGTAATTTTTGTTTGTTTGTTTGTTTGTTTTGTTTTGTTTTTGAGACAGAGTCTCACGTTGGTGCCCTGGATAGAATGCCTGCACATCCATCACAGCAACCTCAAACTCTTGGACTCAAGCAATCCTCTTGCCTCCGCCTCCCCAGTAGGTGGGACCACAGGGGTGCACCATGACCCTGTGGCTAAGTTTTCTATTTTTAGTAGAGAGAGAGTCTCATTGTTCAGGCTGGTCTCAAACTCTTGAGCTCAAGTAATCCACCCGCCTTGGACTCCAGCCCCTTCTAGTTTTGACAGCAATTATGGGGGATCATCAAGATGGCATTGCTCATGGTTCAGAGGCTGGAAAACAGAGGCGGGTAGGGGACCAAAAGCTTCCCTTAGCAGCTGCCTGGGGGCCATATTTGCTGGAGGATCGCTTTGGACTCTTCCACCCGCTCTGTGGTTACTGGCCAATGCATTAATCTTTGCCTCTGAAGAAAGGAACTCTGGATTTTGACATTTGCTTCCAGATGGCTGAGTGGTATTTGAAGATACCACCCAGGGAAGACACCAGTTCCAGTTGGGGGAATTCTGAAGGAACGCCTGTTTGTTTGAGGTTGGATGAAGCCCCCAAACATTTGACCTCACTGTTTTGATTTGACACTCCCAGTGGTTATTAGATGAAATTGCAGATTATTTGTTCAGAAATTCTTGAATTTCTCTTTGGGTTGAATGTTTATCTGTGTTCGTGTGTGGCTTATAAATGAGGAGTCTACTATGCTCTTTGTCTCTATTTTCTTTTCACCTACATTAAATTTTCTGTTGATGGTCTGGGACATTAAAGACACCTCTGATGTCTTTAATCTGAGGTCTATCTGAAAGGTTAAAAGACACCTCGATCCTAAGGTCTGAGAGATTAGAAGACATCTATCTCTGTCCTAAAGTCTAGCAGATTAAAAAACTTCCCTGTCCATGGAGGCAATCTGGCTGAGTTGTGGGAACACCTGCTGTTGTACAGGGAAAAATAAAAATGATATACACATATTTATATGAAACTTCAAAGGATCTCATTGCTAGGGGTCTGAGATAAAAGCTATTGAAAATGAAAGATGAAAATGAAAGCTATTGAATGAAAGATGTGTTTAGATGTGTTTGTATATGTATTACATGTCTACATGGCACCAAAATTGACTTATAAATAAAAGGAGCTCTTATAAATTAAATAAATTAGCTCAAATGCTTTTCAAGTTCACCTGAATTTAGTAATATTTTGTAAACAAGCTGGTTTTAAAAAATTATTGATAAAATAGTGATAAAAACATCTTCAAAATTGTCAATATAATTTTTATCTAGTAATTATTCTTAGAATCCAAAGAGAATCCCCAATCTTACTTTTAGAAGTACTATATGTATTTAAATTTATACCTAAGTAGAAAAATGGTTTGAGAAAATATTTTTATTTTCAAATAACTTGATCTTTATCTTTATGTAAACATGTTATAACTTTGCGTCATTATTTGAGATGCTAAGGATTGATGTTAGAGGTTTATTTGGTCTACAGCTAGATGATATCATGTCCATAAATTTATTCTGGGATATTGATATTTTACAATGATCAAATTAGTTAACATCTTTAAGCAGGATATGTTCTAAAACTTGTACTGTATTTTTAGAACTTAAAGATGTTTCATTATTCAGAATAGAATGCCTTAGTAGACTACATAACATTTGTTATCTTGGTAGGTTTTTTTAAGTTTACAAGTGATTGCTGAATCTGTATTCTGTGATTGTTTCTTGGTTTATGTTGTAAAATTCCTTCTCTTCTCTTTTCTCCCCATCTTGCTTATGAAAATATGTTTATATATTAAATTTCTTTAGACAGACATTAAATGACTCTATTGAGGGCACAATAAATCATATTGGTTGTATATCTCATATCACAGGCTATCAAATGTTTAAGCAAACTGCTAAAATAAATTAAGCAAATGTAAATGAGGTAAATGTAATAAAATGGCAAAAGGTTTTCTATAAACTGCTTCTTTTGAGACTTCTCAGATCTGTATCTCAGAAGTTCAACTTTTGCTGTGCTTTTCGCTTCCCCTCCCCCCCACCCCATCCCTCCCACCCTCCCCCCCACCCCATCCCTCCCACCCTCCCCCCCACCCCATCCCTCCCACCCTCCCCCCACCCCATCCCTCCCCCCCTCCCCTTCCACCCTTCCCCCCACCCCATCCCTCCCCCCCTCCCCCCCACCCCATCCCTCCCACCCTCCCCTTCCACCCTTCACTGGCTCCTGTGACATTTTCCCCCTCTGGTTCTAAGTCTGCTCTTAAGGTCTGACATTGAAAAATTTACCCTAAAGGTCTGGAAAGCAATGTTTTTCTTAGCTTCTTGGTATCGTTGCAGGAAGACAAGGCCCAAAGGAGAGAACAAGCACCCAAACACTATGATCAAAAAAGGAAGGGCTTTATTTCAGCCGGCGAGCAACGGCCAGAAGAACTGGCAGTGGCCGTGCTCCCCAACGGGCTCAGTTTTCTCCCTTTTATCCTCAGTCAAAAAGTTCTGGTCCATGGGTACCTTTTTTGCTGGTCAGTTTGAATCCAGCTGGAGAAGCAGGTTCTGGCTTTTACAGAACCACAGGCTGTTTACAGAAGCAGAAGTTTGCAGGTCCCAGGAAGTTAAATCTGCAAATTCCTAAGAGCTGAGCCACCCTCCCAGATGTATCCTTGAGAAGACCTCTGTTCTCTTAAACCTTACTGTTTTCAGGTATCCTCCCTTAATACGTCTGAATTGTTCACCATGATCAGAAATCTTCCCCTGCTGTTACTAAGTTGTATGCTACCCTTCTCAAGATATTCATTTTCTAATTTTTTGTTTCCTTTATAACATAATGTTCACATAGGACCCTGGACACAGTCTTTATTAAAAATTATTTAATTTAATCAAATTAATATGAAGGTACAATTTTTAGGTTCCATTGTTCTCACTTCCAGGGTAAAGTTCCATTTGTAGAAGAGCCCCTCACCCGGGGACGTGTTATACACCCTCACAGTGTGCACAGTAGGTGAGATCCCGCCACATGCCCTCCCTCCTCCTGACAAACATCCTCCTCCTCCCCCTCCCGCTTCCCTCTACCCCCAAATTAGTGTTTTATTGTTACTATGAGCATATAATTGTTTATATATTGATTTTAATAAGGAGTACATGGGATATTTATTTTTTCATTCTTGCAATACTTTACTAAGAAGAATGTATTTCAACTCTACTTAGACACAGTCTTCTAATGGCGCATGAATTATGGTACCTTTTTCATGACATTTGACCCTCCAAGTTGTATAAACGAGCTTCCCAGAAGAAAAAAAAAAAAAACTATAAAGGAGAGTTTTTTTTATAATCTTTTGGTAACTCACCTAAGAAACAAAGATTGTATTGTTTACCAAGATAATTCCTGTTCTGTCTTTGCTGGGTTTCTGATGACTTAGAAAAACTGAACATTCAAAAGTTAAGGTTTCTTTCTGCCTTGCCTTTGAAGTCTTCTAATTACCACTCTTAGTTAAGCAAAGCACTACTATTTTATAATAACTTGTAATTCTGTCTTGATCAAATGTTTTGAGCTTTTTGACAAATGTCCATAAGATGTAATTAGAATGGTTAGCTACTTGTAAGCTTCCATTTTCCTATCATTGTCAGAGCTAGGTGGGACTTACAACTTTTTTGTTTAGAATGCTGTTTGTTCATTCTGACAACAAGAGTCTCTAAATCCTTAGCTCAAATGGTTTAACAAATGCTTATGTTTTGTATAGTCTGACAGTAGCTCAATTAGTTAATTTTATCACCTCGCTTTTGTGTTTGGTTTTTTCACTTTTATGTTGCTTAAAAGGTTTTAAAGTTTTATAAATACCTGTCTGCCTCCATTCTCATCTGGCCTACAACATTTAATGGCTTTTGATTCTAAGTCCCTTGGCTATGAGGGGCAGATGGAACCAGGGCAGATAGCCACAGCACTCTGGTAAAGATGGGACAAAATAAAAGTTTGGCCATTAATGCTGCCTCTGGCAAATCTTGGCCAAAAGGGTGGGGGGAAGACATAGATTAAAATAAAATCCTAGGACAGAGTGAGACCGGTTTTGGCACACTGCGTAAGTGGATAGCCACTTCAGCAGTGATTCCAGTGACAAGCACTTTCCTGGAAAAGCTTCTGCTCAGCAAGTTTACAAGTTCAAAGTGCCTTTTAAGTGGGCCGAAAAGAGACTTAGGGTGTCTACCTGCTGGGGTTTGAGAAATCATCAGCCTCCTGTTGTATCAGAACTGTGATTAACATCTCATAACCCAGAAGACCACATGTTACCCAGACAATATTCAACAACATATACATACTGCTTTGTTTTTGGTTGTGTTTTGTTTTTTCTGGTTTTTTGTTTTGGTTTGTTGTTTTTTTATTTTGACGTTGTTGATGTTGTTTTGTTTTTCAATTTCAAACTTTTCCGTACAGATCTTTTTTCTTTCTCAATTTTTCTAGTTTAATTATAATTTCCCATTGCTGCCTTTTTTAATAACTAGAACTTCATTTTTGCTAGTGTTTCTACCTCCATTATTTGGTTTTTCAAACAATTTTATCCCGTAAAGTTTTCTGTTTGCTTGTTTTGGTTTGATTTATAGCATTATTGTCTTTCCTCTCTACTTGGTGGAGGTGGGGTACTGTGTCTGATCAGGATAGCAAAGAGCTGCTGACCTCAAGGGACCCACCCAACTGGGCACCCCCAGAAGGTGGTTTTTTTAAAGGTTGTGTCAAAGTACCCTACTATACACCTATATTGCTCTGTCTCCCTCTTTCTGTGCCTCTCTTCTTTTTCTCAATATTCCTTATACCCACCCCCCTCCTTTCTCTTTTTTTTTTCCTTATCACTCAGTCCTCCTTTCTTTCATCCCTTTCTTGCTATTCAACCTTCTCACCCTTCTGGTCCTGTAACCCTTAGTCCACAGGCACGAGAACTTAAAGAGCAAGAGGAAGTGAAAGGAAAACTAGGGCAAGGAAAAAGATAAAAGAAATCACTCATGAGGAAGAATCAGCAGAAAACTCCAGGCAACATGAAGAACCAGTCCAGAACAACCCCGCCAAGGGACCATGAGATAGCTACTGCAGAGGATTCCACCTATAAAGAAATGTTAGGAATGACAGAAAGGGAATTTAGAATACACATGATGAAAACAATGAAAGAAATGATGGAAACAATGAAGGAAACTGCTAATAAAGTGGAAAATAACCAAAAGGAAATCCAAAAACAGAAACAAATCAGAGATGAACGATATGAAGAATATAGAAAGGATATAGCAGAGCTGAAGGAACTGAAACAGTCAATTAGGGAACTTAAAGATGCAATGGGAAGTATCAGCAACAGGTTAGACCATGCAGAAGAAAGAATTTCAGAGGTAGAAGACAAAGTTCTTGAGATAACTCAGACAGTAAAAGAGGCAGAAAAGAAGAGAGAGAAAGCAGAATGTTCACTGTCAGAATTATGGGACTTTATAAAGCGTTCCAACATATGAGTTACAGGAATACCAGAAGGGAGAGAAGAATGCCCCAGAGGAATGGAAGCCATACTAGAGAATATTATAAAAGAAAATTTCCCAAATATCACCAAAGATTCTGACACACTGCTTTCAGAGGGATATCGGACCCCAGGTTGCCTCAACTCCAACCGAGCTTCTCTAAGACACGTTGTGATGAACCTGTCCAAAGTCAAGACAAAAGAAAAGATTCTGCAAGCTGCCAGGAGTAAGCGCCAGATGACCTACAGGGGCAAATCCATCAGAGTGACCGCAGACTTCTCTAATGAAACTTTCCAAGCAAGAAGACAATGGTCATCTACCTTTAATCCACTTAAACAGAACAATTTCCAGCCCAGAATTCTGTACCCTGCTAAGCTAAGCCTCAAAATTGACGGAGAAATCAAATCATTTACGGATATACAAACAATGAGGAAATTCGCCACAACAAGACCAGCTCTACAGGAAGTACTTCAACCTGTTCTGCACACTGACCACCACAATGGATCAGCAGCAAAGTAAGAACTCAGAAATTAAAGGACAGAACCTAACCTCCACACTGATGCAAAAGATAAAACTAAGCAATGGACTCTCACAAAATAAGATGAATAGAATACTACCACACTTATTAATTATCTCAATAAATGTTAATGGCTTGAATTCCCCACTGAAGAGACATAGATTGGCTGACTGGATTAAAAAACACAAGCCATCCATTGCTGTCTACAAGAAACACACCTGGCTTCAAAAGACAAATTAAAGCTCCGAGTCAAGGGTTGGAAGACAAATTTTCAGGCAAATGGCATTCAGAGGAAAAGAGGACTTGCGATCTTATTTTCAGATTCATGTGGATTTAAAGCAACTAAAGTCAAAAAAGACAAAGATGGTTACTTTATATTGGACAAGGGAAAAATACAACAAGAAGACATTTCAATTCTAAATATTTATGCACCCAATTTAAATGCTCCCAGATTCTTGAAACAGACCTTACTCAGTCTGAGCAATATGATATCTGATAATACCATCATAACAGGGGACTTTAACATTCCTCTTACAGAGCTGGACAGATCCTCTAAACAGAAATTAAACAAAGATATAAGAGATTTAAATGAGACCCTAGAACAACTGTGTTTGATAGACGCATATAGAACACTCCATCCCAAAGATAAAGTATATACATTCTTCTTATCACCCCATGGAACATTCTCCAAAATTGATCATATCCTGGGACACAAAACAAATATCAACAGAATCAAAAGAATTGAAATTTTACCTTGTATCTTCTCAGACCATAAGGCACTAAAGGTAGAACTCAACTCTAACAAAAACGCTCAACCCCACCCAAAGGCATGGAAATGAAACAATCTACTGTTGAATAACAGATGGGTGCAGGAAGAAATAAAACAGGAAATCATTAACTTCCTTGAACATAACAACAATGAAGACACAAGCTACCAAAATCTGTGGGATACTGCAAAAGCAGTTTTGAGAGGAAAATTCATCGCTTTAGATGCCTACATTTGAAAAACAGAAAGAGAGCGCATCAACATCTCACAAGCCACCCTATGGAATTGGAAAAAGAAGAACACTCTAAGCCTAAACTCAGTAGAAGAAAAGAAATATCCAAAATCAAATCAGAGATCAATGACATTGAAAACAAAAGAATCATTCAGAAACTTAATGAATCAAGGAGTTGGTTTTTTGAAAAAATAAATGAAATAAAATAGATAAACCATTGGCCAGATTAACAAGAAATAGAAAAGTAAAATCTCTAGTAATCTCAATCAGAAATGATATAGGGGAAGTAACAACTGATCCCACAGAGATACAAGAGATCATCTCTGAATACTACCAGAAACCCTATGCCCAGAAATTTGACAATGTGAAAGAAATGGATCAATATTTGGAATCACACCCTCTCCCTAGACTCAGCCAGGAAGAAATAAAGCTCCTGAACAGACCAATTTCAAGCACTGAGATCAAAGAAACAATAAAAAATCTTCCAACCAAAAAATGCCCTGGTCCAGATGGCTTCACTCCAGAATTCTATCAAACCTTCAAGGAAGAGCTTATTCCTGTACTGCAGAAATTATTCCAAAAAATTGAGGAAGAAGGAATCCTCCCCAACACATTCTATAAAGCAAACATCACCCTGATACCAAAATGAGGAAAAGACCCAAACAAAAAGGAGAATTTCAGACCAATCTCACTCATGAATATAGACGCAAAAATTCTCAACAAAATCCTAGCCAATAGATTACAGCTTATCATCAAAAAAGTCATTCATCGTGATCAAGTAGGCTTCATCCCAGGGATGCAAGGCTGGTTTAACATACGCAAGTCTATAAACGTTATCCACCATATTAACAGAGGCAAAAATAAAGATCACATGATCCTCTCAATAGATGCAGAAAAAGCATTTGATAAAATCCAGCATCCTTTTCTAATTAGAACACTGAAGAGTATAGGCATAGGTGGCACATTTCTAAAACTGATTGAAGCTATCTATGACAAACCCACAGCCAATATTTTACTGAATGGAGTAAAACTGAAAGCTTTTCCTCTCAGAACTGGAACCAGACAAGGTTGTCCTCTGTCACCTTTACTATTCAACATGGTGCTGGAAGTTCTAGCCAATACAATTAGGCAAGACAAGGAAATAAAGGGAATCCAAATGGGAGCAGAGGAGGTCAAACTCTCCCTCTTTGCTGACGACATGATCTTATACTTAGAGAACCCCAAAGACTCAACTACAAGACTCCTAGAAGTCATCAAAAAATACAGTAATGTTTCAGGATATAAAATCAATGTCCACAAGTCAGTAGCCTTTGTGTACACCAATAACAGTCAAGATGAGAAGCTAATTAAGGACACAACTCCCTTCACCATAGTTTCAAAGAAAATGAAATACCTAGGAATATACCTAACAAAGGGGTAAAGGACCTCTATAAAGAAAATTATGAAATCCTCAGAAAGGAAATAGCAGAGGACATTAACAAATGGAAGAACATACCATGCTCATGGATGGGAAGAATCAACATTGTTAAAATGTCTATACTTCCCAAAGCAATCTACCTATTCAATGCCATTCCTATCAAAATACCAACATCGTACTTTCAAGATTTGGAAAAAATGATTCTGCATTTTGTATGGAACCGGAAAAAACCCCGTATAGCTAAGGGAGTTCTTAGTAATAAAAATAAAGCTGGGGCATCAGCATACCAGATTTTAGTCTGTACTACAAAGCCATAGTGCTCAAGAAGCTTGGTACTGGCACAAAAACAGAGACATAGACACTTGGAATCAAATTGAAAACCAAGAAATGAAACTAACATCTTACAACCACCTAATCTTCGATAAACCAAACAAGAACATGCCTTGGGGGAAAGACTCCCTATTCAATAAACGGTGTTGGGAGAACTGGATGTCTACATGTAAAAGACTGAAACTGGACCCACACCTTTCCCCACTCACAAAAATTGATTCAAGATGGATAAAGGACTTAAATTTAAGGCATGAAACAATAAACATCCTCAAAGAAACCATAGGAAAAAACACTGGAAGATACTGCCCTGGGGAAAGACTTCATGAAGAAGACTGCCATGGCAATTGCAATAACAACAAAAATAAACAAATGGGACTTCATTAAACTGAAAAGCTTCTGTACAGCTAAGGAGACAATAACCAAAGCAAAGAGACAACCTACACAATGGGAAAGGATATTTGCATATTTTCAATCAGACAAAAGCTTGATAACTAGGATCTATAGAGAACTCAAATTAATCCACATGAAAAAAGCCAACAATCCCATATATCAATGGGCAAGAGACATGAATAGAACCTTCTCTAAAGATAACAGACGAATGGCTAACAAACACATGAAAAAATGTTCATCATCTCTATATATTAGAGAAATGCAAATCAAAACAACCCTGAGATATCATCTAACCCCAGTGAGAATGGCCCACATCACAAAATCTCAAAACTGCAGATGCTGGTGTGGATGTGGAGAGAAGGGAACACTTTTACACTGCTGGTGGGACTGCAAACTAGTACAACCTTTCTGGAAGGAAGTATGGAGAAACCTCAAAGCACTCAAGCTAGACCTCCCATTTGATCCTGCAATCCCATTACTGGGCATCTACCCAGAAGGAAAAAAATCCTTTTATCATAAGGACACTTGTACTAGACTGTTTATTGTAGCTCAAATTACAATCGCCAAAATGTGGAAACAGCCTAAATGCACACCAACCCAGGAATGGATTAACAAGCTGTGGTATATGTACACCATGGAATACTATTCAGCTATTAAAAAAAATGGAGACTTTACATCCTTCGTATTAACCTGGATGGAAGTGGAAGACGTTATTCTTAGTAAAGCATCACAAGAATGGAGAAGCATGAATCCTATGTACTCAATTTTGATATGAGGACAATTAATGAGAATTAAGGTTATGGGGGGGTGAGGAAAAACAGAAAGAGGGATGGAGGAAGGGGGGTGGGGCCTTGGTGTGTGTCACACTTTATGGGGGCAAGACATGATTGCAAGAGGGACTTTACCTAACAATTGCAATCAGTGTAACCTGGCTTATTGTACCCTCAATGAATCCCCAACAGTAAAAAAAAAATAAAATTAAATAAAATAAAAAAATAAAATAAAATCCTGGGCACTTCTCCACCTCTAGGTAAACAGGCCCCCCTCCTGGCCAAGGGGATCCCCTGCCAACAAAGTATCCTAAAACTGAGTTCCTGGCCATGAGGGGAAAGGAAGTCAGACATAACTCATTATACTCCCATTCTGCCAGCCAATAAATTTAACAAAACCCTTGAATTTAGGAATGATGGATTGCTCACGATTTAAGGACAGTAAACCAGACAGTGGGATATTCTTCCTATGGTACCTAATCCTTACGGTCTCCTTGCTACTTTATCTGGAAATTTTGCCTAATTTTTAGTAACAGATTTAAAAGATGTTTTCTTTTGTATTCTTCATGCTCCCAAATCCCAAATATTATTTTTTCCCCCAATGGGAAGACTTAAAGTCCAAGCCAAATGTCAGGGCTGCTGGTCTGTCCTTCTTCAGGCGTTTAAAAAATAACTCCCCAACAAACTCCAGAAAAATTCTGTCCAGAGATTTTGGGGAAATAGTTTTAGGCAAGAAAATAATTTTTTAGTATGTACAGAATATCCTGATTGCTAGTGAGACTAAGCCAAATCAAGGCAACATGCCAGAATTGTATTAAATTTGCTGGCTGAGAAAGTATAGAAAGCTTCTCAGAAAAAGCCAGGTCTCACTTTCCACTGTCAAATACTTGGGGCTGAATAGTCTCCTGAAACTGACAAGTTGAGGAGAAACTGTAAATTAATTAGCAATTCATACCACCCACAAGCAGTTGCCAGGATTCTGATTCCTAACTTCAGAGACATAGCAAAACCCCTCTCTAAGGCCTTAAAAGGGAAAGGAAAGACTACTTACTTGGACCAGGGAATGCCCCAAGGCTTTCTTGACTATTAAGGAAAAATTAATGACAGCCACTGCATTGGGCTTCCTGGACTTACATACCCTTTTGATTTGTTCATTCAAGAAAGGCAAGAAATTGGACTCAGACTATTGACATAAACTTTGAGGGATAACTTGTACCTTGTTTTTCTAAGCAATTAGATATGGCATCTAAAGGATGGCCCACTTGTCTGAAAGCATAACTGTTATTTACGATATTTTACAAGAAGCTGAAAAGTTTACTCCTGGGCAAATATGGTGACTGCTCACACCATGGAGTATGTATTGCCTCTATTAAATGAAAAGGGAGGCTTTTGGTTACTGGTGAGCGACCGGATGGGCAAATATCAGACAGTACTTTGTTAGACGTCCTAACATATCTCTGAAGGTGAGGTCCACATTAAGTCAAGCCACCTTGCAGTCTAAGGATTCTAGTTCCCCATTCTATGACTATATTCAGATTATTGACTAGGTAGATTGTACCCTGTTTTCCCCAAAATAAGACATCCTCCGAAAATAAGACCTACTTACAGGAAAGATAAGACATCCCCTGAAAATAAGACCTAGCGCATCTTTGGGAGCACACCTTAAAACAAGACACTGTCTTATTTTCGGGGAAACAGGGTAGTCTCCAGGATTTGCCGGATCAGCCCCTTGCAGACATAGATGAGGAGCTCTTTATCGATAGAGAAAGGATTATAAAACATGGACCAGGCAAATTTGGCTATGCTGCGGTTACTGGCCAAAAGGCAAATAAAAATCAAAAGGTAATTGGGGCATAAGCTCTACTCCCTGGGGTGTCTGAAAACATAGAACCTGTGTCTAGTTTTTCCTTTGAGGATTTTGTTTGCTTGGCAATACAATTCTTGAATTAAGATATCTCAATCTATTGCTTCTTTCTAACCTACCTCATGGCTGGATTAGTTACTTAAAACTGTTTTCATGAACAAAGAAATGTTAGGATGGAGAGTCCATCTGAATATACTGAGCCAGTATTTCCTGGGAGGGATCCCAGATAGGGATGGGTTTTTCTTCTGGTACACTTTACTACCTTGGTGGAGAGAGGACGGTGACTCAACAATGTGTACTAAAAGTTTTGATTACAAGTCCGACATTTTTGTTCTTCCTCATATCCCAATAACATCCCATTTCAGCAGGAAGTAGCCAGTTAGATAGACATCCTAATTCCCTAAGATTGAGAAATGAACTAAAAAGAAGGGAGTTGTAACCAACTCTATGAACAAAATTCAATGATTCTTATCTGGTTTTATAATCCTCTCCCTTCACTACCTACTTGATTTGTTGAGTTGTTTCCCAGAAGTGGTGGATTTTTTGCAAGACAAAGGAGTTGAGATTCTGAAGGCCCTGGGCAGACTTCCCTGGTGCCAAGATTCACCATCCCTGACAGCCCCAAGGGGTGACCCATGATTATTAGTAGGAGAAAGGGATTTGAGGCAGCTTCTCCCATTCTCCCAGCAAGATGTCTGTCATACTAAAAATTCCTTTCTTTCTTGGCAATCATCCTTGTCTCAATAGTTGGCTTTTTTTGTGCAATAAGCAACTTATGGTATGAGGCCAAAACCACCTTGAAGTTTTGACAACAAAAAATGGTTTCATATCTTGGTCTAGGTGATGGTTACAGGAGTATTAACATGAAGAGCTTGCTAATAAGCTATCCACTTAAAATAAGCACATTTTACTTTGTATTTTTATACCTCAACTTTATAAACTATTTTAAAAAATAATTTACATAGTAAGGTTGGTGCTTACTAAAAGAAATTTGAGCAAATGCAGAATTAAGAATTTTCTTCATTTTGTCATAATTGTTCCAGAAGCACAATTTCTCCAAGTGAGAACAAATTGTGTTTAAAACAAAATTAAGCCTCACAGCCATTTAATTGGGGTCTTTTCCAAAGAGAGAGGTGTCTCACCCTCTTAAAGAAGAGGGTGTTTTTACTGATTTTTTTCATAGAAGCTATAGAAAACACTGCTGAATGTCTTTTAGGCATCCATCTCTTTTATCTCTTTCTAGCTCAGTCTCAGTTTTGTTTATAGTATCCACTACTTCTCTACCTGACTTCTGAGAAGATGACTTCATCCCTAGTTCCAAGGTAAATCCTAATTTAACTGTAGGGAAGGAAAAAATTATTTTTCCTTCTACCCTTCCAAGTTCTAGACTGGAATCTGCATAATGGATGACAGATTAGCAAGAGAAAAACAAGCAGAAGTTTATTAATGAAGACAGGAGATACCACGGAAATGAGCAACATTCAAGGAGGTAGCTTAGAATTCAGGTTTAATTGTCATCTGCAACTAAAAACAAAGAAAAAAGGGTATCGAAGGCCAAGGTGATCAGGAAAATACAGTAAAGAAGAGTGAGACTTATGCAGATTTAAGGCAGTGCCTTCTCAATTGATGAGTCTGTTTTATTTAAACTCATTCTTCTCTTCTGGTATAAAGAGGAATACACCCTCACAAATGGAGAGCTCCTTCATAACTTCCCTGTGTCTCAATAACCAGCTCAAAATAGTTCAATGCTAAAGGAGCATATTCTGGAGTGGTATAATCTGGTCTCACACAGTGAGTTAGAATGAAAAGCACATGGAAAGACCCATCTGCAGGAGTGTGTGTGTTAGAGAAGTGCTTCTGGGAAAATTCTATTGTTTTTAAGCCAAAGATACCAGAAGAGAAGTTCATTCCCTGCCTCTAGATGCTGTTTTACCTCCTGACTTCTGGCAAGGTGACTGAAGAGTGTTTTGCTACTTGTACCCAAAGACATGCTGGTTGATACTGAGCTCTCTATCTGCCTTTCTAGACTAGTCACTCTAAAATCTTCATCATTAGATTATGGTGAAATTGACCATTTATAATTTCTTAACCAGACTTGTTCTCTTCCTCTCACCTCAAGACCTTTGCATGTGCTTTGCTCTTTACCTCGACTCTTCTCCACCCTCCCTTACCTGCTTTACTATTCAGCACCTGCACATTTCCTCAGAGAAAGACCCTTAACTCTTCAACTTGAGTCGGGCTTCCCCTTCCTCTCCCTCCTGGCACCCTGACCAGTTCTTCATACCCCTTATTTTGTCTACATTTTGAGACAGGAGATTTCATTTCAGAGCATGAGAGTCCTGTTCAGGCTCTGGTTGTGCATATTAAAGATTGCATCGTCTGGGTGAACCACGAAGTGTCCAGCAAGATTATATTCTTTTCATATCTGACCTGTCTCCTCACTCCCAAATCATTCTAATTATCACTTAAGGGCTGAGATAAGTTTTGTCAGAGCTCTTATTCACCCCTAGTGTCCTTAATATAAGAATCACCATGTGATGGAGGATGTGTTTCGATTGTACCTGAATTCTTTATAGCTTTGAGCCATTTTATCAAGATTCCACTTGACCTGTTTGTCTTCCTCAAGGCTTACCCCCACTGCTGTCATTGTTGGCGTGTCTGTGCCAAGTCCTTGATCTCTGGTTCGAAGAATGAAGAACACTTGGATGAATGATAGGACAGAGTTTACCGACAGACAGAAAGACTGATAAGCATGATAAAAAAAAAAAGAAGGAGATGCAAAAGAAGGGGGACTAGAACCTCTGGCAGCAGGGGGTGTGATCCAAGTGGGAAGCCCCCAGTCTTCAGTCTGGGGGTTTAAATCCTGTCCTGCAGGCAGGGGGTTTGGGGGAGTATGCCACAATTGGCCAGAGGTCTTCCAGCAGAAAAGGACCCCCAAATTAGCACAGTAATGTCATTCTCCCAGTTTTTGCCTCAGGCAAGGAATTAGGGTGTGTGCTCCCTATTCAAGGAGGAACTGACCAGACCCTCTCAGGCGCTTTGTTCATGACTTTGCTGGAGCCCACAGGGTGTGGCCTGGAAAGGGCCTGTTTATGCCTAGAGATGGGAGTCTGATTCCTGAGTTCACCCAGGTCTAGAGAATGGGGGCTCCCTGTCTAGCCCCTAGTAGGGAGATTGGTGGGGATCGGGGGTCCCAGTTCCCCAAACCCAGTTGACCTGGTTCGATCACTCAGCTAAGCTAGGAATACAGTAAAGAAGAGTGAGACTTATGCAGATTTAAGGCAGTGCCTTCTCAAT